>NW_026706876.1:1200000-1559609 GCF_024137745.1 Phymastichus coffea | reverse complement strand
ACTTAAGAGTTTCGCACGCGCGCGCCCCGATACACCTTAACTTGCGAAACTTTCTCTCGCGGGAAAAGAACGGACAAAAAAAGAGTGGGATTATAAAGTGAAGGATATTTACGCTCCGACGTAACGGCGAGAGAGAGAGAGAGGCATAAAAGAGGATGCCCAGCGAAAGAATGCCAGGCTGATACGCAACGCTAGAGAGGAGTGGAAGTAAAGAAAGAGCGAGGAGAAGAAGAGGCTTTCCGCGATACGGCGCCGGGGCTTTATGCTCGTGCGTGCGTATTTATCTTGACCGAACTCTCGACGTGCATGCATCATAACGAACACCTCGGCCATGGCGGCCCGTGCATGCACTTTATATTCTCCACGCCAGCCGATAGACTGGCAGAGAGCACGAGAGCGAGACAGAGAGAAACTGGTCGATCTCGCGAAGAGACGCCTGCTCGCATATGGGCGTCCACGAAGCCCTTTTCTCTTATCTCTCTCATTTTTTCCTTTCATCTTGGCCGACCCTTTGCTTTTTTCACTTGGCTCTTATATATAGCGAGCGAGCTTGGTGCATCGATCACCAGCGCAGACGTAAACGCACTTAGCACTTGGACACACTCTGGCAGTCACTATTTTATAGGAACGGTTGGGAGAGAATGGAAAAACCTATTAACCGATCGTATCGAGTCAAGTTCTCGTGGCCCACTTGGAAAGGCTCATTTACTTGGATGACGATCGAATCGATACAACGAACTCGAGAAAAGATTCCTTCGTGCTCTCCGCGTGCGTTTTCAATTTTAATCAACTAGCTACGGCAAATTGGAAAATTCAAAACTATACGCGAGTGCGAGGATAACAACTGTCAAACACGATAATTGTTTGGCCGATCGATAATCCTCGAAGCGGGAGGGAAGCTTTGTCTCACGATGCTTTCGTGATCCATTTGCAAAATGCTTCAGCTTCGCACTGCGCTAAACCTCGTTCTCCAGCTCTAATGGACGCTCATTATACGAGTTTGCGTCAGAGACCGAGCGAAAATTGCACCTACCACTTGCTAAACGCATCTTGGTCAAGTTCAAACAGTCGTCGCTCGTCAAAGATTAGTATTTCTCGCGGTAAGCTGAGTTTTTATCGCATTCAATACCGGGTTTATCGAGCAATTAAAGCTTCTTGCATTTAATATGACTCGCTTCGTCCGTCTAGATAGAAAAGTTTCCATTTTCCATAGCCGCGTAGACGGTCAACTGGTATAACGCAATCAGTTCGTTCGATTGATCCACGAGAGAAGGGAAGGAGCACGAGAGAGAGAGAGAGAGAGCTGACGACGGCTTCCGAGGCGTTGTCCTCCATAATTGAAGATTTCCAGCGGAAATCCGCGTCCAACACCTCGCTCACTCGCACGCAAACCTATAACTGTGTTTGCTGCCTGCATGTGCATAATCCGAGTGATCGACACGCCAAGTGGCTCCGTTAATCGTGCTGGTATCTCGTACGACAAAGATGATCGACGCACATTACAGTTGACGGTAATCGAAAATGACATCGTCGCTCGATACTCGACGCTCCGAAAAATCAAAAGCTACTTATCGTTCGTATGAAAGTTAAACGACTATCCCTCCGTGCGGGTGCTTTTAAAGCTCAAGTGCAAAAGCAACATCTCTGTTTCCGCGATAGGTTGCGAGTTCCAAGTGTTTGTTAACGTCACGCGCCGGCAAAGAGCTTCTCTTCAAAGAGGTACGCGCGAACATGTACAATCTCGATCTCGATCAAGTCGGGGCGGCCTATGATAAGCTTGCCTAGCGCGCGAGAGAGACGAATGCTTTAAACATGTAAATATCGGCTTTTGAGCGCAAATCTTCGCTCGTTTGTTTCCCCTTGCCTTGCTTCGCCGCGTCACGAGCTTTTCCTCGCTGACCTCGATACTGTTGCTTCCTCGTTCTCTATTTCTCTATCTATCGGCTATCGGAACTTGATGGCTTATATAATTAATTGAGCCCAACCATCACACGTTGCACCGTTGTTTTCTTGATCGACGCAAGACGCGACATCATAGTCGAGACATCGAGCGATCCAACATTGAACGGAGCGAGCGATCGATAGGCGATGTTAATGCACCTACTAGAAGCTGTTGTACCTAGAGCCCCGCATCAGCTGCCGGTCCACATTAGTCGATGGCTAAAGTGCTCCAGGGAAAGCGAAGCACGCGCCGGCAACGATGCTCCAAGTATACGCGCACTCGACGTTGATAAAGCGCAATCGACGAGCAGCCAAAGTCGATCCGGCGCGCTCGCTGCCTGGCGCAAGTCGCTTCGGATTAACGACTCCGCATAATTCAGATAAATGCTCGTAGCGAAAGGATGATTAATCGAGCAGAGTCTATTAGTCTTAAGTGGATATCAATTCGCTGAGCGGAGAGAACGCCGGGCTCTTCTTGCTATTGCAGGTTAGCCCCGCGGGGCCGTATTTGCCCTTTTTGCTGTTTTTTCTTTTGGACAGGCTCGCTGCTACTGTCGCTGCCACTGCGCGCGCGGGGATTAATGGCTGAGCCGTCTGGAAAAACGTAAAACGCGCGCAAGTAGTTTTGTCGGTGTTACCGTGTTACTCTTGCTCATTGTTGTTCTTGTTGTTCTCGTTGTTGTTGTTGTTGTTCTTGTTGTTCTTGTTGTTCTTGTTCTTGTTATGGTGTCTGCTGATGTTTTGCTTCTGTTGCCGTTCGTTTTTTCGAATGCAAATTTCACGACGCACATTGAAATCGTTAGCCCGGCAAAAACCGAATGTCATTTTTGCCCGAGTGAGTAAACAAGCCTCGAGTGTATCTGCCGCTCGCTCGTAATGATAAACTTTTAAATACACTTTTCACAAATATGCATCACGAAACTTGTTTGCAAAGCACAACACTTTAGCAAGCTGCCATTATGAATAAAAGTATGGCTGGGCCTTTTTTTATATTTGATAAATCGGATCCTCTGGGGAAATAATGCAGTTATATTGCGTGTCTGGGCATTTTTTTGCCATAGCGACCTTTTGCGTGATTAATCGGTTGACAGCCCATCGGATGGTTTTCGAAAAATAATTGAGCGTCCTAGCCGCTGGTAATCGATATTTTTCAAGATCGATGATCGATGTTTACTTGCGTGTTTATCTATGTCGCAACTGTATACATATATCAGTTCACTGAAACAACACGATCACGTTATGAGCCTTCGTTCCTTCGCACATGCTTCTTCGATGCCCCACGAAATTCGTCTTGCGTTTTCCGTGCACGGCAATAAAGCCATTACAACTGATAGTGATGGATTATTGCGCTTTGCGAAAATCAAAGCAACGTCGGAGGAAAAGGCGATTCCACACGCTGTGTATCAGACTGTAAATCATTCTGGTCGACTTTCGCAATGGGTGTTTCGCCGAAGCGCTTGAGTGATAAGCGTCTCGATGTTCCAAAGGTAAGCATAACAAGATACCGAGCCACAATTGCTCGCTGCTGAGCAAAGTTTCGAGTAACTATGAAAAGTAAAAATGAAAGACCGCGCAGTTTGTAAAGCAGCGGCACGACTACGATACATCTCTTCAACCTTCTTTTTTCTTCCATCCGAGAAATAAAGAAAAAGTCTCGCCCTAGAGCCAGAGAATCGTTGACAACGTCTAGTTGCACTGTACTATTAAATGCCCTTTAAATTTGTAAATAAAACGGACGAGAATACATGAGAATGCGAGTGAGAGTTAGCAACAAGGTGTTAAGCGCTGCACAAGAAAATGGCTGTAAGGAAAATTAATGGCACTTAACCTTATACGAGCAAACTCGCGAGAGGAATGGGAGAATTTACAGCTGAATTATTTGTTTTTAGTTTTCCAAATAAGGGTCTTAAGGTTCTTAATTGCGAACGACCACTCAAGCGTCCAAATTACATTTCTTCAAAATTAAAAGTTCAAATAAATACCAATTTACTTTTAGATAATGACGACATTAATTTCTTAAAGCTCCTTTGTATCGAGACAAATTGGATTCCTGCGATGCCAACGGCCAATTTCTTGATGCGTACATGCGAAAATTTAACAAAGAAAGCATTTGCTTGCAACCTAGGGTTGAGGAATTTAATTAGACAGATACTGCAAGACGCTTGGAAGTACGGTAGTAGTTGGGTCCTTCTAGGAAGCACCATTAGATTTACTCCCAGTTGCGCGCACAATTAATCGAGGTGAGAATTCTTCCGTCTAATTGTATAATTCTGCAGTACTCCGTTAGGCGCCCTAATTTGATTCTACAAAAACTTGCTCGAAATTTCAGAAACTCTTTGACGCGAACGCGGGATGTTGGCAATTCCAATTCATCACTTCCTAACTTGGTTATGAAAATTAAGAGAGCAAATCTTGTCAGGATTAAACCAAGATTTATTTATATGCCCGAGTGATAATAACAATCGAGAGATCCGTTGGACTAATCGCTTCAAACGAACAAAGTAACGGATTATTAAGAACAATTTAATACGCGTACTATCTGATGCAATCAAATAACGCGTCGCCGGCATGCATTGCTGCACGCGCGAAGCACGGAATGATATCAAGCTCATGAGCAAGATGATGCGTTGAGATTTAATGGCCGAACAATCTACTCGAACGATATAATTACAAATACATCAGCTGAAAAAGGCATAACACCATTATAACGTTATATAGCAACGAAACATCCGATTCTTAACACGACGCTCTGTCAGCTCTTTGGCAAATGTCGAGACTGACCACCGACAATTATAACGAGCGAGCTCGGTGCGATATGTATGCACGTACGTTCACATATCGCATGGCCGATCATGGCGCGTTACAGACTAAAACAAAAGCTCATGCGTAACAAAAGGATAATCCCGGGATCGTCGAGCGAATGTGCTCGATAGAATGGCTATTCATTCAACTTATAATTGAAAAACATTGTTCGGACAACGGTATGCACCTATTTAACGTAGTATTATGTTTATGTGATTTAAAGTTCCTGGTGGAGATTGCTGTGAGGAAGAAAACTGTGCTTTTTTGTTTGTTTTCGATCGATAATTCGCGATTAGGTGCATCCATTTTGCCACACGCATTCATCTTTTTACATCGTATTATCACAAAAGCGCAGGATATTTACAGGCTCTCGCACATCCGAACGATAAATAAATGTAGGCTTGGCCAGAGAACAGAGCCTGTTCGCCCGACAATGTTGTAACAACGCGCTACTATATCCTCCTTCTCTCTCGTAGCTCTTAATTACAATACTATAATCGTATTTATTGCGATCCTTATTACTATGATTGTTTTTAACTCGCATTCTCTCATTCTCACCCGTCTATACCACAGCGCGAGGTGGATAACTGGTACGCATATTGCAAGACTTGTTAATTTCGATGTATTTTATTATTAACGAGATAGTAATACTAGTATTTCTTTTTTCTGTTTGTATATTGCTTGAGCATTAAAAATATGCGCGATCATTGGTGGTTTGACGAGCGGTTTAGAAGTCGATCTAGGCAAAAGTGGCATCGGAATCCGCTGTAAGTTAAGGAAATACCTGTGGCTTAGAAAGTTTGCTCTGTAGGCTCTCTCACTCTCTCTCTCCTCTCGTGCGCGAGCTCAACGAGGCCAAAATGTTCTCACTCGTTAACTCGGTCGAGGTGGGTATCGCGTTCCGTATACTTTTTCTTTTAATTCTCTCCTCCTCCTCTCTCTCTCTCTCTCTTTCTCTGTCTCTCTGTCTCTCTTTCACTTTGCTAGCTAATTCAACAAAGTTTCAGTTAGTTAACGCTGCAAAATCGTAAGGCAAAACACCAAGTTAATGTCGACCTCGCTACTGCAAAACTGTACGGGCTGGTAATTAATAATGGGCGAGAAAATTTTCGCAATCTCATGAATTTCAAAGTACAAAACTTTTAAAATCTCGTGCACAAACGGCGCGAAAAAAAGATTTTGTAATTAATAAATACGAATAGTTGAAAATGCAGGGAAACATCGATGTACAGGGAATGATCGGAGAATATCAGTTAATGTCGAATCGAGCAGATATTCACATAAGAAATACATTAGCAGTCTATTTTGGAGAAAAAAAGGGAGACAGGTGAGTCTTGGTCAAGTCATCTCTTGGAGGTGATTAGCTGAACGGTCGGCGGTCGAGTAGCAGCAGCACCGCCAAAAAGAAGTGGTCGATGTTATCAGTCAAGCAAAAGATGGAATAATACTGGTGCTGGTGTTGCAGGCGAGCACTGAATTATGAAACCGCTGGTCTTAGGCGCAAGCAAGCCGACGCGACGTCGTGATGCACCAAGATGGAGCGAGCTCAAATATTAACGAGCTTGAACGTTCAAGAGCTGCACTTTCGGAGGGAAAAAATTTAATCGGTAATGCCGGGGCTGAGCGAGCTTTTCTTACGGTTTGAGTAGCTTTCAAATATGCAAAGCCCCTCTGCCCTAAAACTCGCGGGCGCGCTCTGCTTTCTGTCTTTTTTTTCTGGATTTTTTAAGATTTATCGGCATTTCGACGACTTCCAGAGATGATATCCTCCAATTTAGCATTCAGCATCGACTGCATAATAGTTTATCTCTGGCGTACTCGACAGTCGCAGATTCGTACAAAAAAGTTACGACCAATTTTAAGTGAACGCAGATGGCCGATGCCACCGATGTCTACGAAAAAGTAACGTCACATTTACAATTACAATATCGCGAGAGGCAAAAGCTTGGCTTATCGAGAAAAAGTTTGGCGCAACTTTGCAGAGACAGGCGCCGAGAGAAAAAAATGACGGTTGCGTAAGTGGGCCGAGCAACTGTCATCCGAATAGGGAGCGCGAAAGAAGAGCTGCCAAGCAGCCAGACTCTCGCGTTGTATCCGTAGGCAATTTGCAATGCTGAGGTGAAAAGTTGCGAGAGTATGTGCGCCGCGCCGCCGCGCCAAAGGGAACGAAAAGAGGACAAACAGGTGGAAGGGCCGGAAGCCAGTTCTCTCTCTCTCTCTCTCTCTCTCTCTCTGTCGCTCTCACACAGGCGTGAAAATGCAAAACGAGGTAAAGCGGACAGAGCAGAACGCGGAGGCCGGGAGGTTCGGGATGCTGCCAGTGCTGCTGCATTCAAAAGCTTCAAAAGTGAAGAGGCGCATAAAGAATCGAGCGGCGCCGCCCGCTGTAGGTGTACTACGGTTGATTGCATAAGTGGCGCGACCTACTGCAGCCACTGCCTCTATCGCCAACCCTTTTCATACTCGCCGAACGCACTTGACCGTCATTTCCCTTTCTCTCGCAGTCTTTTGTGAATGGACGTGCGCGACGCAGTCGGCCGCTGTGACAATCGGATTGCACGAGGCCGATTCAGCACGCCCTCTTGGAAAATCGAGTTAGCCTGGCATTCGTCTCTCTTTCTGAGTCGCTGGCTCGCACGCTCGAGGAAAAGCGAGGGAGAGAGAGAGCAGACTACTGCTACGTCGCCCGTCGTCGTCGTCGGTGTTCGTCGTAGTTGCTTTTATTGCGTGCCGTCACGCTTCGCCTCACTCGTAAAGCGACGATTTGTACGCGTTCGCCGCTCACATAAATCTGTTCGACTAATCGACATGGCGCGATCGCGCGCCTATTCAGTTCGATCGACGTTCAAAGCTCTTCCAGCACATTGTTTTCTGTCTGATTTTTCCCTCGTAACGCGCGTTTAGTTTAGCTGCTTTTTTCGTATTTTTTCGACTTTTTTACATGTTGAAAAATCAACGATTTCAAACTCTTCGTTAGGAAACCACTCGCACAAGTCTCCAGCGCGCACATCAACATCAATCCCTCAGCGGATATTTGTTTACGAAATACACCCGAGAGAAAGAGAGGGAGAATGGCAGCTTTCATCTGGCATGGCTCTCGTTCGATGCTGCCCATCAGGCCGTGTCAAGTCAATGCATTATTTATACGAAAAAGTGGGGCTCCCTCGCAAGCCAGACTAAACAAGAGTAATGGAGCTGCGGCGAACGAAAGGGTGAATTTCGCTCGATGCTTTGCAGCGTACGACAGGTAAACCACGTCAACAAACTCTCCTCGTAGAATTCTCTCTTAAAAATCAAGTTCTCTGGACGCTAGGGATTTTTTTATGACTGCTGCTACATTTTTCTCAACTTCTTTTATGAGCTGATCTCTAATGTTGAAATGCATTATAATTCACGTACTATAAAACGGCAATGAATTGTTGAAATTAATTAGCAATAACGACATACGGATTGGAGCGTCAGTTAATTACAATTTAATCAGACAATCAATTAGTCTGTGGTCGCAAATCAAATTTTAAATTCAACATATTAATCTGCCGGCTCATTAAAATTATTGATCAGTTAATCGAGTACGAATTTATTTAGAGAAATAATTAAGTTTTTAATTGAAAACAACGTTCCAAGTATTGCAATGAATTCGTTCGATTAGATATTGTTGTCGTCAAGATTTTTCAGGGATTTTCAATAAAACGTGGAAAAAAGTGGAGGGAAAAAACCATTGGAATTAATAGAAAAATAGCCGTGCTTTGACACATAACAACCGAGGCAAATGATTGAATTGGTGACGACATGCGCTTTGGTTTTCTCGCTAACAATCGCGCGTCAAAGCCAGCCATTGATTACTCTCAGTCGGATTTCGCGGATGCGACACGTGCACGTCGCCCCAATCCTCTCGAGCCGCACGTTAAATTATGCAGTCGTATATGCTGTGGCGTTTAACGCTCTTTCATAATGGCGTTCGAGCTGCTTCTATTATTGTTTCTTTAGCGCGGCTTTGCCAGGAGCAGATACAAAGGTCAAAACTGGAGAGCAGACTAGACGGCTCCGAAATGCCCTCTTCAGAGATTTATCGCCAGCGATTACCGTTCGGATTTAGCGCCTACAGAGTGAAAGCGGGTAAGCTTGTGTGTACAATTGGCGGGCAATCAATTGCGGCGACGCTTAATTGAACTTACGTAAATAGAGCTCTCTTGCTCGCGTGCACCTAGCCGAGCTTTTTACATTTGCCCAGTGGCTAATTGATGCCGGTTAATTGCCGCTTCACAGCCGGCGCCTCTGCCTCCCGCCCCTTCTCTCGGCGTTTGACGCTCCGCTACGTGGCATGTAGATTTAACACGGACGCGCAAACTTGACGTGCCTTTTTTCCAATTGGCATATGGCGCACGACGCGCGTGCACTACGTTATAAAGTTGCCCGAGCGCGCTTGCACGTTCTTACGATTTACTATGCACTTTATACGAGGGGTGGAAAATTATTTTTACGACCTCGTAAAAAACCTATCAAACTTGGCGTGAATCGGTGTCCGAGTGTATGTTATGCCCCTTCCGTGGCTGAAACGCCCTTCGATTATTCTTTAGTTTTTTTCTCGGTACTTACTGTACTGTACCTTTCAGTCTTGATGGCAATCTTGGATGCGATTAAAGCAAGGTATCGTTGGGAAAAGTTTAATTTGGATTTCCACGACGTGCTTCAACATTTGCGAAAGCTTATCGTTGACATCCACGTGAAAATACACGACTCCCGAGGGAGAGACGGCGAAAGAAAAACAGCAGCGCCGGAGAAAATGGAAACGACCTCGTTAAAAGAAGTTCTCGTCAATTAAAGCTGCACGCAAGTCGCACATTGAAAATTCGTGGCGCATTCAAAGGCGAAACTGGCTTGATTAAAGGAAATCCGTCGCTCATAAAAGCAAGCTCGCGTCAAAACAGCCGTCGGGAGTCCAATTAACCGCAGGAGCGAGGCGAAGAGAGGGAGGCACTGGCTTTTCCGTCTACCCCCAGAATGCCCACTTTTCACTTTCAGTCTTATGCACATAGCAAATACATGCTGGCTGCTGCTGTATTCCCACGGGAAACAGCAGCTTATTCTAAAAGTCATCTGCGGAGTGCACTGCCGCGGCGCGCAACAGTCTTATAAATTCATCTTCCTTCCCACCTCTGCTTTTCTGGCGCAGCTCTATTATTGTACGCACGTGCGGTTAAAAAATGTCCTCGAAACAAGCTATTCGACCAGCACCTGCCTCTCGAGTGCACGCGTGGGCTTGGCCACCGCCACTGCCGCCGTTGCTGTTGCGGTTTACTTTTGGGAAATGGAACGGCAACTGAGAGCCCAGCTGATGAACTTTCCATTGGGGCTATTTATTGATTTTTAAAGTGCAATTCAATCACCGAGTTGCCGGGGAAAAATAATTGAATTTATATCCAAGCTCTGATGCGTCGTATGCAATGTAGCAATAATCAGTTTTTCGTTGGATCGAAAGTTTAGCTTTGTAACTATTTGCTGTATTATCTCATTTTCACTGCTTCGATTGAATTGAATTACGAACTGGAATATAATCTATCTTATTAATTCCAGCATACTCCGTTCATTCACGCTTAGTAATAGGATTTGCTTTACCATTTGAAAGAATAATTATAAAAGAAAGCATGAAAGTATTCATAACGGAAGGTAGTAAAGTTCAAGCAATAATTCATCGAAAACGGCTTGGTCATACAGAGCGTCTGGCCCTCGAAAGAATGATCGAATATATGTAGCCATTGTCAGGGCTAGTAGATCATCCGAAAATCATGTAGAATGTTACGCGCTTAAAAGCCCGCGAAAAAGCCGAAATTTTGGCGAAAGGCGACGATACGTATATACACGCAGGGGGTGGAGGTAGAAAATGGCATAACAGCAGCAGCAGCAGTAGCGCGGGAGCGTGTGCACGCGGTAAATCACCGCAACGCCACAGCCCGTCAACCCGCCAGCGATAATCCCTGTGACGACGCAAAGCGCGTGTTCGCGTGCTACTTCTACCGCACGTGGCCTATCTCCCGGAAAATTGTCATCGGCTTCCAAATTTTCAAAGCCTTTCACAGCTGACTGTCGTTTTCGAGCTTCCCTCCTACCCGCTCCCGTCGGCGTAAAAGCTTTTTCCGAGAAAATAGTTTCGAAACTCCTTTACCCGCTATTCTATTGATCAGATTTCTCACCAATTCTACTTGCTTTTGTTTCGTTTATTCATAAACGATGCGACATATTTATCTCTTACGTTATTTCACATGGATGTTCTATGTTTAATCAATTCAGTTCAAAGTGGAGAACACGAAAAGAGCACGAGAGTGAACTGCAATTTGCTATTTCAATATTTTAGCTTTGTCGAAGCAGTGCAAGTCGTGCTCAAACCAATAGACATCGGATCGCATGCATCAGAAAGTGAACGCAGTGTTGTGGCAGCTGCGGACATAATACGAGGGTCACTGCGCGCGAGGCTCGCAGTTAATCGGCGAGTTGTCGATTTAGCGGAGCTGCCGTGCTAATCCGTGCTTTCCCCCGACTAAACTCCGTCATCTCTCGCTTCGTTGCACTCTCTGCCCGATCATGGACAATCTTCAACCGTTTATTCTTATGCATTTTTCCCCATTTTTCCACGCACCCATATGCATCAATTGCAGCAACGTTCATCTCAAGTGTTTTACAAATTAAAAATCCACGTATTACTTGGTAAAGTTCGTGCGTTTAATTCCTTTACCGTATTACTCTTTTCTCGAAGCTTCTTTTTAATTAACGCTTCTTTCAAATGATAATCTTTTTTGTGCTTTATTTTTCAACCCAATTTCACGTTCGTTAAAATTAAACATTTTTTTCTCAACCGCGTCAAACTTAGTGCGTTAAGATTATAACAACCCGTGTAGTTATATTGTTTTTAACTCATCTATAAGTTCACATAGATAAAACTTTATATTCAATTACATTTTTAAGAGCAGTACGCGTGAGTTAATTTAATGATGTTAAAAAACTTTTAGCCGTCACAGGATTCTAATGATGTGGATGTATTGGTATATATTTGAAAATATTATCATGAAATACAAATGGCAAAAAAATATTTGCCAGAAATAAATGAGTACCCTTTTAAAATAAAAAATCAGCTAAAACGCAGTTGATAAAAAATCACGAATAGACTTGCTTGATTTATGAAAGGAATTATTATAAATGTGAATGTAGAGAAAAGAATGAAGGATCAAATTATTCATCAGAGCGATTATATTTTCCATGCGAAATGGACGAAAATTTGATTCGGTAATAGAAGATAATTGTTCTCCCAGATTATTAATTAAGATGTGTTATATCGGAAAAAGAAAGTTTCTACCGACCAAAAGAAAGTTTACAACAGCAAACATAAAAGTAACGGATTATTACGAAAAAAAAAAGAAAAAAAAAGATACAGCAATAAATTCATAAAATAATGATAAAAACTAGTAACAATGTAAGATCTAATAAGGAAACCGAATAAATAGAATGAATAAACAAACCTTGCGCGATGACGAAGTCGAGTCGCGCGAAGACGATGCCCAAGGCGAGCAGCGCGACGGCAACCTGCAGGGCGAACTGGTGGTGGTGCCTCGCCATCATCGCTCCTACTCGTCTTCGTCGTCGTCCCGGTCCCTCGATGAAAACGCTCGCTCACATCAATGAACTGTCACACACTTGCACACTGGCACACTACTAATTATTAAGCAGTTATCGCGACAGTCAGAGCCAACAACACTTTGATCTTTTCGTTTTCCTTTCGTTTTTTCTTTTCGGTCTGTCACTTGTCCCACAATTGTGGCGAGCACTTTTCTGCCGCTGCTTCTTCTTCGTCTTCTGCTGTTATTGCAGCCACTCGACTAGTGCACCTCCACCAACGCTCGCCCATCACAAATCAACCGATCGAGTGTGGCAAGCTTCGGGCATATACGCACGCTTGTCCTTTGTTTCTTTGCTCCTGCAATTGCGCCAACTTTCGCTCCTCACCAGATCTGTAACCGAAACAGAGCACTTTGTCAATTTTCATTCAGTACAGTCACAATAATACATCCGACTCTCATCCGCTTTTCGAACAGAAATACCAACAATAAATATCAGGATCAAGCCAATTGTTGACACCAGAAAACCGTGGCTTATTCATCGATATAAACCTTTTTTTAATTGTAATTTTTTTTCTGAAAAGTACGCATCTATGTATACAAATTAAAGTCGTATATTGTTATTTGCGGTAACACGATCGAATTTAAATGTAAATTTTTTTTTAATTTGCCAACAGAACAACGGGACAGCCAGACAATAATGCTTGCAAATCACATAATTGAAGATAATATTTTTCATTCTTCACTCTTTTCAAAGATTGAATGAATTGAAATGTTTATATAAACAGTCCACTCGACTTGCTCGTTCCATCTTGCTTGTTAGTAGCTCATAAAAAGGTGCATTTTTGTGCTTTTACTTTTCTCTTGCATATTTCTTTTTTGAAAAAGACTTCAAAAGTTTATATTTTACAGCATTCTCAATAAGTCGCTGTGCCGCAGTAACGTGAAGCAGTGACTGAAAGCAAGTCGAATAAAATCATAAAAGCTTTTCTCGACGAAATAGGCCAGAAAAAACAATTGCAAGTGTCTCGTTTGATTTTAACCAAGTCTTTGAAGGTTCATTTGGAAAATTTCATGTTTTTTGTATTAAAAATTGCAAAATAAGTTGAAAGTGATATTCGACGAATGGAGAATTCGCAGACTACACTGTGTCCGATAAAAAATAAAGTTGAATTTCGGAAAAGGATTTCTATCGAGATATTTTAGAATAGGGTGTCCTATAATAGGGCCGTCGTAGTCGCAAGCTGCAGCGCTCTGCCATAACTTGCTCTGAATACCAAATTCGGCTGAAATAAAAAATGAAAAAAAAAAGAAAAAGAAGAGAGAAGAAGGGACGAGCAAAAGTTGTCAGTTCGTGGTCTCGCGGTCAGCTCCGCGCGCGTTTATATACGCGCGCTTACAAGTTTTGCACCAAGTCTAAAGGCGAGGAAAACTCGATTGGCGGAGAGAGCGAGAGAGACTGTCTCGTACCGCAAGTTCCGAGTGTCAAGGGTCCTCTGAATGCCCACTAATGAGGCGCTTCTTCGGAGTTTTGTTCTTTTTTCCTTGGTCGGCAAGCAAGCGAGCGGCGAAACGCGTGTAGTACACTGATTGATCGCAGAAGGAACTTCGGGGAAAACCACGCTCATTGACTTTTTCTCCGCAAATCCGAGGGAAGCTGAATTCAAACGCGCGTCCACCGAGCAATGGAATATTGCAGGTGTACTCGCTTCTTCTCTTACGCGCGGTCGCAGACAAGACCGAGAGGTTTTTCTAACAAGTCGTTGATATATTTATCGCGCGTCTTTAGCGTGTCTACCGATGATGTTTATGCACGGCCTTCTGGGAAAATTATCTGCTAAAGCATTGATGACGTTCTGTATTATTTCACGCAAGTTCGATCGCTCGTATCATGTTGTCAGAGTGGGCACACGGGCAATCGATTTTCGTCAGTTAGTCGCGCGGGCTCGCATGTGAAGGCTTCATTCTGCGCAGCACCGACTCGAACGCTTTTTTTCTCTGCTTTTCTTTCATTTTTAATGGCTCCTATGCTATTTACTACTTTACGATATGATATATTGCTGCACACAGAGATCGACAGACCTCAATCAGATACTGAATGTTTTTATGGCGCTGCGCTGATAATTGAACGGCACGTAAGAGAATAGCCGACTTGATTTCGAAGGATCGAACCGACGTTCATCATATTCGACGAGAAAAAACAGAGAAAAAAACGAGAAAACTTATTCATAATGAGGTATATTTGCACGAACTAAGACAAGTTGTCGACGTTTAATTGAAAGAACAAGAGCAAAAAATGTCTTCTCAGCGTGCTGATCATCGATAATCGCGAATGAAAAATGTCCTCTCGTGGTTAATCATCCATAATTCGGAAAGAGGACGCGGGGAACGAAGCAAACAATTAAAGCATTATCGAAAGAAGCTTTTCGCATATAGAGAGCAAGGCGCCAGCTCATCTTTGCTCTGACATGAAAGAAAGGGCCAACAGCAGCAGATTTGCCTGGAAGTCGCTCTCTGACCCATAAATCGCCGCTGCCAAAGCTTGGCTCTCGTTTCTTCTTCATAAAAGGCGCATTGGACTGTCTCACGAGAGACCCTCGTATAACGAAAGCGCTGCATGGAGGAGGGCATGAAAGGGTCGAATCGACGGAGCTTTATCGGCCGATGATTGATGAAGCGCCCTCAACTTTCTTAGTTTAGCGCTACTGCTGCATCTTCCGCGTCGCCCAGCCCTTGCCTTTTTTCTGCGCCCTACCACCCCCCCCCCTCCTGTCACGCTTGCTACTCGTCGCATAATTAAATGAGAAGTCGAAGCTGGAACGGGGTGATCGATCGCTTGACTTTTCACGAAAGCGAGAGAGAGGCCACTTCTTCGACGTCGTTATTAGGAAGCTCCCCGAGGATCACCTCTCTTTTTTCCGGTCAACGCGGTAACAGCCAGGGCAATGCCTGGCGCTCCCTGCGAGTTTTTCTTTTTTGCCGGTATGGCGTCGGAACAGAAGGGAGAGAACACGCTAATGAACCTCCGCGGCAGCGGCGGACGCTCATAGTTTCCGTTGGCTGAATGGGATTTAAGGGTGACTTAAACATAATTTCGCACTAATGAATCGCAACGAGAAAAACCAAGAGCGTACTGATTGCGCTTCGACTCTCTTTCGAATCCTCATTGCAAGCCAAGTTCCAGGCCCCTTTTTTATTTCAAGCTTGACCTTCCATCGGCTAAATCAGACAATTAAAGTTTGGATTCTCTTTATCTTGTACATTAATCAAACGGTATTTACGCTGTTCGATTGGCTATCATTAAATCAATCTATTATTACCTTAAAGATAGCGCTCATTAGATAACAGTTTTTCAATTTTCAGTTACACTGCTTTATTTATATTTGTTTATCAGGAAAGATAACGAAACCCTTTTCTAACGAACTTTTTAATTCTATTTGAGTCAGTAACATTATTCCTGTAAATTTTGTGGATCTAATGTAGATCTGCTGTAAAGTTATCGTAAATTTTCTCTTTCATGATGCATCAAAAGTAAAATTGGAGATATAACAGTGCATGTCGCAATGAATGTAGAAAAGATTGATTTGTAAAACGCGACTTTATGGCACGCGAACAAGCAATTCAAAGTACTTTGAAAATGAAGTCCTTTTGCATAAATTGCCAAAAAAAAATGATAGTTATAGCGTAACCAGGGTAAAAAGTACACTCAATACAACATCCACTATCCGTTTGAAACGAACTAAAAAGTTTTTATATAGAACTAAAACCACGTCAAGTTGTCAATAACGACGACGGTTCTTGTTTTACGAATCAAGCTCCGCAAGCGACAAAGTGACATCGGTAGCCGTGCTAGAGAGAGAGAGAGAGAGAGAGAGAGAGAGAGCGAAACGATAGCGCGGAAGTGTCAGGGGCTAGCCACGGACGCGCCGATTTCCGGAGGGTGGCAAGAGAGAGCGCCAGAGTTGATCGACAGCCAAAAATAGAAAAAGCACCAACGCTATCGGCGCATGGTGGTTTCGACATTTGCGGAATTCGATTTATTTGCGGTTGCGCTTTTACCCATTTCCATTGTGCAATGACATCAAAGCCTTTTACAACGACTCGTAAAACGGGCTATCGACGCGCGAGATGCACCACGACACTCTCCCTTGTGGCTTTCTCCCGCTCCCCCTCTCACGCTGTCTTTCAAAGGGCATGGATTTTTCTTTCTGACTGCTTTATTTTGTTTGCTTTGGTCCAGAGTCGTTTGATATGTAGTCATTCGCGGAATACAATAGCTTCGATTTTTCTCGAGTTTTTACGGTGATATTGGCAAAGCCCTGTTTCAGATACGACAATTAGGCACTAGATTTTATTAAATTGGCTTCCACAAATGTTATACTATATATTGCATTGATATTTTTCAAAAATTGTTACCATAGTGCTTATTCCCCACTCCAAAAGGATATATATACAGTCTCATAACCGGTATGATATATGGATAGGGCGACTGCTAAATTAAAATTGACTCATCGTAACAGAACGTAGAAATATATTTGAAACTGATGAACTATCCGTTAACTGGTGAAGAAAATTCTCGAAAGCTACTTGTTGGAATGTTTCGATTTGGCAGCGAAACCACCGCGCATCGCAGCCCGACAGAGCTTTACAAACGTTATATTCTGTCGAGTGAATTTTGGTAATAAAAAAAGAAAAGATTTGATTGATTTCGTGCAATAAACGAGACCAAATGTTTATCTTCTTGTTCGTGCTCAAGTGTAAACGGTAGCTAGTCGATCTGTTTGTTTCCACAAGAGCCAGCTTGAAGCGCCCATGAAAGTTGCAAGCCCATCATCAAACGCGCCTATCACTGGAATTTTTTTGTGCCTTTCGCCTTCTGCTAAATCATGCTAACCGACATGGATTTATTTTGACTATCGGCTCGCAGTCGTAACAGCTGCCGACTGTCTAGCCTCTCTTTCTCCCTCTCGTGCGTGAATCACGTCAACTAATCACACTTCTGAACAAGTGGTGCACTACTTGTCCAAACTTTCAATACGTTTCTTTATCTCGTTGCTTCTCGAGTCGTACCTCAGATCAACAGTCGATGTTGGCGTGCGCGTCGAGCAGATAAGAAGAATTTTCTAAATATCGGTCTCACTGAGTGACTGCGAACACAGCTAAATAATTGTCAGTGGTGCGTGGTCCGCACACCGTCATCCGCGAATAATGCAATATGCGGTAGACACACGCGGGGGCGAGGGCGCGCGCGCGGATTTGAATATACGGTGGACTTGCGAGTGGCCGCGGAGTATAGTCCGAGCGAGAGAGAGAGCAACGCTCGGCAACGTACGCTCGCCTCGATCACGGTCTCGACACTGACGCGCCACAGCCCGCTCGGACTTTTAGTTCGCAGTGCGCCCGCGTCGCGACGCCCTTCTCTCCCGCTCTCTCTCTCTCTCTACCCTCGAGCCAGCCGATCCCCATCCCCCACCTTCCCACCTTCGCCCGCTCGCGCACCGTCGGCTTACTGCGCCCGCTCGCACTCGCGTTCCCTCCTCTGCTCGCTGCCGTCGCCACCGCCGCCGCTATGTAGTGTAGTTGGCCAGAGAGCCAGAGAAATAGAGAATGGTGCGAAGGGTACAACGCCCCGTTCGTTCGACGTGTACTGCAACAACGTCGGCGCATGGAGAACACCCGGCAGAATCCACCTGGCTGGACGTCTATCTATTACGTCTCTCGGACCCCCTCTCTCTGTATTTCGCGACCTGGCCTAATTCTTTACCGGGTCAATTTCAAGTGTCACTGCCTACCGCATACTCGAAGCCAGAAAGTCAGAGCACGCGGCTGATCGCGGCTGCTCAGTTCTGTGGTTTTGCATCAAATTGCGCAGCTGATTACTTTCTTAATTACTTACTCGCCGCGGATATGTAGTTGCGTCTCTATGCGAGCTGCGCACATCAAAGCCCTGCGGCTATAGCTATCAAGTATGCATGCAGCGCGCACTTTTCAAACTCGCCTGACACTCTAGAAAGCTCATTGTGCGTAAATCGACAGATAAGGGGGACAACTATTCCGTAGGAAAGTTAATATTTAATGAAAGAGCCGAGCACAGACAGTCAATTAGGGGCTACGAGACTGCAGCTCCCTGCTTGCTTACTTGATCCCCTCCCTCCATTTCCCAATGTACGTTTTCTCTTTCATCCTTGGCTCTCCATCATAACACTCGCGACGCGACAGCAAGTACATCGGGGCACCACGATAGCGGCTGGCCTGCCTACTGCGTTCGAGTGGCCCCTACACGTAAGCGTGCATCTTTTCAGACATGTGCTGGGGGGACACAGCCGCTACTGCAGGCGTATCGCCATCATCGAGCGATAAGCACCGGGAAAGAAGCCACCGGGGCGGATGTTTCATCCGTCTTGCACCAGAAGTTAAAGGATTTATATTAAGCCCAATGAATACGGACGCGTGGCACCCATTTTTTATTGGCCACGCTCGATGGATTATCAGCTGTTAGATGGTAAACCGACTTGTTACTTTAAAAAATACACAAGATTTATGCAAAGAAGCTCAGCTATTGTCCTTTTCGTTAAATTGTGCGCTACTTGTGAATTCACGAGTAGTCTGGGTATTAAGAATAAATGAACACTCAGCAACGAGCAATTACATCGTCGAGAAAAAAATCGGTAAGTCAGGTGGTTCACTTCGAAAACGAAATTCGTCTCATTTGCGTTTCTCGGAAAAGAGGAAAAGAGTCTGCTGGAGCGTCAACTATACGACGACAGCGACGACACACTTTCAGAAGTACTTAGGCAAAGGCGAAGAGAGAGAGAGAGAGAGAGAGAGAGAGAGAGAGAGAGAGAGAGAGAGAGAGAGAGAGAACGAGAGGAAATGGCATCATCCTGTTCGGTGCAAGCAACGTGTCAGCCGTCGATGAAAGTGCATGCGACGAGGCTATTGTGGAGCTCTCGCCTCTACTACCTAGCACCAGCAGCTCTCTCGCACTTGGCCACCCAAGCTAGATTGCGTTAAGTCTTGGGCGTAATTTACTCGAGACGTCGATTTTTCCCTCGAACTTATGCCAACGTTTTTCCTACTTTTACCGCCCTCTCCCTTTCCAGCATTTTTCATGCTCGCGTGCCTGTCCCGTACTTATATACTTATCTCGGTAAAACGATGCTTAGATAACGCGGCTACACGAATTGCCACGGTCGCCTGCTCTACTGCTTAGCGCCATGAATAAAGCGAGCACTGTTGCTGCTGGTGCTGGTGCTGCTGCTGGTGCTGTTGCTGTCGCTGCCGTTGCTGCTGTTGCTGCTGTTGCGCTTTTTAAAGCCTCTAATTGCTGCTGCTGTTTGGCGATCGAGTTACGCGTTCACCTTTTTACGACGCCATCGCTAGTTAAAATTGAAACCAAGCGCGGCCTGCACCTCAGACAGGCTTTTACGTCGTTTTCTGTGGATTATTCGCGGACTGCGCGGTATAATATGAAAAATACATAAATGGAACAGCTTTAGGTAGAAGAAGGATCGATAGAAAATTTATTGATCCTGCACGGAAATCTGGAGAATTTTACTAATAAATCCACAATATCGAGCACTTGGCTGCTACAGCCTGGTGAAAACTTAGTACCGCATGCGCAATGATTCACTTGTGAAATTTATAGCCCACAATAGGTCTTCAACGATGTTTGTAGCGATAATTACTCCCTCAAGGAGAGGCTAATTAATCTAAAAACAAGTTCATCATGCGAGTTATCGCGGCGCGCGCCGTGAACAAACATCGTCTGCCGGGGCAACTGCAAGAGGAAGTGACGTCGGCAATGCTTCTTTGTCAAGGTGCGGATCAAGTAGCTGCGCCTTGCAGCAGAGCAACATTCGAACGCGAGTAAGGCTCCCCCTGCTTCCGAAAGTTTAGCGAGCGGCCATAAGAAAATATCCGCTTCCTACCTCCCCCAACCGAAATTCATGCAGGTTCTTCGAGGTCCACTCGGTGCTGTGACGGCTACGTGCACGATATAGGCTTGAATTGACGAAGGTGGCGGAATTTTTTGCACTTGGCATTCGAGAGGCACTCGATCAATTTCAAGTGGATGCGTGACAATTCGAGAGAGGGGACGCGAACACGACTGGGTGGCGCGCTCGAAATGCGGTCACTTTTGGCGCAGAGACACCGCATATCCTGGCGTGAAAAAGTGATAAATCAAGTCGGGCCGCCGAACCGAACGAGAGCCTCTGCGCGCTGTGCGTGGATTAGGGTGTCATGGAATTTGACGAGGGCCACCCCTCGGATAGCCTTTCAATAAAGAAACTCTAATAATGCGCCTCGGCCTTTGTTGCCAGAGTGACCAAGATTTTGGCCTTCCCTCCGTTCGGTGCGCCCACTGCTCCACCCCTCGAGAGCTTCACTCAATTGAATGAGCTTCACGCCGCCGAAATGAATTCTTAACTGTCGCAAGTTTGACGGGCCAGTGGCGACCAAATCAATTTGGTCAGCCAGTCGGCTCATCAAAACCGTGAGAGCCAATTATCTTGCCAATGAAACGTTGACCCGAGGATGATGCTGCACGTCGAGAGCTTCATACTTGGCAACTTTCGGCCGCTTTTGTCCGACTGTTAGCCAACTTTCGCCTTCTCGACCAATTCTTCAGTTTTTTGCTTTTGCCTTTGCCCGTCACAAGCTAGTGCGGGGCATTGGCTAGTCCCTTCCGAGGGGCGAAATTAAGGCTGGGCGATCGTGCGTGCTGGTTGTCGACAGCGGCGGAAACGGCGGCAGCGCCGGCACCGAAAGCCAAATAGGGGAGATAAAGCTGTTCAGACCCGCGTAATAGCGCGCCGACAATCTTATACACGACTCTTCTCGCATGTAAACAGAGAGCGCGAGGATTGTAGCGCACCACTTGGAGGATGAGGCCGATAATAGTGCTGCTGGTAGCGGCGCGAGGGTGCTACTCTCTGAAGAATTCACTACATTAGCCACGGTTTTGCGTTGGCCTCAATAGGCGCAATTACCAGCGCAGATTTAATACCCCATCGAGCGGCCACATAGATAATGAGGCCATTCAACGGATGCTTATCATTGGCCGACTTTTATCGCATCAAATTTTCAAGCGCTCAATGTCAAATCAAATGTCGCACGCAGATCACGTTAAATTTGAGAAACGTAGCCAAGTAAAGGTGAACGTTGGGGTACGGGGATCAATAATAGACGACTGATAGTACAGCAACAACGTGCGTTTATGCCTGGCTCACGATGCCCGACGTTCTTTCATAAACTACAATATTAACTTTCAACGTTCGCATTCAATGCGAATAAAGGTACGACGATGGATCTCTTTCAATTTTTCATACAGCAGTTTTATAAAAAAGTAGCGTATTAATGAGACATGCTCGTTCATCGAATACTCTAAAGCCCTTTGTGATTGTTAATAATTGATACGTTCTGCCCGAACCATGCTCAAAGGATGCAAAGTTGGAGAACGTTGAAAGCAGTATCGAATGTCCATTATGCAGTTGATGCTTTGACGCTCTGACGGCCATTAGCAAAATGACATTCGGAGGCTCGACTCGTCTAATTTAGTTTGCATTCCAAGTTCAAGAATGTGCTTTCTCTGGTGCGCCTCTTAGACGACCAATGTTATAATTGCTGCATCGAAGTTGACGAGCAAACGCGACAGACGCCAGGAAAAGGGAACTCGATCGCAAGTACACCCGACGAGGCGAAATCATTGGCTTCCTCGCGGTGTATATACATCGCGGCAATGTCGTACGTCTTAGAGAGCGGCGCAAAGCGAGGGGAGCGAACCCAAGGGTAATGTAAACGCAGTAAATATCCGGGTCCTTGTTTGCCCGAACGACTGACTGACCCACAGTCTCGGGTAGATCGATAAATTACCTAAGTCGCGCCCCTTATGCCGCCGCCGCGGCAAGCAGACAAACTGCTCAATACGCCTGTTCAAATACGCAGTCTCAACGATTTTCAAACTTTTCTCTTGTTGTCTCCCGCTTGGTTACCCATCAAGGACAGATCGGATCAAATCACTCGTGGAAACAAAAATCAAAGACACCGACTTTCTTGCGCCACTGGACCCAGCATTTTCTCTTCCGATTCTCTTTGCCGCTGATTTTCCGGCGTCATACGCTCGATGACTTTGCTGTTTACTCGAGAGATCCTCTGCACCAATGTACTCGCTGTTTCGAGTTTTGCTCGTTTGCTTTTTGTCCTGCCTTCGCTCCTGCTGTTAGCGAAATTCGTGTCCACTTGCTCTTCAACGAGTCGAACTCGTAGAGCTCTGCAAATTGCACATTGGACGCTTGATTGAAACTGCGTGAGATAACGGAATTTCTTCATTTCTAGAAGGACCATTAATCTTAACACGTGGATAGCAAGTATATTAGTTTCTCCGAGAGAAGCCCTTGATATGGCCCGATTTTCAAACAATTTCGAATATTAATCATTCTGTCAAGTATCTGGAATTTAAAACAAATTAAACCTACATCATTACCGGGGCCGCCGGTCACGATATATTCTCGTTCATAGAATATCCTAAGTGGAAAATAAACAAATCAAAATATTATTTATGAAAAAATTCGATGAAAAATAAAAAAGATTACGTTAATCTATCTTCAGTTTAAAATTCAACAAGTGAAAATCGTCGACATTAGCTTTTTTTTCGACATTTCCACGCATGCAGAATTTGGGTAACTAGCGTTTTATAAAAGTCATTTCTAACGAAACCGCAAGGTCAACATGTTTCAGTGAAATGTATGTTTCTAAATCTCTTCGAGTGCGAACATCTGCAGCTAAAAATTAACGGAGTTAGAGTTCTCGACGTATTTACACCTACTAGTGTATGCTAGGCTATCTTTATTTTATTTTCATGACATTCGAAGAAAATACAAAAACTAACGTTTCCATTGTGATTGGCGTGGCGGTTCTTTTAAGAATAAAAATTGCATATCGGAAGCGTGCGCGGCAGCAGGTCAAATTGTTTTCGAGTAGACCACTGTCATAAAATGATAAAATCGAAAAATAAAGTACGTGCAACGTGAATAACATTCGGTGAGAGCTGCATCAGAAGGCGTTTGAATATTGAAGAAAAGTTTTTTGGACCAGCTGCTCATAAATTTCATGGGTTTTTCCGCCGTCAATTTCAAGTGTAAAATGGAACACCGATCGATCGTCTAAGTATTCCCAAAGTAAAATGACTTGCAGAGATGAGAGCGTGGGCCGATATATTGTTGCCGATCGAAAAAACCAGCTGCATTTTTCGCTAACAATTTGGCATGTGCCACGTTTGCACTGAAGTTTCCATTTAATCACCTTTTTGCTTTCACAAAGGCGATACATCGCTCTCGCGAGTCGTACCAGCGACGAAAATACACACACACACACACACACACACACACACACACACACACACACACACACACACACACACACACACGTTAATCAGTGGAAATCATATTGGGTCGATTATTCGAGCGTTTGCGCGATTCACGGAAGCTTCTGTAAGCGGCGCGGAAATGTTGATCGGGAAACCGACTGCTCTCAAACGTACTTTGCGAGCTTTTAATCAACAGAAAACACATTTACAGACTTTGAAGTTTCAGTTTTTTAACGTGATCCAGTCGAAAAATCAGCTGCTTCTGGCTCTTTTGATTAATCGGCAATCGCCAGAAAATCAAGTTTTTATCCCATTGGATTCATTAATTATTCAGTCAATAACGAATTGCTTTTGAAGCTCATTTAGTCTGCGAATCGACAAGTTATAGAAACAACAGCAAATTCATCCTGAATTTATCGGCATCCATGCTCATTCGGGTCAAATGCTCGTTTTAGATGGAGCCTCGAAATAAACCCGAAATAAACCGGGAAAAGAGTGCGTGAGGCGAGCGACCTATCGGAGAGGGAGTGATTTCTCGTTAGCCTCGGCATCGCCGTCAGCGAACCCCTCGTCAGCCAGCTGTCATAAAGATCGAGTCTTGCGCGGGTTATATAGTAGCATCCGCTTTTAGAAGCCGCTCCTTGAAGCAAGCAGCTTGACACTCGAGCGCCTTGTCGTGGCCTAATTAGCCCTTGTGCGCGCCAACTTTTTTCATCTTTCGCGCACTACTCGGAGACGCGATACGTATAGCGACGCAAATAGAGCCGAGAGATCGAGTTGGGCTGGGCGTTATCGTGCTGTCCCATCGTAATTGGTCACTTGCTCGTCGTCGTTGTCGCCGTGTACGGCCTGCGGAACAGCGTGTGCGAGCCTCATTGATTATTATCGGCTGGCCTGCCCGCGCGCTCTCGGCCGATCGCACGATCTCCCATCGATCGCGGATTTGCAAGAACGTGATCGACGATCCGGACTTGTCGCGACCAAGCCAGCTCCCACGTGAGCCTGCGTGTCGGGGCGTGATTGCTGCCGATGTTTATAGTCCACGAATTATCATTTTCCTTCGCCGAGAGATAATTGCAACGATGTCGTTGCAAGAGATAATCGCTCAATCGGAGCCCCACTTACTAGAGCGTCAATAATGCCCTAGTGGCGAGCGTTCGGCTCGACGGAATTATGCATGCGATCCAGGCGCGAGCGCGATAATACCAAAGAACTACACGATTAGGCGATTTTCGTGGACAAGTGCGCGCTAATAGGGCCAGCACGCAGTCTTTCTCTTTCGGGCTTCAGGCTCCAGCTCGAAATATCGCTTAGGCTACGCTGCTGTATCGGCCAAATTTGCATTGAATTTCAGGCGGCGCTCCGCTGCTAAGACTGGCCTGAAGAACCGAAGCCCAGAGCCCAACGCCGACTCCATTTATTTCTTGAGTGTTAATATAACAGAGGGGCCTGCGCGCGAGCACCACTAAACTTTTAAATTGTGACCTCGGTAGTCCGCGACGAAGGGTGCCAAAGAAACCCAGAGAAAGTCTTCATTTACATTTATTTTGCTTCGCTCAACATGTAGATGCGATTAAGACGAAATGCTAATTGGATCGTACGCGTAGGCGACCGCTCGCCACTTGGTTTTCCTTTGTTCCGGGCTGGTCCGATTTTGCGAGTGCCACGCTCTCGATGACAATTAGATCGGCATCAGATCAGTACTTACGGATACGGACGCGAGCCAGAGAAAGGCAATCCAGGAAAAAAACACGCGATCGCCCTCGATGTCCGCATGACATTTGTTTGTATAGAAAGCAAAAGCTATACGTTTAATAACCGTAATCAGCCGTTGGTATCTCATTCGTAGACAAAGCGATTGCTTATTACATCCAATTGAGCAGACGGCAGGCGGGAGCCATCAAAGTAATTGCATCGAGAGAAGGCTGCTTCGTTGAGACGCTTAAATAAATAATGACAGGGAGCTGCGATATAGGCTGATAAAAATCGAGAATGGCTTGGTTGTCGCTGCAAACACCTTTTCGTAGGTACACGCTACGTGCGTCCTCGTTGCTCCGCAATTAGTCAAATCTACGGACGCTCATGGTTTTATTTTTGAACCGCGCGAGCAAGCGAGGGAGAAAAGGCCAAGCCGAAACGTTGGAATCGCGTAGCATCCTGCATAAATCAGCCAAATTTTCATTCAACAGCTGGCTAAAGCTGCAAACTTACGAGCCCTTTGCGACGTTAAATCAGGCCTCTCTTTCTGCGTGTACGAGGAGAGGAGATTTCCGCTGGACTGGCTGTGACTGTTGCCGACTCGTTCAAGGTGGCGTGCGCAAGGTTGGCCCGCGCAGCGCTCGCTCGCTGCCCACGGCATGGGCGGCGGCATGGGCGGCGGCATGGGAGGCATGGGCGGCATGGGCTTTTACGAGGCCGTAAAAACGCGCTTCTCCCCTCTCTCGCTCGACAGCTCGGGCACGCGCGCTCCGGCTGCGCGCGCAAAATAAACGCTAAGTAAACGCAAAATAAACGCAAAATAAACGCACGGCCTCGCGCGCTTTTTCCACAGCGCGGATTAATCTTGCACGACATTGCGTGGCACGTGCATTAGGCGCGCGCGCGCGCGCACTTGCCCCGTTCGTGCAGCTCGTGGCGCTTAAAGGTCCGACGCCGCGGCAGCTTTTTTGGCCGGGCCACTTTGTGATTTACGAGGCCGCCCGCGAGTTTCGTGTCCGCCGGCGCGACGATGAATTAAGCGACGCGCCCAGCCGGAATTATTATCGAGCACTTTTTTCCGCGGCGAGCGTCGGCCCGCTTTGAACAGTTTTTAAAAGCATGTTTACGGAGGCTGTTCCGCTGTCGCGATTCGCGCCTGCCTTTAATTTTTCATTCTCCTCTTGACGTCGTCTCTGGCAGACAAAAATTCTACTCAAATGGATTCTGCAGTCCGAATTGTAGTCTGCAGTTTCGCGCGTGCAGACTCGAGCAGACTGCTCACAGTGTGCCTAGTCCGAGTCTAGCTTCGCCGTGGGTGCAGCTAGCCTAGCGTAATAATCGCAGGACAGGCAAACATTTGGTGTCGACCTCGTGATTCGCCGTGATTCGCAGCGAGCTAACGACAACGGGGACAGAAAAGTAGCGCGCGATATCCGTGCGCGGATCTCGCTCCGATGAACCGAATAATGACTCGCCACGCATAGACCGCATCGGCCGCGTGCGTGTGCCCGCGTCAAAATGTAATTATGCACAATGTATTACCGAGGCACCACGCGAAAAAATGAGGCCACCGGCCGAAAAGCCAATCGCGTAACTTTACTGGGCTTTGTAATCGCGTTATAGCGCTGCGTGCGTCATAAAGTACGCCAGCAGGCTCGTGCGAAAAGCAATTACGTCAGGACTCCGTAATTGAGCCATAAGTAAAACAATGACACGAGCACGCGAAGATCTGCCAGCGCGCGTGTAAAATGCGGGCCGGCCCGAGCGCACAATGGAAAAAGGAGCTCGAGCGCGGCTGAAAGCTGAGAGGGCCGAGCGGACGAGCCACGACCAAGGCGCATACCATGGTTGTGCGATGAGCCGATCGAGAGCAAGTTTTGCGGCGGCAGTCTTTGGTGCGCGGCGCGCCGCAAACGAGACAGATTTACATTCGGCTGGCGCCATGGCGTAATGATACCTGGCCCGCTCTTGCCCACCAATCGGCGAACACGAGTCCAAGATCGCGAGGCGAATGGAGCCCATCGAAACGCTGCGACTCTCCTCTGCTCGCCGGACTTGATCAACAAAGTCGCCTACCGAGGAAAACCAGGAGTGGCGCGCAAAGCCAAGACTGAGAATCCTTTATTTTCTGCAGCTGACAATTACTTGCGCTTCGAGAATAAATTGAAAATGAGCTGGTCATGAACTTTTATACACGCGCACGCGTCGCTAGCTACGGCATACCGGAAGAGGATTCAGCAAATTAAATTAATGTTAATCCGAGAAATCGAGAAATAAGTGTACCTTACATGCTATAATCAATGTTTGACGTGTCTTGCCGAGCAGAATATACCTACGTACATTTTTATCACGTACTCCTCGTCTTTTCTCATTATCTTTACTTTCATTTTATCTTTCATCGTTACGTCTATGTATACGATTCGAGGAAAAGTTTGTGTCGGAGAAGCTTGCATCTGAGTATATTTTCAGTATACGATATATACACAACTATATATACTCATAACGTCATTGCCCGTATTTCAAATTTACGCGTCCTACACGACGATAACATTATACGCTTAAATAATGGGAGGTCGAATGATTTTAAATTACCTCCGAAAAGAATATGCGTTTCACCAGATGCTTTATGCTTTAGATACTCAAATGATCCATTTCTCTGGATTGGGTTATTTCCCGTGGACGAATATTCGCCGTTTAATTAAACTAGCCAAATACACCTAAACATAAAACAGCGATGTGCCCTTAGATTCTCATATGATTTACTCTTTCAAAAGTACTGGCCAAACATTTTTGAGTGCATAAATAATTAGGCTAACTTAAAAATTCGCCAAAACTAATTATTTCGATCAGTCACAAACTGAACGTTGTTTATAAAATTAGGAAAGATATTATGGGCTACACTCACTTTCGTAGACCGCATAAAAGTAGTTTGATGCTAAGTATGATAATTAGCAGCTTTTAGATAAGCCGTGGTACATTTCATTGATGGTACAAAGTAATGGCTGTTTGAAGTCGTAGTAGTCTTACCTTACCGTATTACATAACAAGAAAGATTTTTCTTTTTTGATTATTAATAATAAATTGGCTAATATTAATACCAACATTATCAATTATACATAATATATTATTTAACGAATATAAACAAAGAGATGAGCCGTTTCTCCGCAGGAGGGTGTATATTTGGATGAGCGATCAATAAAAGACAACACAAGGCATTCGCATAAAAATGGAAGCTCGATCGCGGGTAGTTAGCGAAAAAATGAAGAATCCGCAGCCAGCAGAAGGAGCGTGAAGCGTGAAGGAGCGATAGTGCTTCTTTGAGCAGCTATCACGACAGGCGTGGGTGGATCGCAAAGGGTATACATCGGTCGGGTCGGAATAATTTATCGACATCTGTTGCTTGGCACGCGCCGTCGCAGTGTATCACGTATCCATGGCCTATAGCCACATAGGTACAAGGAAGGGATTATATGAAGGATCGCGCTCGAGCACGAAGGAGTTTGGCGGATACTTCCGGCACGGTGCGACCTCGAGGTTTCCGAGCTAGCGGCAGCAGCTGTTGTGGTAGCGCACGCACACCTACACACAGTACTCGCTCTGCGCTGTCTCCGATTGCGCTTCTTCCCACCATGGGCACCTACATAGAAGCCTTTCAGATGCTCGCTCGCGGAAGTATTAAGTGTTAAGGAGGATCCCCTTCCCTTAAATCTCTCTCTCTCTCTCTCTCTCTCTCTCTCTCTCTCGTTCTACCTGCTTACCACCATTATAACCTTACCTATCCTCATCCTTTGTACTTGCCTTACTTTTGCTGCTGCTGCTGCTGCTACTGCTGCTGCTACTGCTGCTAATTGTCCTCGTCAGCTAAATTTGACGCATTTAGATCATCGGTGCTCCTCGGTAATATCCTTCCCAGCTATGTATGCCTATTAGCCAAAACTATACGTACACTAGCGAGCCTAAATTATCACCGAAGAGAGTAGTTTACGCAAGCACGAGAAAGTAAGAAGGGGTTAAAGGAATTTCGGAGGCAAGTAATTGGCATAATTGAGGTAGTGCGAATTTTAGCGAGCAAACACAGAAGAAGTATCGCGCCAAAGGCGTGCAAAAGTAATCCAGTGGCAAAAAAAAGCAGATGCCCTCTTGGCCCTCTCTCGTGTATGTATACAGCAGTGAAGCAGTGCGTTGAAAAGATACGCGCGAAGAAGGAACAGGCAAGAAAAAACGCGGGCAGCAGTAGCCATGTAACGGCAAAGGCGAAACGCGGATTAGCCGCTAAAGAGAAAGACGAGAAAAAATGAGACGAGGTGCGATGAGCCCGAGGCTATTTAAACAGTTGCCTCTCGTCTCGTTCGCCTTCCTTTCACGAGTCGAACGTGCTTTCCCATCGTCGTCGTCGTCGTCGTCGACGTCGTCGTCGTCGTCGTCGTCTCGTTCTGCTCGTTTCATCTCCGGCAAGAATAACAAAGCAAGTTGCCTCCACTGGCTTTGTCTGCAGCTTAAATTTTTTAACGAGCTAAGTAGCGTGCGCTCGCGCGAGTCTAGCTTTTTGCTAAATTAGCTCGAAGTCTCGACATATGCTCGAAGTAGAGTGGCCTTCGGGGCAGGCGCGGGCAGGCGTGCATCGTGGGTGCACGGTTAACACGCCGAGCTCACGCGATACACGCTCTATCCTCCCAGCAGAGGCGAGATGCCAGTTTTTGCACGCGAACGGCCTCTGTACATAAGCTCGCTTCGGGTGTTAAGATTGCCCCTTTTGTCACCTCTCCTACGGAACGAACACGTGTTAATTTTTTCATCGCTCCGGATGTATCCACCTAGCGAACTCGTTCTTTCGTTCTACTTGCAAACGGAACCATGTACATTATCGCGTACAACACCAGTTCTTACGACGAGTCATAATAATCACCTCTCTATAACGTTCATTTCGAGTGTTCCCGTGTAAAAAATGTCTTGCAAATTTCTGGCAAAAGTCTGGCTCCGAAAAATCTGGCTAAAATCTCGCTTAGGCCACTGCCAGACTTTTGATTTTTCTCGTTAAAAAGTCTAGAAAACACTGCCAAACATTTTTCTAGACGTTTTTTACAGATATCGATTATTTCATTTAAGTTATATTTGTAAATCAAAACCAATTTTCTTCTTTAATTAATGTATATATGAATTAAGAAATTGCATAACTAATTGCCCTAGCGTATGGTATAAATTCGAGAGTGTTCTTCTGTATTACATAGGCGAGTGTTCTTCCAGACCTTCTGGTAGTTTTTTGTTTACATGGGCTGCAATAAAAAAAATTTATATATGTTTCAAGTGTTAAACCATAGCTATAAAATTTAAAAACTTACTGAATATAGTCTTAAAAATATTCTCAGAAATTCTCCTGTAGCCTTTTTTATGACGGCGATTCGTAGGAATCATTGTGTTGAGGCAGGAGTAATTGAATAAGCAAATTTCAAAGTATCTTAATTTTATCTACTCTTATATACTTATATTATTTTAGCTCATCGGTATATAATAAATTTGCACTTCCTTGCCCGATGACAAAACGCAACTACCTCTCTAAGCTAAGCCTTCCACTCCCTCCGCTTAAAGGCGGGGCCCTGTTTACCCTTGCCGGGTTTCTCCTACCCTCTGCTCCGCTTCTGGATCGCTGAGCAATCTCGGTGCAACCTTCTGCTATCTCGAATGACAGCTTTTTAGAGGCTACTCAAGTCCTAGCGTACAGCCCTGGCTAATAGTCACACCGTCAGACGAGCGAGACTGTGAGGAGGCATGCCCAATCCACTAATATGATGTTTGCAGCATCGGAACAACTAACCTGCCACGTACGATTCGCGAGGAGATACGTGTCGCACATTTTCGTGGTGCAAACTTCCTTTAATGACCAGGTTTTCCCTAGTATCGTCTTGAGCGGCTGGCATCTGTCGACCAGAGGTGTTTTAGATGTTCGGTCATATGATCGTCTAGCCGTCCGCAATACATTGCTTCTAGATGTTTTGTCCCAACTAAAAAAAACATTAATCTTCTGACTAGATCCTTCGGGCATCCATTCCATCTTTATGTAATGTAGTTGAACTATGATTGTACAACAAAAATATTTCTATTTCTAACAAGCTCGACATGTAATTATAATAATAGATGATAACATTTGCTTGCTATTTTTCCTCCAAATTTTGTCCCGTGACTTCCTCGTTCTTTTCTAGATCTATCTAACTAGAAAGTTTCAAAATTACAATTGTTTTTATTTTATTAAAGCATTTCCGTACTTTCTAGTTTTTTACCTGACATATATTTCAATCGCCACAAATTATTCATAATCGGATTATATGTACTTAATCAATCTAGTATTACAGAAAGTATGATAGATTCAGCAATATTAGCTCCTAACGACTACGGATCTTAGATCAGTGATTTATATGGAGAAGTTCATATGAGTTGCAATTTACACTTGCAACTTTATTTACCTGAAATGGTGTTATTGGTGAGGTAATTCCGACCATTGTAGATTACTTCTTGTTTTAAATTTGTAAATATTTATGGTATATTGAACGGTTTTATTATTTTATTCATGGAAGAAAATATGCTCAACTGCAAATTTGTTCATCGGTTGCATTATTTTTGAGTCACGAAGAATTGAAACAAAAATATTAGATTCACAAAGTGAAATAGAAAAATGTTGCACTAGTTTAGAAAATCAAAGCAGATTGGAATTAAATGTGCTTTGTCCCGACGATGACGTTTTTACCATAGAGCTATTGAAAAAAAAAAGTTCATTTATATAACTTTGTTATTAATGCTCTAAAAAAAACATCACTTTCGAACCCAAACAATACACGTATTTTATATAAAGAATAATTTTATTACAGAATCAGTGCAATACAATCATCAGCGAAAAACAAAATGGAGTGTAATTTCACATAAAATTAACGATAATATGCAAATCGGAGAAGTAATGATTTTTGTTAAAGTATGTCAATGTATGTATTCGCAAAAATGTGACAAATGCGAGAATATATGTTAAAGCTACACGATAATAGAACAATGTTATCTCGCTGAAGCTTTCGCTTATCAATTCACAAATTTAAATAGTTATATTCATTTGATAAAAGGAACGCAGAATGACAAAGCTATTTCAGTTTAAGATATTTTAACAGTCTAATTTAAAAATGTATAAATAAAGATATACATGTTAAAAAACATGTAAATACTTTAGAAATTAAATAAGCAAGTGTTAATTGTTTTATATATCACATAAATAAATAAATTATTTTTGGTTTTAAAATATAAATTAAATGAAATAATCGATATCTGTAAAAACGTCTTGGAAAATGTCTTACAGTGTTTTCCTAGACTTTTTTAATAAATAAAATGGAAGTTTCGTAAAAAGTCTAATTTATTTTGCCTAACTTTTTGGTGTCAAAAATAAGTCTGGAGAGAAGTCTGTCTTATTTTCTCAGACTTTTTTGTGCCAAAAGAAGTCTCGCAAAAAGTTTAGCCAAAGGTCTGGATGATTCCAGACTTTTTAAAAAGAAAAATCAAAAGTCTGGCATAGTGGCTTAAGCGAGACTTTCGTCAGATTTTGCGGAACCGGACTTGTCAGACTTTTGCAACTTTTTTTTTACACGGGTTGGCTCACTTGCCGTTCCAGCAGCGAGAAAACAATGAATCGTACAGCCCGAGCGACTGAGAAAGCAAGAAACCGCTCAAGTACACGAACTCTCCAATTTTGATCATTTCATTAGCGAAAATTCCTGGAATAGAAAGAGAGAGAGAGAGAGAGAGAGAGAGAGAAAGAGCGAAAGAGAGAGAGAGAGAGAGAGAGAGAGAGAGAGAGAGAGAGAGAGGAGGGGAGCGACAAGTGCAAAAGAGGCCCCATTATTTTATTTTTCTTTAGCGGCGGCCGTCTGTTCGCGAGTAGGAAGCTAAGACAAGGAGTCTTTCTTCGCTCTGTTGTGACTTGTCCTCGCGCCTTCGGGCAGTCAGAACGAGAGCGAGTTTTCCCTAAGGAACAGCAGTGCACAGTCCAAGTTAAAAATGATTCGCACACACAGAGAGAAGGGAGGAGGAGAGTGGAGAGAGGAGCAAGTCCCTTGGGCTTCGCAGACGCCAGCACCCAAGACCTTCTAGTTTTATCTGGATTTTTAGCTTTTGTCGAGAGAGCTTTATGTTGTAGTTTTCATATTTGATTCCAACGTTTCGTTCCTATTAATACTCGTATAAAGCTTTTAGCGCGTTTACTCGGCCAATTAATGTCCGTCCTCTGCAATTTATTTCAGCCTAATGATTGATCGAGGTAATTTACGTCAGTGTGCATAAGCTGTATCCCCTGATCATCACGCGTACGTGCGTGGGCTTTTGCGTAGGCAACTGGTAAAATTTCAATTGCGATCAATTTTAAAGAGCAGCTCTCACGCGGCTGCTGGGAATATCCGCACATACACGCGGATCGCACGGGCTTTGCGATCTCTCTCTCTCTCTCTCTCTCTCTCTCTCTCTCTCCAAAGTAAAATTAATAGCCCGAGCATGAAAGCGTAATGAAGGGTTCGCTGGTGGCGTCCACGCACGTACTTGCGTAATTGCGTTTTCAAGACGTTCCGAGACGGAGAACGGTTTGAACCTTCTTTCGCTGGAGTTGGGCCAAATGGGAATTGGCCATTGACCAAACCAATGGTATAGCAACCCGAATTGCCGCCATTCTCTCTCTGCATCTCTGCATTATTGTGTAGCAGCTCTGCGATCGCTTCGACCCTCTCGGGCGCTGCTTACTCCTCGTGTATTCGATTGTCCGCATGCGCCCGTCGCACGCGCAATCGAGAGGGCTATCTTAAGATGTTTGCGTCGCGAGTGAGCCACATTCATCATAGTAGCAGGCACGTAATCCACAACGAGCCAATACCAGCAGTCCAAGTGCTAACCATCGATAGATCGCGTGGCACCTTGGCTTAAGCCTCTTACAATAGTCCTTCTTGCTTGCCCGTTGGTATATACGTAGATTGCAGGCGATGCTGGCGTCGACGCTAGCCATCCGCGCGAATTAACGAAGAACAGTATTCGTCTATCCAGTACCGAGTGATAAGAGCTGAGAGAGGGAGACGGAATGAACGAAAGAGCTGCACGACGCCAGAGAGCCGCAGGAAATTGCATTCCTCTTTGTCTGGGCTTTCAGCTTTCGTACTCTTCCTTTTTTCTCTTCATCTTCTTCTCGCTCGCCTTTCTTTAATACGGGAAAAACGGAGGGGAGCGCGGGGAGAGGAGGATTTGAGCGCGCGAAACGGCGTCGTAGTCGCGCTCGACTCTTCGGAGAATTGCGAAATTCGCAATTGACGCGCGATGCCGGGATTCTCTGCGGTTACCTCGGCCAACCAACGCAAAAAGTCGCTTTATCGTTTAATTTGTACTTTGTTACCGCTACTCTCTCGCTCTTTACACTTATTTTTTTAGCCGGGCGTCGTTCTTTCAGCCGGGACTAGTTTCATCTCGATGGTATGTCTCAAAGCCACGGCGCCTTGACTCGCGCACGGAACGCGTTTGGTTTCTTCAATTTCAAGTCTGATTCAATTACGGCGCGCAATCACGAGCTCTCGAATGGCGATATTGCAAATGACGTCTCGCGTCTCGCGCATAGCGCTCTTAAACTCTCGCCACGGATAGTCGCGCTGCGCATACAGCCGAAGAGATAGGACTCTAAAGCTGGCGCACGGGAACGTGCAAAGCGCCGAATGGCCATGCTAACGTAAGGCAATAATGTTCCAATCTATCAACATTCAGATGTTATCGTATATATATAAGTTTGAATTACAGCAGCTCGTAAAACGCAACGCGAGCTATCTCTCTTTTCCTCTGCCTCCCTCTCTCATTAAAAAAATTTTTTTACGATGCTCGTCCAGTTACTTATTCAAGCCATCGCGCTTCGAGCAGAAAGCAACGTATTCCTGATGATTTATTCAGCTCGAGCGGCAAGGCCTTATCGGATCGCGAGCGCCGCAGTACATTGCCGTAACGACAATCACGCGGGCTTCTCGAGAAAAGTAGGTAATAATGGCGAACAGCCAGTAGGAAAAGATCTGGTCGAGCGTTCAAGTAGAAAACGAAATCATTACGCAAGAGAAATTGTGAGGGGAAAATTACGAGGCCAGCCATCCAGCAGTATAGGCCGCGAGAGGCAGGGGTGTGATCTCTAACGGCCGCTCGGGCGTATTGTGTTGACGTTTATCGCGCTGCCATCAATTTCAATTAGGCGTGTATCGCGGCGCACGCTGCCGCTTATGCTGCGAATAAATCGAGCTATCAAGATTTTCTTGCCGAGTTATATCGCGCGCCCTCGTGGCTCTCTCCTGATGCTACGCTCGCTTGTACAAGAGGCAAGAGGCAGACGAGACGAGTCGAGCTTCTCCAAGATTCTATACGTATAGGTGTATATCCCGCGAACGGCGCTGTGCGCGCTATCGTATCGATCTAACGCCGCAAATTAAGCCGGCATTCAACCATCCAGCTCTCGTGTTCAGCTTACTTCCGCTTCGGCGAACTCTCTGTGTGCGAGCGTATTGCTCTCCGGGAGAATTAAATCAACCCGCACTGAAAAGCAAACGCCATCGAGATGCAACGCACATAATCTTCGAGCAATGCTAATGACGCTTCTCGATGCCACGCTTCATCATTCGATTACTCTTGTGGCAACCCACCCACATACCTTTCGCGACACTTCCTTTTTGCGTCGCATACGCTCATTTCGCTTTTCTCTTCATCACGCCTATCTGACTGATCGCCAATTGCCATTGCTAGTATCGAGCTATTGCGTGCCAAATGGCTTTCCAATGAAAAACCTCATTTCATTATCATTCAAGTTCCGTTCCGAACGGCATTCACCTCTACAAGCGATAAATAATCTTGCTTACTTCATCGATTTGTCCTAATGTTATACAAAGCTCCGTACATTTACCTACTTAATGAAGAGAACCAGTTTGTAAGTGAACGTATTTGACGACCCTTAGCAAAAGGGACAAACAGGCACTATCTCGCGAATCAATTCAAAAAACCACCATCTCGAATCGATAAGTGTATATCCGCATCATGATTTACAACCCATATAACGAATAAATCGCTAAATCGTCATGCTTTAAGTGGAAACTCGAGCACGTTGAGATCGTGATGCTTGTCAAGCAACCTATCTAGATTTTTCGCTATAAAGAAAATAATATTAAAAAAAAACTTGTATGTCCAAACAAAATCTTATATCATTAAGTTTTCCATCGACTGATAAGCTTCACGATTAATGTTGTTTTTTTTATAAAAACAAAATTTCATTTGTTTAAAGATAGAAAATTTTTTTTATTTATTACTCGCTTATTTTACAATAATATAAGCTTATTATTCGGTAGTCTGGATAGTGCTTTTTTGAATTGACTTGCCAGATAGTGCTTTTTCGTTCTAACGGCTGAAATAATGTCGTTTTGAGGCGGCGTCTCCTTGTTGATAAGATTTGAGAAAAAGAATAGGAGAGGTACAAATGAGAAGTCTTAATTTGTTAAAGGCCTTGAAAATATTCTCAATCCACCCTAAGATAAGAGTAAGCCTCGCGACCGGGCATAAGTCATCCGAGTAATAACACGTAATGTAATTACTCGCTGGTTACAACTTCATCAGGTTCAGAGAGCTCCAATCTTCTCTTTTTCTTTGCCAGCTTGACTACCTCTCCCCCTCCGCGGTACCCTGTCTCGCTCTCTCTCTCTCTCTCTCTCTCTATTTCACCTTCTCGTTCTCTCCCCGGTCGTGATTATAATTAAAAGCCAAGGAGCAAAGAGTCGAGGCTGTTGATTTTTATTTCATGCGCGGTTTTAAACCAAAGTTAGATTTTCCTTTTTAGCCGGATAAGCACTGTGCAGTTCGATGAACTTGAGAATCATCTTTGCTGATAAGCAGATATACAGGTGGAGTTACAATATTACGTGAAACGAAAGTTGTGTACAGTATCACTTGTTAAAATCGTTCTACTCACATGTTACCTTTCTATTTGATATCGATACAACACAAGAACTTTAGTAAGGTGATATAACTTGAGCTTTATCATATTTTATCGCATTTAAAACACAAAGGCCGATCCATTAGTTTTAGGTAATGCACGCGGGTAATTATAATGAATACATTGTCTCGACATTTAATATTGATCAAATTTGACATTTACGTTGTGCCGTAACAATCGCTGATGATGCAATGATATACATAGGCCGAAAAGTTGATAAGTCAACGGCAGTATCTGAATAAATGACGAACACTGGATTTCTGATGTTAGTAATCTATAATCTACGCACAGTAATACATATATTCAATCAATCACCTCTCACAATGAGTCTCGGTCGTCAGGCGTGTACCTCATGAAAGCTATGAATCCACGCAAAAAGCCAACCTGTGAACATCTCCGAAAAGCACGTTGCGCGCCTAAAAGAAATTTGTTATAGTTGGTTATCAGTCACTCTTTGATAATACATAAACTAGCCGCATAATTTATTTAAGCCATAGGCCGCACATACATAAGTAATGTAATGCATAGCTTTCGAAGCGCCACAAAGTAATCTCGCTTTGTCTGTACAGACAAAGGCTAAAGGAAAAAAAATGAAAAGGTAGGCATAACACGTGCAAGCGATTGTGATGCGGTGCGAGGCTGGAAAAAGTACCGGTTCTACTGGCTGTACTAGCTAACCCTCCCCAATAACCCAGGCATTCTTCAAATCAAATTTTGAAACACAAAACGGAGATCAGCCAGCTCTGTATTTCTCTCTCGATGGCGTACGGCCTTCGCTCGAGTATTCGATATTTATGACGTTACGGAGGAGCGATAGCGTGTGTCCCTTAATGAGCTGTGGCCCGCAACGCACGCGCCTCTGACTCACAACAGTGGGCCGCGCAATAATATCCTGTGTACCGCACACACACACTAGCACACATGCACCCTCTCCGAGATTCCCCAGGGACACAGCGAACGCGCGCGAGCGCGCGCGCTTGTGTACGTGTGCCTTCTGTGCGATAGGCTCCCCTGTGTTTTGGCCTCCTTTGCCTACCTAACCCCTCGTAGTCGCTCGTTCTGTCCTTCACTGGCTCTCCTTTATTTTTGGTCTGAACTTGTGGCGATAGCTGGTTCGTCTTTCCGGGCCTCGATTTTTTTATTAGCAGATTGCTTCGGAGAATTTTTTTACACGGCTTCACGAGCTATTCAATATCGAGCTTTGACGAGCGCGCGGGGCTTTGAAACCTCGTTTATGCGGCATCCACGCCTCGCGCGACCGGCCAAGAGAAAGTTAATCCTGACAATTAACCTGACCGACTAGTGTTTTTATTCGCTGCCGAGGTTAATTGACGTCGACGAGGTTGTTTGACAACTGCGGTTTGCTGTGTGAGTCCAGCGACTCCACGGGCAAAGTGCTACTGAATAAACACGAATGGCGATCGAGCGAGCGAGAGAGCACTATTGAAAAGGCAGCGCTCGTTTGTCAAGATTTATTTCGCTAATGACGACTGAAAAGAAACCTTGGAAAATCTCGGAGCGGCAGTCGCGCGAAAGGCTACGATTGTAGAGCTCCTGTCGTATCGCCGGCGAGGCTGGGGTGGCAAGGTGGCATTGGACTGGATAGACAGTAATTAGCCTTTAATTTCAGTTATTAGTCCCAGTTGGCTTATCCCTTTATAGAGCGCTGCAGCGGCTAGCTGCTAGCTTAGTAATTGATAAGCGAGCCGTGGCGCGAGACTCAATTGTTGCGCGAGCGAGCTTGTCAACACTTGCATAGTTTTTGCAGGCTTGTCATTAGCCGCGTACGTAGGCAAAGAAAAGTAGCTTCTAATCGAGCCAGCTGAATGCGAACCGACGTTCCGATGGCTTATGGAGTGGAAAGGTAAGCAGTGGAAAGGTAGGCGAGTCGCGGCTATAAAGTCTGAATTTGCGTCGGTTAAGCGAATGTTCGATCTGCCTGTGCGACTGTGAGAAGCATCTCTCGCGAGTGATTGGCGCTCGTAATGCGGCAGCAGCAGCAGCAGCAGCAGCAGCGAGAGGTCTCGAGTTGCAGGCCTAGAGACGTCACTCTAGCCGTAAAGCTTTGCCTATAGCGATAGATAGAGAGAAAGCGCCCACGGCCGCTCGCTGGCGGAAACTGCGCATGCAGCAGCTACCACGGTGACACGCACTAGTCGTACTGGCACACGCGATACAGTTAGACAACAGCCGTAAAGCCTCGCGTTACCGCGCCTCAGATCTGTCGGATAGCTTGAGGCGTTGCGTTGCTGCAAGCGCGCTAGCTCTGATCCAATCGCAGCTTATCCTATAAACTGAATTTGACGCGCAGCCAGGCTTACGACTCAACTCCTGCGTGCGAGCCCTGCAAGCGATGAATATGCAACGCAACCCAACTCGAACCCCACATACTTGATCAGACCCGAAAAATCCGAAAAATCAGTTATCCTGTGCCTCTTTCGCACTTTCCCACGCGGATTTGCTCTTTTCCTATTTTGTCGGGTGCCGGCGAACGGACGGCGCCAATAGAGCTGATTACCAGGGCCAGCCGATACGCTTCTACGTACAAAGCTTAGTTAGCGAGCTGAAGCAGCGGGCTGCTGCTGCTACTGCTGCTCCGCGCTCATTGGCATTAGAGCGGCCGAGCGATAATCACCGATCCGTCGGCCTACGCCTAACCAAGTTTCATTAGCCACCTGTTTCTTCGATGCACACGAGCTATAAGGACATTTGCTGGAATTAGCTTGGCAGACCTCACGATCACGAGCGTACTCCATTTTCGGCACGATGCTTTTACTATATCCCGTAACCAAATGTATTTCCATCGGACGGCTCGAATTATTTTCAACGACAGCCTGTCGATACTAATCTCGTTTGCCCCTCGTCATAGCTCCGTCTAATTTTGTCAACGTGCGCAGAGGAAATTCGTTCTTGTGGATTCAGATTTTTTTAAATATTTTTTATTGCGAAAGCTCGCACCGAGCTATAAATAAGCGTTTCACACAATTGATCGAGCAACTCTTGATTAATAAACGATATCGTATTTTCGCACGCTCGACGCGCAAGTAATCCGTCAGTGCAATGAACGAGTACGAAAACGCCTGCGTGTATTTCTTTTCTCAGAAATAAAGATCACGCTGGCATGTTCGCGACTGAACGAGTAATTTTAATCGACTGTCTGACATGCAAGAGCCAACGCACGCTGTGTGTAATTGGGAGCAACGTGCGAGAAATCACGCAGCCTGTGGCAGCCGAACGTAACCGGATGTAAAGTGCCGACAGGTGAATTCACTTGCTCTCTCTGGCTCCCTCTTTTTCTTCTGCGGAGTTTCCAATTTGCAAATTTTCACCCTCCCTCGAGCATTTCCATGGAGACTATATACTCGCTCCGCCACCACCGCCGCCGCCACCGCCGCCACCGCCGGCGTCGTCGTCGTAGTCCTCGTCGTCGTCGTTGTCGTCGTCGTCGTCGTCGTCGTCGTCGACGTGGTCGTCGTCATCGTCGTCGTTGGAAGGGCGAGAAAGAAGTCACAGAAGGAATCGTGGAAAGAAAGAAAAAGCAGCATCACTGGGATTTCCTGATTTTTAGAAAAATTACATGCCGACAAGCTTAGACGGCCTCGTAAATTGCGCACCACCCGCCAAGTTTCACATTTTTTTTAATATTCCAAAAGCATTTTAATTTCTCAACTGAAATGGAACTGGGATTCCGTGGCGAAAACTATTTTAAAGTAAGAAATTACTATGTGTCTGAGGTGAAAAGTTTTACCATTTTAGTCGAGCTGTTATTTATCGCAAAATTGCAAATAACATTACAGCGTATATTTGGTTCGACTTCAAAATAGTGGAAGCAATTGAAAACGATCTAATAATATCTATAACATCTTGTAATCATAATACTAGTGTACGTTTGTTGTTGGCAGGGTCGGCCATTAACAATTCAACATAGAAACATAGAAACATAAAGCTACTTCTATATAATTACGTATATTTTACGATAAACTTTCATGTAATATGCAATATGCTTGTTACGCATGGCTTGCAACGTCCAATTAACGTCTCTGTCGCCGGCGACGCTGTCTATTCGTAAAGCGTCAAGCAAACGTCAATCACGCGGAGTTGGATGAAAAATGAAAGATAATTATTGAATATTGAAACAACGTTCGACAGAGTTAGGAAGGCAGTGTTGGAACTGCTGCGGAATATCTACTATAACGTTTTCCCCGGTGATTACACTAGACGCCGTGCGAGCATCATGTTCTTTGACGAAAAGACAAAGAGAACAGAATAAGTGAAAATAGAGAGAGAGAGAGAGAGAGAGAGAGAGAGAGAGAGAGAGAGAGAGAGAGAGAGAGAGAGAGAGATAAAACAAAGTAAAACAGCAATTGCGTTGTACAGGGTGTGAAGGGCGATAAAGTTTCATTACGAGGGACAAAGAGAGATCGAGAAGGTTCATTGAGTCACATGCTCGTATTTACGGAGAAGCTCGTCGGCGATGACGAAGGTCGAGGCTCATTAAATTTATCAACGCCGGGTAGACCATAAACGATGCGTCAGAGACTGGCTCGCCTCGCCGCAGGCCTGCTAGCAAGCGCTCCTCCCCCTCGTTACTTTTTCGCAGATGTTTCGAGCTCCGACTCGATGATTCGCCGCTTTTCAGGCAAACTCATGACTCCCTCGGGAGCACGCGACATTTGCGCAGACCATTCAGAATAAAATCTGTGATCAGCCGTTGAAAAGAATAACCGTTTCTTATTTGGAAATACGAAATATATATCATTAGCGTGCAATTGCAGAGCAGTCTCTTTGTTTCAAATAGAGCGACAGAGAGATGCTATCGCGCGCCGCACCGATTAGTACTCACGGAGATTGGTTGCCGGGGCGCACGTACGAAAAATTTATGAGGCGCGGTGACTATTCAAACGCGCTCTATCTTTCTCTCGTTATTTGGGCCGTACCGCCAGAGCGTCGAGTAATGACACGAGAGGGAGATATTCGAGTAGTCAGTCGACTGTATACTCGCGGAATTATGTGGTCACGCAGCTGTTATGCGCACACACCCCCGACCAATGCCGATAAGATCTCTCTCTCTCTCTCTCTCTCTCTCTCTCTGCGCGCTGTACACGCTGAATTTTACGATTAGTCCACGTGGATTGCAGATAAAGTGCAATTCTTTGACCCGCCCTAACTCTCTTTCTCTCTCTCTCTCTCTCTCTCTCTCTCTCTCTCTCTCTCTCTCTCTTTTCGTGCACTGCGACTGCTACTACTGATTGGCCTCGATTTATGTTTGCATTGCTCATTTGGCCGAAAGTCACGAAAGCGTCGTTTACATACGTTTGAGATATGCGCTCGCGTGGCTCGCCACCCTTCTATTTCGTCGTCGTTGCTGTTTCGCGCAGTCTTGTGATTCTGTTAAAACCGTAATGTATATTTTGCCAGTGTTTATCCGGAAACGGTAATTTTAATGCTCTAACTAATCCGAACAATTGAAAACAGTTGTCGCACTTTCAAAGTAGTTTTAATTACTAAATAGTAGTCTTAGAATTTCTCATAAATATTTTATCGTTTTTATGCAGATGACGAAGGCAAGATTATTATATGTAAATGCGATTTGCGTACTTGTAACAATACTGCGTTAAATTGGATAAAGTTACATTGAAATACTACGGTGTGTGTTATAGAGAATTATGTCTGAAATTATTGGAAATAAATGTCTAGGGAGAATTTCAATGATGCGAAATATATATTATTTTGCGAGGATTGGCTATGCAGAAACAACGCCAATTATTTTTTAAAGGATATTTGTATTATTCGAGCAGCATAATATAGGATAATTTGAAGAGAATCCAGGATAAGAGAGAAAAAGGCAAGGGTAGTCCGACATTAATGCAAATTATTTGTGAAAGTAATAATTAATCAAGGCCAGAGTGGCAGCAACGCAGGCTGTCATCAACTGCATACACAGTGCGAATTTAACATGCTTGTCTTTTTCGCAGCTACTTGCATACGTACAGCACGTAATCGCTTTTAGCGCATCGCTTCTACCCAACCATTATCCGCGCTACATCGCGAGCAACTTGCCAACACGAAAGTCGTGCCGAAAATAAAAGAAAAAGAACTGTTTTACACATTGAATCTCCCTCTCGCCTGGTTCTCGTTGCTGCGCGCGGGCGCGTGTTTCTATATACACCACAACGCCACAAGCAAACGAAAAGTGTTAAGCATATGCGGCTTTCAGTGTGTAATTTTTCCTACGATGAGAGCTGCGATATATTTCTTTTTTCTGTTCAGCTCAACCGATGATAACCCGTAATCTGTTAAATGAGCAGTTGATGGATCGGGCGCCAACACGACGAGATACACATGTGTCTATGGCAGCGAGTGTAAGGCTAAATAACAGAAGGTTAGGCCCGAACAGATCAAGTGTTGAGCGCGTGAGCACACGAGTTTGCAGTCAAAACCAGATTTGTTGGCTTCCCTTCTACCCAGGCCTAGCTTCTTTGTCTTTGCCATCAAGCCTACATTCGACTTTTTGCTTTTTCATTCTCCGTAGGATATAGATTATCCTATTGTATATCCCTATTCCGTAGCATTCTTTCAAGGGCTCATTATTTATCTTAGGACGGAAGTATAGTACAGGCTTGTAAACATTCAATTCGCTACGAAACTTTTTTCGAACTTTGATATTAATATGAGCGAAGACACCCACGGTACCTATCGTTTGTTCAAGAACCGTGTCAATCTTTTGAAACAACAATTCTTTAATTGAAGACAATAAACGAAATGAAAAAATGAAGGTCGAGAAATGGTTCAATGACTTTAAATTTTTCCGTTGAAAAGTTAAGAGCCAGAGAGGTGGGGATCTCAGCTTCGAGTTCTCCTTATTCGTGCCGGAAGAAAATTGTACGAAAGCGAATAGTCTTCGTTCACTTTCGCGTGACTTTGGAATTTCTAGAAATTGCAAAGTTGGCTTGGCTCCGACTCTCTACTTTTATAGGACGCCACGCGAGCGTGCGCAGCGGATATTCGGCTTTAGCTTTGAGCCGATCATCGGTTGCAGCCTGAGCTCGGCTAAAAGTTTATTATTACAAGCTAGTTTGGTGGCAACGCTTGTTTTAAATGACTACTTTCAGACTGACAATCAGATTTAATTCTTTCTTGTTTTTTAATTAATACAACATCAATTCAAATAGTTTGTTCGCATAGCACGCACCTCGTTTCCCAGGCATTTCCAGATTTAGTAACAGCTTTTACCAGTAGTTTCGAAAAAATAACTACATTAATGCAGACTTTACTAATTATTGTTCTTTTTGTGTCCAAGAACTTGTTAATTACGGTATGTAAGCCATTGCATTAGAAAAACGACAGCGCAGAGGTTGCAGAGGTTGGCTTCGGTGGTGTGTCAAGTCGTCGTAGCAAAGAGAAGGCGGCTACATTTGAAGAGCAGTTTTTACGAGGCGGCTAAACGGCTCTAACTCGGCATTTTTCAGAGTGAGAGAGAGATGCCACTTTTGTTTTTTGCGTAGCTGCGCGTGAGCGCGTCATTTTTACGACGAGGACTTAATTCGTGCGTGTTTAGAGAAAAAAAAGGGAAGAGGAATGGCAGAATGGATGCTCGGAGGATTGGCCTCGTTAAGCTTTCTTTTTTCTTTTTTTTTATTCCGTTTTCGCGCGCGCTTCAAATTACTATTCTTTTCGGGGCAGCAACGAAAAAAGCAGCGGCTCTTCTACGGTAATGCCCCCGGTGAAGAGGCTCAGGCGCTGGCAAGACTTTTATGACTTTATGGTGCTGTAATTTTTTCATTAGATCCAAATGCGAGGATTTCTAGCATTATTTGGGATATACATTTGGACAAGCATTAGAGGATGTATAATTCCCCGTTATCGAGCTGTCAAGTGACAACGAACAAACTTTCGTCGAAGAAAATTACAAAGAGGAAGGTATCGCAATCATTTGTTTGAACGCTCAAAATCTACATAAGGATTAGCCGCAGGTCAATTTAGAGTCGTGAATTCTCCAGAGCGAGCAGGGCAGAGTGACAGCAATAGGAGCTAGAAGGGAGAGACGAAACAACTCACCTGAAAACTCGCGCTCTTGTTGCTCTTTCGAAAGCACTTTCGCGCTTTACCCCTCCCAAGCTCTGTTTTCATCGCTCATCCGACCGCGAAAGAGGGATAGAGCGAGAGATAGAGAGAGAGACAGCAAGCTAGCGCTTATGCGCGTACACACTCGAGAGGTAAGAGTGCCCACCACCCCCTTTTTGCGTATTTCAGCCGCAGGCAATAAATTCGCGTAAGCTCCCAGCAGCCGCGGAAGCTTAGTCTTCCGTACAACGAGCGAACGCGAGTGAATACAGTTTATAGCGATAGAGCGAGGGAGAGGAGTGGGCCAGGCAGAAGGGGTAAGAAAGCGACGAGAGATAGCTATGTATATAGGCAGAGTGAACGAGAAAGAGAATGCGCGAAAACAGGAGGGGGGGGGGAGTTTTGTGGAAAACGTTGATAGCATCTAACTGCTGCCGTTGGCTCGTCGAGGCTCTTTAAGCTCGGCACTACCTCCCCAATAAAAGCTTTCGCTGGGCCCAGCGCCGAGATACCGGCTACTTCGGGGAAAACATGCATTTGCGCTTGTACTAGCTATCGGAAGTGAAAATCTCTTGCGCTTTGCCCCCTCCTTCCTCGTCCCTTTTTTCCTATTGTTTTGTTTTGTCTTATTTTTTATGCTTCGAAGGCTGCTCTCTACTGTATTTTTTTGGCTTTCGATAAAACAATTGTTTTTCTAACATGCTCGCTGCTGTTTTTCGACATACATTTACGAGAACCGTCCTTTTGTTATGTATAAACAATACTCGAGAAAATTTTTGAACAGTGAAAAAACATAATGGAAAGGGTAGAACTTTATGTTTTTAGTAAAAAATATGTTTCAAGTTGCAATTCCTTATTAATAATTCTGCTGTAAAATAAGATTTCAATATTAATCGCTGATACTACTGAATCAGCGAATGTTGACTTTTTACAGGTCGGCTACAGGTTGGCTTTTTACAGGTAATTTTAGTTGTAAATATTGCCACACATTATTTGTTCTTTCTCCAGGATATTTATTTTGAAATACGAGGATTTCATAGAGATACGGATAATACTGTAATTGAAATAGCTTCATTGACATCGATAGCTCTCTTAATTGACGTTCACAATTAGCCTAATTGATTGCAGGCTTGAAGAAATATCGATAGGTATCAAGCATAAGCAGTTGAAGTTTAAGTTAGCATTGATTGCACAGGTACGTGGCTAGCGGATATTTTGGATTTCTTGACGACAGCGATGGCTCTGACGAACGCAGAATACTGTTGGATTGCCAACGTCGATGCCAGAAGAGTGAAGCGAGCAACGAGAAAAGCCAGGGGCGTCGCATCGTTCGGTCGTTCATCAATCGACCTTGCTTCGCAGCTACTTATACGCAAAAATCTACAACCTGTCGTCCCGAAAGTTGGTCGGATCTTTTTCGTTCTCTGCAGCTCTGATCGTGACTCGCGGGCGACGCAAAACTTGGTGGCTGGACCACGGTAATGGCAATTTTATGTCGCGCCACTGTTTCTCCCGCTCGCTCGGCATTACGCGCACTGAAAAAAGTTTTAGAGGCACGCCCGAAGGAGCGACAGAGTGTGCGCGTTAGGGTTCCGGCTGCGGCAGCGCACGAGATGCCAGGAAAAGCAAACACAACAACAACGATGACGACGAAGGGCGGCCAGCTGGAAAATGCCTCGTCCATCAGGGCTATTTTTTCGCTGTAATTTATCTCCTCAAATGCTTTTTTAAAAGCCTCTTTGGCGCGCTGTTTGCTGCCCCGCTTTGCCCTGCTGCCTCTCTACACAGATACACATATACCCATTGCTAGCTATTCGAGTCCGTTTTTTCAGTTGTCCCATTCCGTGCCCTCGTGCTGCGTCCATTTACACTCGCATGCATGAGTTAGAAACGCGAATCGCGCTGGCAAATGGCCAGCTTTATCTCGTTCGAAAGAATATGTTAATTATATTAATAATTCCAAATGAATGTGCATTTCGACCGACTGATATTTGCTCCGTCAATTTGCCGCTGTGCTCCGTGAAATATGAAGCTTGAAAGCTTGAAACGTATACACCGGGATTTTATAAAATTAATATCCCTTTACTGTGTGAAAATACTGTCTTTTTTCCAGATTGTTGACGTGACCCACTTCAATGTTTCATCGCTGATGAAAATAAAATGCGCAAATTCGCGAAGTGCGTACAATGTGGAATTGAATATGCAATTTACATGAAAAATCCATCAAGCAATTAACCGGTATCTGGAGCAAACATCTGCCGTCGTAAACATTTTGACGGGTGGACAGACAGGGGATTAGGATGGTAGCATAGCCTTGCGACGACATAACTCACCGGTCAAAATTGTTCTCTCGCATCGCTCTCGATTATTACAGCAAACAAGCGCAGCAGCAACGGACTTCTGGTACGATCGTCGGAGAAAAAAGCGAACACTCGGCAATTGCGCGTCGGCAGCAGCAACGGTTCCTCGCACCCTTATCAATTATACGAAAGAGCGAGCGCTAAGTAAAGCCGAGTTTACCTGGCAAAGAGAGGAATAAGAAGAAGAAGAAGAAGAAGAAGAAGAAGAAGAAGAAGAAGAAGAGGGGAGAGGGAGTAGGACGGGAGTGGGACGGGAGTGGGACGGGAGTGGGACGGGAGTAGGACGGGAGTAGGATGAGAGTAGGAGAGGGTGGGCCAACAATGAACGTCTGCGTCTGCCGCGCGCGGGTGTAAAAAACTGAAATGTGACGGATATATATGTATACATGGGTAGCTAGCGCGGGGCTCGAATCGGCTCAAAGCGCATCGTCCATCACAGAGCTGCGCTGCTGCGATTATCCCCAGGGAGGGAGAGAATCGGAGCTCTGCCGCACGTGGTGTAGCTATAGTCGGACAGTCGAGCCGCGCGAGCCACATCCGCCCAAGACGCGCCTTTGTGCAGAAAGTCTCAATTAGAATCCCAGATAGCAGAATCGCTTCTAATTGCGATTAATTAACTCTTCGTGCTATTACGAGGACAATGAGAAACTCGTCCTCTCTGTCCCCGTGGCCCCTCGAGATCCCTTCGGGCCATTTCAATGTATAATATCTGTTGGATACTTCTGCGCTCTCATCTCAGCAGCTATGATTTCAATGTCAGATTGCTACGCATCGTCGCTTTATCGCAGTTAGCTCTTGCCAGGCCAATCTTCATATCGTGCTGCTTATTGTCAATTCTATTTGCTGCCTAGCACCGAAGCAACGGTCGATCAACTGTTTCGTTTCACCAAGTTGCCTCTGAATAAATACGCGACATTTTGCAGACTAGCGTCCCGCACTTGCTGTTAACAATTTATACAGTTTCAATATCAACTAGCGGACCAGCTAATCGCTTTAAATATGTTTTCCTACAGCCCGTTACGTTCGTGCGTCCGAGAAATGAAAATGTTTGCCGAAAATAATAATCGGTGGTAGCTCGAAATTTGCAGAAAAACGTGAAAATCTTTTGCAGCCAACTTACAAGCATTGCAAGCATTATGAATACTCGATGCTTTTTCTGAAAACAGAACTCGAACTGAAGAAATTTACAATACGAAAAAAATTTGTGACATGTTGGTGTGAAGGGCTCCGATTCGGGCGTCCTAATTAATTGATGGCTCGAGAAAATCGGTGCGCGTCGCTCCCGAAATTGTAAAGGCTCGGACCCGGGTACCGCGGGCACTCATTCCAAATTCCCCGCCAAGTCAACGTCGAGTCGTCATAGAAAATCCAGACACCGCCTTAACCTGCCGAGCGACGACGCGCTGTGGCTTTCCTTCAGAAGAAAAGTGTAACGAGATCGCTTTGCCCATCCGCGGCTCAATCTCGAGCGCACCCATATCGTGAGCCTCCTCATAGCTGAACCAACGATTCAACGGAATAAGAAGGAGTCAGCCACGTGCGTCCGTCTCATGAGTATCGACCTTTTCTTTAGAACGCGGGTGCGCGAGAAATTGCAATTACGCGGATCACCGAAATAATTCTATTATATTGCCAAGAGATGTCAATTAATTGAAATGTATCGGACAATGTGTTACTTTTATTCTGACTTTATTATTGATCCCTCGCGTCTGTCGGTCATCCGGGCTATTTCCGTTGTTCTTTATTACTCAGTAAAGAAAAATTTACAAGTTTTTCTGATTTTTCTGAATTACAGGACTCTAGATGTAGATAATTGAAATGATCGTTTTGTCCCAAGGGAAATAGATAGCAAACTATGATTCCGTAACTCATTTACCTTTCCCTCCAATCGAAAGACAGAAAAAGGATGAGGGAGACTGAGCTGTTTCTGTAATCAGCGATTTGCTGCTGGTGATGATAAAAGAAATGGAGATACTTTTCCTGAAGCATTTGTTTCAATTTTCGCTTACTCGCAAAAAGTAAAACGAACGAAATAGAAGAGAGGCGGGTGATCGAAGGCTAAGTGTATGGAAGCTAGCGCACAGTCTCGACGTCTCAGGAGCACAGAGAACCTGCCCCTCGACAAAAGCAGCACAGTATAGGGATACGCAGCCATACAGGCAGGGCCACTCATTGTAGCCGGAGGAAGGAAGCGGAAGAAGAATAATGTATCGGGGCCTCGGTATTGGACAAAAGGCAAGTCACCGTTTAAAGCTATCGAGCAGTATGGGTTCGCTGACGCAGCGCGACCGGCGCGACCGGCGCGACCGGCGCGACCGGCGCGACCGGCGCGATCGACGCGACCGACCGCAGGGAGCGAGCGCGCGAGCCTCTCGAGAATCAATCACGGCCGAACTTCTTAATTTTCAGCAGCTCGCCGATAGCCAGCCATACTGTATCAAGTTCTGCATCGCCGATAAATCATCGCGCCTGCGCGCGCACATTATCAATCACCAGCCTCGTCTCGAAGCAGCTTGCAAGCACAAAAGCTTCGCCGAGAGGAAAAAGGTGGAGAACACAGCAGGGCGTCATTCGAAATCCGTCAAGATCGGTATCGCCAGCGCGAAAAATCGCCAGCGACGTTTATAAATCACATACGTCGGCCGCGCATGAACGGCCAGCGGGAAAGCGAGCCCACGGGGCTCTTTGCTCTCGCCACTCTCCAGCGGCGAGGATAAAGAGCAAAACAAGGCCGACCGCGGGAGCTCGGCCGCGGGATAGTTCATAGTCCAAGGCTCGCCTCGCCAGCCCCTTCCCCGACCAGACGGAATTCCAAAGAGATGGACGAATCGCCCGTCCATGAACGTGGCCCGGATTGCTTCGCGCAGACGTGCTCGCCGAGTATCGATTGCTGATAATCCCTCTGAGGTGTTTGGCCTATAATTGACATGGTAAGCTCGTTGCATTGTAGAGAGCGCGAGCCACCGCGAGAACCCTCGAGTATTATAGGCGACACACGTGTAATCCAGTACTTTGTGTAAACTCTCTCTCCCTCTGGTTTCCGTTCAATTACATTGTTTAATCAATCGACTCGGGATTCGGCTCATCGACGAGCAACACCCAGCAGTCTCTTGCAACCGGCAACAAGCCCCAAGAAAGCCAGCCAACAGCGAGAAGAGGAAAGAAACAAAGAGGAACAGGCCGGGCGAGCGTCGTTGCGTATGTATCGAGCATTGCCTGGTCCGGCAATCGTGTCGGGCCTACTGATAGCGCTTATTGCGACGCCAAGGCTGACGGGATTGCTTTCGGACAAGACAGAGGCAGGCAGGCAGGCAGGCAGGCGCTCGCTCGGTGCTAAGCCAACGGATATCGATTGATCGAGCGCGCAATGGCTGCTCACGGGCCAAAGCCTCTTTCCGCTGGAGCGAGGCGATGCGTCGATTTAGCGATCCGCTCGTCGGCCAGCGGCGTTTTAATTGCAAGTCAATGCACTCCGCGCTTGGTCAATATTTGAGAGCGACGGAGGGATAAGGGTTACACGCGTACACGTGTAGCGAGCGCGGTTAGCTTTGCCGGTCGCGCGTTCACTTGGAAGCTGCTGCTCTCAGACGGGATGATCTTATTACCGCGACTAACGAGAACAGCCCGCGCGCCTTGCGCTCGGCTTCAATAACGTCGCTGGCGGCGCGCCGGACGGAGCGAGACGAGCGAGCACGAGGGGCCGCGAGTCGGCTAGCTTGCAGCTGCTCCAATTAAAAGGGGCTGCCGCTGATTCATTGATAGAGCCCGTGGCTGGCGCTGCCGATGCCGCTGCCGTTGCCTCTGCCGCTGCCGATGCCGTTGCCGCTGCCAAAGCCGATGCCGATGCCAATGCCGCTGCCTCGCGACCTGGGCTTTCAAACTCGACCTCGTCAATTTTTGAAGCTTCGTTACGCTCTACGGACGGTTCGTAATGCTCGTAATTATCGATAGATGGGTTACGTGGCGAATCGACGTTTCAAAGGCAATGTCGATTTTCATCTATGCATAAAGGATTTGCTTGTTCGCCAGCAGGAGCACGTATACGTCGTTTGAGCGCACACATATACACGGCATAATGGCGCAAATGAGAGGCCATTTGAACCGGCACGTTTAATCACACGAGCTAGTCATCGCAGTCGATGCAATTAGCTGCGACAGACGATGAGCAATGAAGAAGTCCTGGAGCTGCTATTACAGCGGCCGAAATGCATCGTCGCCAGTCTCAACAATGTACTCGTACGTACGCTGCTCTTCGATGCGAAAGCACACAGTCATATAGTCAAATACCAAATCGAATATCGTAATGCTTTCGTAAAACAAGGTAAAATCCTGCGGCAGTACGATCGCGATGACTCGATAAAATGCCTAGTGTGCGCATTTTCTATATTTCATAGTCCCTCGTGACAATACGCGTGTACAACCGGGGGACGACACTGGGTTTCCTATTAAATCCCCGATGACTAATAGCCGTGCTCGCTTTCTTGATGTTTCGTGCATTGGAATCAGGCCTTATTCCGAGGACCGTGCGAGCATGTACAAGTTTTAATGGCTTACGCTCGATCTGCAGCTGCGTTCTTTCAGCAATTATTCATTACCCTCGATTTTCTTTCGCGAAATTTAATCAGACTCAATTATCAAAAGCGTTGGCAAACGATGACATAGCCCGCGTTAATTGAATTTTGAACAACATGAGAAACGAATGAGTCGATTTCGAGACAGATCTTTATTTAATTGGTGCCTTAAATTGAGGGGTTTCATCAAACATTTCCACATATGGCAGCATGAACCATGGTTGCACTTATTATTGTTTAAAAATAAAAGTTGGATTAACAAACCAAGTACCAAGTTTTATGTCGAAAATACCTTTTCTATAAAAGTGTTTAAATGAACCAATCTAATTAAACAAACATATATGCTCTGAAAGTAGTTCAATTAATTCTATTTTAACACCACGTATGAGTAGTTTAAACGGGCAACAACCTTCGTGCTTCATTTAAAATATAATAGCCTTGTATGAAATACAGTTCAGGAGCTTATTCATTCTGATCTTCGATTAATTAAAGTATTGGCTAGTTTGATTAACAGTGTAATAACAATAATTGGAGTAAGTATCATTGAATGATGATTAATTGTCAATTTTACCGGCTCAATTTTATCGGCTTGTTTTCTTGCATTCATTTGTCATTGCACATTAACATGTGAATAGTAGCGAAGAAAATTATAGGCTATCGATTTTCATTAAAAATTTCAGAGATGGTAGCGTCATTTATTTTAAACTGTTTCACAAAGATCAGTTTTTGGCAGCGATGCAAATCTATAAATCAGTGGCGACATCCGGTGTCCAATAGCATAATTCAACTGCTATTGTCAGCAGTCTAGAGTTCAAGAGTTCATAGCTTAGCTATTGGATATGTCGCCACGAATCTTCTTTCGTGAATCTGCGGACTCTTGCAGAGGGGGTTATCCTGAGATTTATTCTACAATAATTCCTCAACAGCGGCACATTAACTCGTGTGTTTATGCATGCGAGTCAGTGGCGGCGGCGGCGGCGGTAACAGCGGCGGCGGCCGGCGCTCGTTATGTAAGTCGCGCCAGTGCGGATGTATCTCGATATACCTACACGCTTGCACGTGGACAGCGGTCAGAAGTTTATTTATCGATTCGCATCCTTCTCCTGTATACATACAGCTAAATTATGCATGCACCTCGTGCTCACCTCTTGTACGCGTTTCGCTCTCTGGCTCTGGCTGTATGTATGTACTTGTCTGTGTGCCGGAGCCATCGAAGCTAATTGGCGATTCCATAGGCAAGCTCCTTTATTAATAAAGCGCTTTGATAAATTTGAATTAGTCATTTCGCCATCTGACTTTTGTGACCGAATTTCTTTTCTTTTTGCCTGATCGTATTCAAGAGATCGGTTCTCTTCTTCCATCAACAATTTACGTACTTACGGTATTAGTCATTAGTCGAATCTCGTCTGCTGATAAAAAGTGAGTATAAGAAAAATCATTAGTCTAAGAAAAAGAAGGAATCGATACTGCCCGAAGCACGTGTCGATCGAAATCAGCCCAGTGATTTAGAAGCCAATTTTCAAAGTGCGAAGTACTGAACGCACTCAAGTACGATGCCCAAGCTTTCGCACAAGTCGCACCTACGTAAGAGAGCTCCAGGGTGAAGGGGCTAGCGAGAGAGACTGAGAAGAAAAGGCCACGGGTAGGTGGGAATTAGGCATTGCCAGCCAGAAAAGTAGATGGCAAAGGGAAATGGGAAAAGAAGGAAGACTAGATGAGCAAGAACAACGGGGAAAAACTTGGATTTCAATTTAAATAGTCTACCTTTCCAATGCGCTCGATTCTTTCGCCAATTTCATTTAGCTTCTTCCGGCAAATGCTTTTTCCAGCTCGTCCTTACGTTCGAGTATGCAGCTACTTATAGACGCACGATGCACCTTCCTTTGCGAGCATGAAAATTCAATAGTCAGAGAGTCAGAGTGAGCCTTATTGACTTTTTCTTCTAGTTTTTTGACACCTCCACACTTTTACGCTTCTCTTATTTCCGGAAAATCCTGAAAGTTCTGCTAGGCGGTGCTAAAATCTCATATAATTTTACGTAAAATTTATTTTTAAATATGCTTTATATTTATATTTAGTTTTTAATATGTTTTAAATATGCGAGTGTCGTAGCCGGTTGTTGGAGTGTTGTGCATCCAATTGCTCAGCGTCAGGCACTTAATGACTCGCGGAACAAAGACAAAATGTAAAACTTAGGTGAGAGCATGGTTAAACATTGAATCGATACGGAAAAGAAGGTTAGGGGCAGTTTCTCCGTTCGAGGAAAACTTTTGTGCATAGAATACGCAATGTCTTGCTGACGCAATTGAGTGAGCTGCAGCGGCGAAATATAAGACTAACGCGGGGGATGTAAATAATAAGCGAAGCGAGTCCGTACATAAATCTTGAGCTGCATAATCAGCCAAGCTGTCGGTGTGCGGCGAACAGTAGCACCAGCAACCCCGAATCAAGATAAAAAGCGTCTTCGTCTCCTCGCGTTGTCTCCTAATAAATTACAATCGTCAAGCCCTAACGATACCGTGTCTTCAATTTTTTCGTGTTCCCGGCCTCCCTCGCACTCTCCTTTACTCTGCTCCCTTGTACATTTGGCTCCTTCTCTTTTCTTTCTTCGGCCTGTCTTCGCGTTAACGCGAAAGCTCCCATATTTCACGCTGATTTGAGTGATTGGCTGTTTATTGCTGCTGGATTTATGGGCCGAGCAGTAAATTTTCCGTACAATGCATTCAAAACGAAAGCTGCAATTAATCTCCGAATAGAGCCCAAATTTGCGAACAACGTTTTTTACTTTATCATGACACGCGTGACCTCTCGCGTTGCTCAACTGCTGCTCCTTTCAAGTGTTTCTGTTAAAACAATATTCTATGCTCGATTGAAAGCTCCCATGTCGCTCAGTTCGCGCAAATGGACATGGCACGATAGCAAAGCAAAGCGATAAAAATGGATTTTCGATAAGAAAGAAAAAGAAGAAAATAAAAGAAACAGTAAGCTGCTGGCAAGCTCTGGCCATTTAATCCAGTAGGAAAGCGGATTAAACGACCTCCTGCTCGACGTGTATCACGTAGGCACATGACGACTAAGTGAAATTTTGACTATTTTCCCTAGGATCCAATAAGCAGGACCACGCGTGCTATTCGGTCCGTTGGGAGATATATTCATCCTTCTTAGCTCTGCCGCCGTGCCGGGACGCTTACTCGCTTGAGAGAGAGAGAGGAACCTCGTCATTCTCCGGTACGCAGGCGGCCAGGCACGCACGCTCAACGTACGCGGCACAAGGGTCAAAAATTGTTTCACGCCCATCCGACGCCTCTCGTAGTTTTGCACCCCGAGACAGCCTGTCCGCAGGGATTGTGCCAATTACGTTCAATACACGAGATTTCCCGTGCCCCTGACAATTTTAATAATTTACTAGACAATTTTATTTCTTACCTCTTCCGCGACGTCTAGGTGGCGCCGCGTTCTGTCTTGCGATCTAGCACCGTTCATCTTCGGATGCTCACATACACTCATCCACGTTCGTCACGTTCAATGTCACCGATATCCAGACAAAATCTATCGATGTGATTCTCTGCCTTTTTTACGCGTTTGTCGGACACGTTGTGACAGCGCTAGTCCGAAAATAGAAAGAGAGAGAGAGAGAGAGAGAGAGAGAGAGAGAGAGAGAGAGAGAGAGACTGAACGATATAATATGTAAGGGTGAATGGTAAAAAGTTGCCTTGCTTTGGAGAGTGGTCAAGCCCGGATAAATGACGTCTTTCCGCCCCCGCGGCGATGAACTTTCTCGCGACAGGGGCTGGCTGAAGATATCAAAGTCGTCCAGCGAGATTTGTGGAATATACGCGGCCGCCGCAGCCACTTTTTGATTACTGATCCTCAAGCATATTCCAACAGATATTATTTTAGTTTGGACTCCACGCTCTTGTTCCGCGCTCTTTATTGAAGTTTACTTTATTTCGCTGAAAGGGGCGAAGGGGCGCGGTTGCGAATTGAAATCGCTTTGAAAAAGTTTCGGCCAACGTTTATGAGTTTTTATCCGTGAAAGTGTATCTCGAGTCACTTCAGCACTAAAGTCAACTTGTTTGATAAAAAGTTTATTACGAATCTTATTAAAGCACTAAAACTCATATCATTAAAAAATTTAGCGCTCAACTTCACTTAATTACATACGTTTCGATTCATATTATTTTATCGCTCGAATAAAATCTCGTGTATAGCTTCGTGGTATATTTTAGAATAATGAATTTCCAATGAAATTGTGTTTAATAAAATTAAAAGCAGTATATAGCTGAGAAGGAAAGTAATTTGCTAAAATAACAGACTGAATTGCAAGACAATCTACAGGCTAACTTACTTACTAATCGTTACTCATTCGACGAAGATAATGAAGAAACATCTTAAGTTAGTAAACCACTTTTCCGAAAAAATAGAAGGAAAAAAGAAGCATCGGCTACTAGTAGTTCGATAGAGACAGAGTTTTTCTGGAGCGCGCGACGGAGAGGAACAAATTTGCCAATTTACATGTTTGACAAACAACGTGCGTCGCCCTGAGTCAACAAATTAAGCCGCGCGCTCTTTTGTAAAGGAGATGGTGGGAGGAAAGGCGGCTGACTTTCGAGTGACGTGTTGAATAAAGCAAAAAGAAGCGAAAGAAAAGGAAAAAGAAAGAAGCTCTAAAAAGGCCAGAGAGAGAGAGAGAGAGAGAGAGAGAGAGAGAGAGAGAGAGAGAGAAGCGCGCGTAACTCGCTTAAAGTCAATAAGGGCGCGACAAGTCGGAATGGCGATGAATCATCCGGCGAATGAGAAAAGTCGCTCTGCCAATATTCGGACGGAGGATGCTCGGCACGATACCCTGCCCGAGTTTCATTGACAAATCGAATGCAAATGATGTTTAGTCTTGTTTGACTTTGTTGGCACGTGGACTCTAGCAAAAGCCGAGGCTCGAAATCGATTGTTTCGTAGCTGTCACTATCGGTTATCTCATTCTTCAATTGTACATGTACAGCGATACTTAAGTTTGAAACGAATCAATGGAAACAGAAGAACAGATATTGAAGAAACAAAATGAAATTGACTTTGCTATAAGATTCTAAATTAACAAGTGACACACTTACGCTCGATTATCGTAAGTCAAGTAGTCAAGTAGCCGCATATAGCTTTTTATTGCTCTCGCAGCTTGAACCACGAAAATACGAATTATGCATAGCTGCTCAATGTGCACAGCGCTGAGACTGCACTCTGTCTATTAATAGCTGTACGTGTGATCTGCGCATAGGTTCTCGCATAGCTTTGCCTGTGATTCTCAGCATAAACTGCGTTCTCCTTTGCCGATTCGCGCAGAACGACGGGAATGAAATCTTGCCACGAGCTTATACGTGCTTGTGCCCGTTCGCGTGCTGCCGCGACGCTGACTTGGAATCTCTTGCATGCTGTCAAATCGTGACTTCAGATATTTCACCAAACGTTCCTCGAATTCTGCAAGCTTGTCGAGACGTCGTGTTATACGGGTATTCCTAAAAAATATGCTATTCATCGTTTTTTTATTTATTTATTTATGCAATTTTAATCCTGTATAAGGATTATTTTGCTACAGTTACATAAGAAATAATACAGGAAATTGATACATAGTACATTATAAGGAGCTTATAACTAGACAGATAAGTTACAGTCAGTTAGGAACTAGCAAATCAATTTAGCGATTTTAACATTAATATTAGCTAAAAGAACGGTGCTAGAAAAAGGTAGGAACATCTTAGTCTGTTTAATATTTGTAATAAAACTAGTTCGTTGTTTATTGTACAGTGGACATTGCCAAAGTATGTGGTCAAGATCCTGGTATTCATAATTACATTCACAGATAGTGTCTTTGCATAACTTTATTTTAAATAAGGATTACTTCAAATTGTAGTGACCTGATTTACAGTAATTTATGGTAATAATAATTTGGCGTGGAAGATTAAGATTCGCGAACCAAGATTTTACTCGGTTGCTGTGAAAATTATGAAAAAACAATACATATTATTAATTATGAAAATACAGTACCCTTGAATGTTCCTTCTTCACAGATAACAAGTGTTAACAACTGTTTAATTTTTAACGTACATTTTTATATCAGTGAAAGGAATCCCGACGTCAGGGTTAGCTATATGGGTAGTCGGCTGCTTTGCTATAAAGTCAGAATTGTCGTTTCCTAGAATTACAAAATGAGGAGGAATCTATACAAGTTTAGACTGCTATTATTTGAGCTAGCATTATAAAATTCGTTAATGTGTTACCTGATTTTGTAAATGTAGGGGTTGGGTTTAATGATAGGGTTAACATTTTTGAGAGAGAGCAAGGTACTTAGAGAATCCGTGAAAATGATCACGTTAAGGTTAGAATGGTTGATTGTGATTTGGATCGCATCGCTGATGGCCACACACTCAGCGGTAAATATCGACGCTCTGATGTTAAGACTCGTAGTCACTGAAGTTTGTAAAGCATCGCAGATTAATGCCGATCCAACTGAGATTCTGTTAACGACTTTACTACCATGAGTGTAGATAGTTTAAACATTTCCATTAATTAATTGTTGCGCGATTAAAAAGGCAAGGTATTCAAAAAAAAGCAAAACGCCGAATTCGATATTCATTTGAATGCGATTAAAAATGGTCTGATAATCATTAATATAGATATTACAGTGATCATTAACAAGTACTTTGTTTTCATTGAAATTCGAATTTTTAATACATCCGATGAGTAGACGTTTACTGTTTTTGAGTTTACTATTTTTGTAATGAGTTTTGTTAGAAATTCCATGTACATTTTTATGAGCTATTAGATTAGAGTCAGATGATACTATATTAAGATAATTGTTATAGAGAAATATAGCACAATCTTTCAAAAAGGTAAGTTTTGATTCTAAAAATAATACATTAGTAGGCGTACTTGTACGATAACTTAAAGCAAGTCTAATGATAGCATATTGAATTTTTTCAAGCGCTTCTGAGAACTCCATGTTAGTAGAGTAGTAAACAAAACAATCGTAATCTAGTATTGAGCGAGAATAGCTTTTATAGAGTATAAGAAGTTTTTGGGGCTAGATCCCCAGGTGACTCCATGCAAATATTTGACGATGTTATAAGCGTTCAAAGTTCTTTTGGTGAGAGCACCCACATGCGGCTCAAATGAAAGCTGGTAATCAAAAATCACACCGAGGTATCGAGCAGTTTCAGTGAATACAATTAGATTATCTTTGACCGAAATAAACGTACATATTTCCATGTTTTATATTCGATTGATTAAAATGAAGAAATACAGTTTTGAGTAGAGCCAGATCCAAACCAATTAATAGTAGGTTGTCGTAAATGATATTAATGGCCTTTTAAAAAAGTCTTTTGCAAGAGGATAGAGGACATCTTTTACAGTAAACAGCAATGTTGTCGGCAAACTTTGTCATGTTAACCGATTTAGGGATTTCATTACAAATACATGCTGTATAAATGCAGAACAACAAGGGGCTTAAAACGCCGCCTTGAGGAACGCCCTTGCTGACTGTTCTGGAGTTATCGCCTATTGATTCACTGTATATAAGCTTTTCTCTAGTATTATGTTGAATGAACCTTATGAAAATTGATGGACCGTAATAATGTAAATGCGCCTTCGATATCCAGAAATGCGACAAGGACGTCCCTTTTCTCGGAAAATGTCTCTTCAACATTCAGAGTCAGACCGATCAAACTATCAACAATTGATTGTTCCTTTCTGAAAAATTGCTCCTTTCCCTCCTGTTTGAAAGTCAGGAAGAATATCTGCTTCAACCCACCATTGTAGTTTATTTTTAAGCATAGTTTCCAAAGTTTTACACAAGCAAGAAGTTAAGAAAATGGGTCTGACTCCTTTAACTACGGGTTTATTTATGAAGTGAATATACGATTTCTTTCAATTAACTGGAAAGGAGCTGGCTTGATGTATATCGTTATATATATATATATATATATATATAACGATATACATCAAGCCAGCTCCTTTCCAGTATATATATATATATATATATATATATATATATATATATATATATATATATATATATATATATATATATATATCGACTAATATTAACTTATATTTGCGTGGAAGTCGCTGGATGGTATCATAATCTCGTACTTTTGCTATTTAGCGCTACATTAAATTCTGAAAAGTTAAATAGTGCTTCAAGAAGAGGATTAGGTTGACAACTAGGTTTGTTGTCGGGATTGTTTTGACACCAGTCAAGGCTTATGAGGTATAGGCATTCATTAATGTATTCAGAGTTTTGGTGGTTTTCGGAAATGCTGGAAGGAATGACATTAGACCATTTATTTTTCAACAATTTGCTTTTATTCCATACGTACAACGAAATAATACTAAAATTAATGAATTGAGCAAAGTTCCGAAAATTGGTTTTTTTTTATTTTAAAGGTTCTACGAGTATTTAAAAAGCTTTTTTCTATTCAATGTAGTCTCTAGGATTTTTAATGAACCTCCATTTTTCAAAAGCAGCTTTTCTAAGTCTTTTAACTTTATCACATTCCGAATTCCACCAAGGTACTAGGTTCCTTGTACCTTGTTAGGTGAATGTTATTATTGACGTTACGCTTAACGGGAGTATTGGCTTTAATAGCCCTAGCAATAGTTTCAATAAACATATCGTATTTCTAATATGATATGATATGATATGGCAAGGAGGTGCAGTGATCAGAGCCCTAAGTTTGATCGTTAACTAAAACATTAACTTTATCAGCAAAGGTATTGGTAGAGAACACTAAATCAAGGTTAGAAAGATAATTAGAATTCTTTAGTTAATAAGTCGAAGAATCCGAATTATGTAAAAAGGTATCAGAGTTGTTATGAGCTGAGAGTAGTCTTTCACTGTTATTGTCAAAATCATGACAATTCCATGTCTTATGGTAGGTATTAAAATCAGCCATGATGAGAGTAAGACTATCTTTTTCAATATCATCAACAACAAAATTCCAATCTGATTGTGAATGATCAATTCCTGAGGCTCGATAATGAGCGCGACATATAATATTCGGAGAAACACATTAGTTATTTTAAACGTAAGTATTTGAAAGTCAATATTTGGAAAGAGCAAATTTTTTACCTCAACACTATTCTTAATAAACGCCACTATTCCTCCTCTATGTTTGTGAAGACGATCTTTTCGTAGAGTTTTGAACCCAGGGAAATAAGCGTTGTGATTTTGATCAGGATGAAGCTACGATTCAACAAATATAAGAATATCAATTTTCTTGAGAATCTTTGGTATGTCTTCTATTCTTGCTTTGACATTGCGACCGTTCCAGGAAATAACTTAGTGTTCAGCTGGAAACACTTCGATTTTATTGTTACTTGTATTATCCATTTCTATGAATCAGTTGTATCTCTCGGCACCAAGATCAGACTCCGATTTTTTGTGATTTCCTAACTTTCCAATTAGCCTGGTATATCTAGCTTTTAGTTTGGAATCAAAAATGAGACATTTCACTTCTCTTATCATTTTAACCGGACCACTAAGGTCATTAGTATATTCTACAGTGATTTCACGGGAATTGCTTTTACCGTACGTTTTTAGCAGATATCCCTTGAATTATTCGTAATCTTATACATGCTCAAAGCTATGAGTTTCATTTTCACTTTTAACAGTTGATAAAATTACATCGATATCATCAGAGTTCGACACATTATTTGTTCTAGAGTAATTTCATTTTTAGGATTTTTCCTTTTGGAGGTTAAAGAGTTGGATGAGATATTTAAGAGTTAGGAATACCAACTAAATTAACTTTTTCTTTACTGTCAGAGGAACTATTTATTGTTGAATTACTAGAACTTGATAAAGATCTTTTAATAGCTGTATTATTTACAGGGGAGTTTGAGAAAAGTTAACGTTATCAAGATTAACATAGTTTGTAGGAATTTGTTCAGAAAACTTCATGGGATCGTCCTTGGTGTTTTAGATGTTGGTAAATTATTTTCAGGAATGACTTCTGTGATAAGTGTAGCTGGTGTCGAAAATTTGTAGTTATTGGAGCACTGCCTAGAAATTTACCCAGCTTAATGACACGTGAAATAACAGGTAGAATCAGTACTGAAGAAAATCCAATAGTTTGTATTGTTGCGATTGATTTGAAGTAAGTCGAGCAGCAATGGTTCATCGCCTTCCTCAATGTAAACTTGTCGACGAAACGAAAGAATGTGCATGCGACTAGGTTTACTAGTACTTGCACGAATGTAATGAATTTGAGACACAAGCTGGAAACCATGTTCCTTTAAAGCATTAATTAAAACTTGATTAGGTATTATTAGGGTTACGTTAAAGATGACTACACGTTTATTCCTTTTAATAAGTGAGCGAATATTAAGTTGTTTGTTAAGCACTTGGACGCTTTAATTTTTGAAACTTTCCGCAATAGCTTGACTTGAGAGAAAAACAGATACAAGTCCTTCGGCGATCTTGGAAATAAACTTTATATCGCTAACGTTGATCAAGACCGTTGATGTTATCATCAATAGTAAAACCTTCATAAACTTCGATAACGATATCATATTCACTTTTAGGCTGATACGTAATTTTAGCGTAGGAAGAAAACTCGTGAGAGAACGAAACATTTTGTTGCACTTGAGAGGTAGGAACACTTTGTTGAGCACTTAGATTTTAGCAGAGTCCTCCGCTAGAAGAACCATTGCTGAGTATTGAAGCAGTTAAAAACTGTAAGTATTTAATGACAAATCGTAGTGAAACTGCAATGTGTCTTGAATTGCGTTGAATATGCGGTGCTCATAAATTAATATGTTATAAGTACAAACGTAAACAAAACGACTATACGCACAGAGTCAGCGATACACGTTTACTCGCTACAATTGCTCGAAGAACACCAAGTTATTGATCTTACCTTACTCGTATAAAGCTTTTCCTTTATTATATATGCATTTCTCCTTCCTTTCCATTTACTTTACTTACTTTACTGTAGTATTCAATTATTTAATATTCTATTGGCAAAAGCAATTGGCGTATTTCAATTTTCGCATACGTAATACTGTCACCTGTGCATTATTGATGTATTGTAAAGTATAATCGAATACAGTCTAAACAATTAATTGTGACAACGTGCAGATATAGAATTTAATGATTTTCAGGAATATTATATAAAGAAAAGGATTTTATTCCAAAGCAATTCCGTATTCAGTCTGATGCGAATTCAGAATGAGCTCTGAAAACTATTAATCAAAGTTAATTTTTAAACGACTGTCACCGACTGTGTACTGAAAAAAAATTAATTATTATTATTGATGTATGACATTCTCTGTATATGATATATAGAGTCGATTAAAATCTACCAAGCTAATGGATTTGGTGTGCTAATCACGACATCAGGATATTTGTTTGAAGAACACTAAAATCTTTACATATTAATAATAATCTATATTATTTTTTATAACAAACGGGAAAACCGAGATACAGTGATCCATTGATTAAAAAAGGAAGTCAAATAATATTCTTTTTTTACTTTTCATGTCAACAATATGGGTTCTTTCGTCTAATGTATATGCGTTCTCATAAAAAAATAAGTAGAAGATAGCAACAGTTAAACGTTTTACTTGACGCATAGAACCACGAGTTGAACCATGCTATGATTAATTTATAATTAACATATTATTACCATACAAATATGCAGTGCGAAGGAATAAAATATGTTTTTCGTACTCTCGCCTCAAGATCGTACCTTCGCAATAACATAACATGCTTTTTTTTCCCGAAATATCGCTCTGAAGGAGATATAAGGCGTCGTACGAATCTACGTGCACAAGGTTTTACACTATGACTTTGGAAGACAATAACTTAGGTAAGCTGTTTTTGGCCAGCACTCTCGTGCAATGCAGCCAGAACCAGCGTGTCATTGCTACCAAAAAGAGACTAACGACGTGGGCAGTGGAGCCTAACTTTCTCTAGATCTAACTCTATTCCTGAGACTTATAATGACAGAACTTGAACTGTACTCTATCCCGGGTGTCAAACGATTTAGCATTTTATTGACTAAATATTTCAAATAATCGTTCAGGCCGCATGGAACAAATTCGAAATAGTTAATTTCTGCAAATACGTAAGACGACATATCGCAGAGAAGGAGATTTAAGAATGAACAGTCGTTGGACTACTTCCGGCACGATAATAACAGACCGAAAGGAAGTGGTATGGTCGACAGCACGAGACATCGAAAGAAGCATTAGCTAATGAATGCATACTTGCGTCCCTTCGGTGTCGGCTAAAAATAAACAATGAAGCAACGAATATGATTGGCCAACGGGATGGTCGACGACAGCGCCTCACAAATAAACCAGTTAACCGAGAGCGTGGTTGGACTGGTTGTCTTTGGGACAATAGTAAGATCCGTAATCCAATTAACGAATAAATGACCCCGCATCCTAATCCAAAGGTGGATCTAGGCGAGGCGAAAGGAGCTCGGAGGGAGCTCGGAGGGAGCTCGGAGGGCGAGGCGCTGCACACTTTCTTAGAAGTGTCTAATCTCGGGCACTGCGGCGCAGTCCGTGGAATATCTGGTATTATCTGGCGCGAGTGCTGATTGCGGGCGCATGCGAGAGACTTGCCGCGCTCCTCGGCGCTCGGTCGGCTCGACTCTGTGTGCACGCACAGGCGCGCTCGATAACGAAATGAACTCGCAATTAGAGCGGCACGTGCGTTTTGATAATTGTGAAGAATCGCCTGGCCGCCATTAGCGTAATTACGATTGCAGATGCACGCTTCAGCCAGCTGCGTAATTTTGGTGGCCGCCTGCTGCCGCTCCCTCGCTCGTTCCCCGCGCGCGCGGTAATGCGATATGTAATTGTGACGTATATTCGAGTTGGCTTTCGCGCCGTGCTGTTAGCGCCGGCCCTTTTTTCCGTATTAGCCCCATTTACTCGGTTTTGCAGTGCGAGGGGGGCGCAATTCCCGTGTTTTCCCTCCCGCGCTCATTCCGAGGGATGTCGCGGGGCCGCGTCTGGCGCTGTTTGTTGCTCTTAATTAATTGCTGTCGCTCTAACGAACGTCGCTATACAAGCCCGCTCTTTCCCTGCTTTTTCCTGCCCTCTCGCCAGCGGAAAGACGCCCTTGGAAAAAGCTGTGGGTGCCGCGACGGACATACGCTCCGCTCGGTGCAATATTATTGGGCCGTCTGGCCAAATGCTGTGAGATTCGCTCGGCATTGCGTCTGAACGTGTGCGGGCAAATTAAACGTCCACTCGGTAGGGACGCCGTCGAGGCCGCGAGACGTCGCGCGCGCTATCTCTAGCTTCGCTCGGAGGCTTTCCGGAGGCTCGATAAGAGGCTCTAGCGCACTGACCGGACACCGGACGCGCTCGCATAAATTCGCGGAGGGCTTAGCTCGGCGATCGGTCTAACGAGCGTCTCTCTCCCCTCTCCCCTCTCCGCGCCCGCTGCAGCCGAGTCTTCTCAAGCGCCCCACTTGGGATGTATAATCGCTGCCGGTAATTTCCTCGAGTGCGCCCGCGCAACGTCGCGGCCACTATTGCCGCTCCCTCGCTCCTTTTCTTTAGCCACTTAGCTTTTCTTTGCTCTCGCTCCTCGATTATCGGCCCCGACGGCCCCGAGATAGATGCGCGATTTCAGTGAAGTAGATCGCTCCAGCGAACAAACCATTCTCTTTCATTGAATGTTATACACGTTAATACTCTACATCAGACTGCAAACGCTGTACTTGAGGCTTTCAATTTTCGTCATTCAAGTAAAGGCCACTCACGACGTACGTTCATCGATTACCTTTTATTTTAATTAGAGCATATATATCGATCTGCTTTCATCATTACCGTGAGAATTGCTATATCGATTTGAATTCCCGCTCTATTCAAGTTAAGTAGGCAGTAAACAGCTCAGCATTCCGTTAATAATTGATTTATAGGTCCCTTAACAACTATCATGTCCATTTCAATTACGTCACTACAACGTTCAAATGCCAATTACAAATAATTAATGGAAGTAAAGCTGCCACTTTGATTACATTCAGCTCCATTTTTCGAAAGAAAGTCACTGTGATAAAAAATGTTGTTTCATAAATTTACGAAAATGTTTTGAAAAATATAAATTCGAAAGACAGTTATATAGAGCTAATAAAAATGTTTCATTTAAGTGGTACACACAAATATATCTCTGCGCAACATCTATTACAAGGAAATGCGAGTGCGCACAATGATTATGTCAGCTAATTTCAATTGAAATATATTCATTCGCATTCTACAAAAAGAAGGAAAAAAAAGAGCGAAGAGTATGTGTGTATGTATGTGTGTGAAAGAAAAAAAGAAAGAGAGAAAGCAAAGAAACGAGCGAAAGCGTAAAGTTATTCGATTCGTGCGCAAGAAGAGCAAACTAATAACAACGTTTAACAGCTCTAATATTTCCCAGGCAAAGCCCTTATTCGCACGCGAAAAGTCTTGGCTAAGAAAAGTTAAGTCTCTGACTTGGCTTCGCATACTTACTATTGCCGTGGCTATATACGCATCTTACTTACCCCGCCCATCAATTCTCGCACCCTCTCTCCCCTCCATCTCGCGAATGAGAGGATACTTTCCGCTACTGACTGATCTTGCTTGTACCTCTTGCAGTTTTTCTTTCTTTTGTTTTCCTTAATCAATTTTTCTTGGCAAACTCTACTTATATCGCTCAGCTAAAATGAGAGCGAGAGAGAGAAAGATGAAGGAATTTCCGGCGGCTGTTGCGGCGCGTCGATCCAAGTTTTACCGAGCCAATTTTATTGCAAACTTCAGCTCCATGGTCACCAAGCTCTCTGCCAGGAAATTAAATTATTAATCTCCCAGTATTTTCTTCCAGTCTGATGTTTGTTTCACCCAATGACAAATGAAATGGTTCATCAAAGAAAGGTTATTTTCGCGAGCAGCTCTTTCTTGCAAAACGGCGACACCAAATGGAAATAGCAAATCCTTCATAGCTCGCTCGCTCTCCCTCTTTTCCTTTCTTCGCCAGTCAGCCAGCAAACCCGGATATAATACACCTTTAATTTCCGGATTACAAAGTCTCGGCAGCGCCGCAGCCGCGGCCTGTTCACGCTTAATTTACCTGACTGCGCGCATGAAAGGAGGGTGAAAAACGCCCAAGAAATTGGGCGTCAGGTGTACGGCTTTTAGACTGTCTATCTTTTTTTCTCTTCCATCCTTCCATTATCAAGTGATTCCAGAGCTTTCCAAGCTTTGCAGCCAGTTGCTACCCGCTGATTTTCTTGCATTGCGATTTTATTTCGACCTCGATCAATATTATGTCTGTGAAATTTAAAAATTGAAACTTTCAATAATCCGAACGATTTATCAGTTTTCCATCGAGACAAAGCAAAGAGAGTACAAGAAAGTCTACATTTCGGAGCTCTTTGCAATTTTCGTATTTTCTCGTATGTCTGTAAACGTCTTTGGGACAAAGCCACGAAAAAGCACACAAATCGTGGTGTCGCGTCATACACATGGAAAGCTTCGTCGATGAAATCTGAATAAATAGTTGAAAAGTGAGCGAGAAAAAAGGCAAAATGCGCGAGCAATCGGCGTGGAGTTTCTGCTTGAGTGCCAATTGGCCCTTGCTGCAAAAAGCAGTAGTGCAAGAAAAACACTTTTATCGGCAGTCAACACTCGTCTTTCTCGTTTCTTCGCGCTTCTCCTCAAGCTCTGCCATTGATACAGACGTCTCACCAGTTAACGACTTTTCACTCTTCATCGGAAGTTCGCATACCTCGTCGAACCAAGAAACCAATAGTCGTTGTAAAATTTGTTGAGCACGTATATATTTTTGCGGGACTTCGAAACGCATTGTTTAATAACTATAGCGGAAGAAAACATACAACGTCGCGCGTCGTTCTGTTGGCACAATTAATGAAAATTCTACGGAAAAAGTTTGCGTGATTACCAGGCGAGGAAGGAACAATGCAATTTAGTTCTTGGTCAGCGGTGCAGCAAGAAAAAGCTAACGCCGCTTGTCTAGAGAGAGGAGAGAGAAACAGAAAGAAAAGGGTGGGGGTGGTGAAATTCGGCTGTTTTTATTTTCTACACGTATAAGGTATTCGCGCGCGAGCGAAGAACGGACGGTCAGTGCTCGCGAGACTATCCTGAGAATGTGCAAGTGACAAGAAACGAGTGGGAGGGAGCGGGGTGAGCTTCGAAGCGGCTTATTTGACACCTGGGACGACAAACGGCCACCTTATTACCTTCCGATCGAATCGATTCTCCTGCCCTCCAGAGCCATCGCCCAAGGAATTCTCATTTTCTCGCCATGTAACTTGCACTCGATGATCGATTTCGATCTCCAGCGTCTTACAACTATTTCCAATTGCATCCTTAATGATTTCATCGCCCTAGTTGTTTTTTTTTTCGAGTATTTATTCTAGTTTTTTTTCTTTCAGCTTTTTGAATGTCAATGCGCATTGAATCAATTTTATTGCAAAACAACTTTTTAATCTCTATGTTGTAGTTCGGCTTTGCAGAGCTGTTGATAATGAATCCTTGTGTATTCATACAACATGGAAATTATTTTTTAATAATTCTAGATCGATATTGACTTGACAACAATAACAATATTAATAAGAACAATATTTAATTGTTTTTGTGATATCTTTTTTCTCATCACTTTTGTTGAGCATTTTCTTGATCAATTTAAATAACTGATTATTTGTTAAGCAATCAGTTACTCACTTTGAATTTGAAGACATGATAATAAAACAAAGCTTGACTTTTATCAAGCTGTCAAAGCGTATACATGTTAAAAATAAAATCAGAGCGAATTCTGTTTTTTTTTCTTAGGTAGAATTAACAAGAGACTCACTGATAATTATCGCCTCCAATAAGTCGCGGCAGTAATTACTAGCGAGACTGTACTGCGCGCGCCAGAGAAAGAGAGACGAGTAGTCGTTGTAGTAGTAGGTGTCAGCGTGCGGTCGGCCAAAATATAGTGTCCATAACGAGCCTAATGGAGTCAGTTTCTGAGCTTTCTTGTACGCTAGCCTTCTTATTCTAACCCCGTTATCTCAGCCTGTGGCGGCGTCATCTTCCTCTTGCAATTATCCGGCCCCTCACTGCTCTCGCTCCTACCCTCTCCTTTCTATTTTCACCTTCTTATGTACACGCGGTACCGTCTCACTCGCTCCGTCCCTCTCGTCTCGTAATTAGCTCGTGGAGACCATTAAAACTTGAGCGTTTTCCTTCCTAGAGTGTTACTCGATTAACTGGTGCTATTTTCGGCCAGTTAGACTACTTGGCAGATTATACATTAAACAGCATTTACGTGCTGAAAATATTATCATTGTTCTTTATCATGTAAGCTGTTTTTATATATTCCTACGAATTAATTATATTTAAAGAATTTCCACCACAAATATAAAATATGATAATTCGTCACCTCTAGATTCTATAATTGTCCTCGTTGCTCAATCTATAGCTACTCTATATGTATATAATAATAATCTTATATCGACTTTGAGCAGCAAGAAAATTTCGAACATTTTTGAAAGTTCTAATAATTTTTCGTGCAGATTTCTAACGAGTCTATTTTCAGGTATGAATTTTAATAAACTTTTAAGATTCGGCATTTTGACCCAGCAACATTAATTGCAAGATACAAGTGCAAACTTTGAAGTTTACCGTTCATCACTCTTGTTTCGCCCTCATTACTCAGCGGCGGTCGAACTTGCCCGGTATCCTTAGCATTATACTTGAAAATCAAGTGAAATTTCTTGTAGACAAAGTTCTCTTGATCATGGCTTCGCTCCAGTCTCTTCGGCAAGATTATTATGACGTAGTAATTTCTTTCGCCGCCGGAATAGATCATTAACTTTTCCCTTTCCCTCCCAAAACTCCACGGTAAGAGTTCATCATCGTGAAACTTGCAGTAATGTACTCGACACAGCAAAGGCTACATGACTTTTGGAATATATACTGACCAGTTTTTGAAGTAAGTAAGTACGCTCAGGCCGTGAAGTAGCAAAAGAAGCAGTGACATGCATGAGTGAGCATTAAAGTAATAAGTGTGGCCAATAACGCGGAACCACACATGCGCGCGCGCCGAATCTCTTGCAACACACGGCGCTATTTCTTCGTTCAACACGTTTCAATTTTATACCTTGGACAGATGTCTCCATTGGCCTTTTTCTTCACACACACACACTCACAGGACATCGCCATTCGTACGCATCTTGGAAATTCTTTCCGTGTGCTGGGCATTCGATCGATATTTCAGTCAGCGGATAGATTGCCAAGATGCAGAATGACGTAGAGTGCACTCGATTTCGAGTCCGAACGAGCAAATTCGCGCGATCGAGTGAGTTAACTCGATTACTGTTTCATGCACTGCGCCGCGTACGTGCTCGCTTTCGATTGTCGTTTCTCTGTATGTGCGCGCGCGCGCGTATGTGCAAGTTTTCGCGTGGAAATTCCTCTTCGATTTTACCAAAAAGCGTACTGTAGATTTTTACTCCTCCAGCGCTCTTTAGTGCATCTATGTATGCGTATGTGTATGTGCCAGTCGAATTTTTCTTTCAATATTGCACAAACATGTCTATTTTTTCGCGTTCTGCCGAATTCTACTCATACGAGTGATCTTTACAACATAATAGTACATTTTTTTAGAGATATTTCAACGAGTAAAATAACGCTGGTTGATACAGTATCCTCCCCATGTTCCAATTTGGTAATAATAATGTCCTTTATAACTTTTTTCATAGTTGAATTTTACTAACTGATGAAAAAGTCTCTGAGTAGATCAATATTGTATAAAAGCTATGAGAATGGATTAAAGAATACGAGCTATAAAGTTATATCAATATCTCATTTTAATACTGATTTCTATGTCAGTAGGTGATTCAGGCGGCACGTTATTTGTTAGGTGTTCTTCGATAAACAAGTAGGTATTATCTCAATCAGTTTATAGATAATAATTTACTACTTTGAGTACTTATAAGTGCACTGTAATTAATACTAGCGAATAATCTGATGCTAATTCTAGGCATAACGATGATTCAAAACAAAATTTTGTTTATATCTTTTACGATTGCAAGGTCAATAAAGTCTAGTATTTTGTCTAAATATGTTGGTTAATATTCTTCAGTAGATATTGGAATGTAATTATATTTGTTGAGTATCATAGAGTACCTTTGTACCACGGATACTTTCAATTATAATTGCCTTCTGCTATAATAAACGTTTGTAAAATTATATATGTTAAAAAGACAACTCGTAATTAAGATGGCTTTTCACAGTCAGTAGAGCATAAATTCCTTAAGCTCCCGAATCACACGACGAGAAGGAAGGATTATTGAAATAACAAACATAGTATTTCCTTTGGCCATAATACATTATTTTAAATAGTTGAAACCTCTTAAACTAAATACATACATACGTGATCACAACCACATTCATACAATATTCATACATGATCATAACTACATTCACACAATATTCATACATTATTTACATATTCGCATTTCAATTGCGAATAAATTTAATTCTTTTTCTTTGGCGTGGAGTGATGATTGCGAGTTTATGATAGGTTTACTATCCTATAATTCGTTGAAATAATTAATACAAAGTAATTGAGCTCAATTCGATGAATGCTTACGTTTACGTTAACAAAGTCCGCTGGTTATTCGTAATACCGTTGTTATTTCTTGTATCACTAACAAATTCGATGACGTAGTGAACGTTGAGGATCCCATGAGAACAACGAATTCAAACGCCCCGACGAAACTAGACACATAACCCTCCGATGCCTGTCATTGATGATTTGCTCCGAGATGATGATTTCCAATCTCGTTACATCACAGAGATGACAATTTCGGTGTTGACCTTGCCATGGATCCCACTTCGGAGACAGCGGCAAGTGCGACGAGGTGCAGTTACGTTGGCGGGACGGCAGATCGAACAAAGCGAGCAAGCCATGATCGTTAATTTTATTTAACTCACGCTCATGCGCAGTAATCCGCAACGAATCCACATACGCACACACGCAAATGTGAAAAGGCGCGAGGTTCAAATCGACTCGTTACACGTTGCCTAACGCCTAACTTTCTTTTATTATTATTTTTTTGTAGGGCAATAAATAGGTAATTTTCACTATGTTGTGTGTGTTTGTGTGTATGTGTGAATTTGTTCATTTATATATAATAAAAATCAAAATGTTCTACGTAAAATACAACACTAGAATACAAATCCACCGAAACAAAATAATCAGTAATCTTCGTAAGTCATTCATCACTAACACCAGATTCAAGAAAGATAAATTAATGAATGCACAAAAAATCTCAATCTATTTGCTATGCACATACCTCAAAATCAAGATAGAAAGTTTACTGGAGTATTCTGCTGTATCAATCGTAAATATATTCTTAGTAAATACGTTTACTGATTATGTTATACAAATTGTAAATGATCTTGGACTAATAAAATAATATATAATTCTATCACTTTCATACAAATGTGACATATGTACATAAAATTTTCATACTCTTGTTATTGCGACTCTTCCATTTCAAACTGTAGGTGCAGTAATGATGCATGTGATAATTCTCCTCCCGCACCCTTCCAAAAGTGGCGGGTAGTTGATTGCATGCTTCTCATAACTATAGAGAACTAAGACTAATGCGTACATATATCTAGTGCATCTCTGCAGCATTCAAAATGAATATAATTCTTGAAGTAACAATAACAATAACAATCATTATTTGACTCTAAAATAATCTGATTATTTCAGTAGATTATAAAAAATCAGTAGTAGAAGTTGCGTTCTGTCAGACGACAAATAAATATCAAGATATTCCACAAGCTTGAATGCTTGAAGTTTACAAAGAGGCGATAAGTGATTGAATATTATATATTTATTGAAACTTGCTTTAGTCATCAATCAGCACTCTAATAGTTTTACTATTACGAATTATTTACTACTCCGAAACTCGTGTCTACTGATACGCGAGTACGATAGCACACCTTGGTATAGGCCAATGTGATTATAAGTAATCCAAATTCTTACTAACTTAGCGTGAGAGAAAGTAAGAGAGAGAGAGAGAGAGCAAAAAGAGGGGGGAGGAAAGTTTCACCCGTTCTCTTGGGAATTGTGCGTCTCGAGCTGCTGTTTATCTTAAGTATGAATAACGTGAACGAGTGCTGCAACAATAAAAATAGAAAAATCGACGTGATTGAAGCAATTAGTAAAAATATAGATTGACTGCTTATATATCAGAGGTTACGTGTATTGATTGGCAGTATTATAGTTAATAATTGACAGGTACACTGATGGGACAATTATCATAGCTTCTTAGTATAATATGAATTTAGGAGGTCAGAAGGAGTGAGTATTTAAAGAAACAACGAGTTAATACTTCCGATACAAGCTATATCACTTACTTTTTGTGATTTATTGGAAAGAAAGAAAAAAAAGAGAGAGAATCATAGAACAGCCGAGAAACCAGTTCACCTGTATAAATTTAAATGTATTTTTATGACTACCCTAAAACCTCGTAATTTACACATCAATTTCCGTTCCCATGCAATTAAATTCAATGTATCGAATTATAATCTATCAATTACCTAACAAAGTTTATGATTAATCAAAGTTAAAAGAAAATAATAACTAAGCTTAAATCCGATACATATGTGAGGAATCCTACTAAAATTGTACCTACTAAAATAGTGTTCAATTAACGTAGACTATAAATTTTATGATTTCACAGATGAAAAATAATGTTAATGCGATTTACAATTATTTCGATTTATTTTCAGCTGAAAATTTTTACCATGATAAAGCTTAATAGCTACACGAGTATGTTTTATTGAAATTGTATGGTCTGTTGTATAGTTTTCAAAATGGATCAGTATGTCAAGTAGAAAATATAAAAATATAAAATTATATAATTTAACTTATCTTTTAAGGTACAATGTAAATTTAATTTTAAATTTACATTGCCTCTTTTTGTTTTTTAGTGATTAAAATATTCGAAACTATAGTAGTTACCATACTTTTTCTCGATTACTTGTATGTATGATTTCGTTCTATGGATGAAAAAAGAGCGTCACAAAATTTTTTGGACCTAAGTTTTTCTTCACTCTTATACAATATCAAACACTTTTTAAAAGTACTATTTAAAAATGGCTTGGTTCCTATAGTAATGTGAAACATACAATCAACCTCTCCGTCACTTTGAGAAGGATGTGGGAGGAGAATATTTATATACGTTATTACTGGACCTATAGTTTGAGATAGAAGAATTACGGTAACAAGAAAATATATATAAAATCGTTAGTTACTCAACACGACTATAGAAGCGAATATTTAGTAATCGGAATAGCGAATTCCGGAAAGTTCACAACAAATAATGCTGGTAGACGATGCCGCAGTAACAGCAGTCTCTTAATGAGAATAAGGCCAGATTACTAGCTTGGTGAAAAGTTTTGTAATATTCTGACCCGACTCTATGTGTGTATGTGTGTGTGTGTGTATTGGGGAGTGTAATGAATATCTTCTGGCAACTGGTGAAATTACACTATTGAAACCTCATTTTCCTCTGCACAGCATCGGTGCACTTCCGGAATGTTTCGTTGCTTGCCAAAGCCAGTGATAAAGTGATCTACCAAACAGATCCTTCAGAGAGGAAAAAGACTGCTTTGCTACTTGCTCTATCTTTTCGCTTGCTGTTCTCTCTCTCTCTCTCTCTCTCTCTCTCTCTCTCTCTCTGTCTCTCTGTCATTGTTAATTGTTAATCATCATATTATCAGAATTAAACCAACTGAATAAATTAACGTCTGTTTTAGCTTGATGCGCGGTTCCTATATTTGAACTAAATTCATAATTATTGAACAACAGTTGTAGCCTAACTAAATCGTACATGATCAACTCCATTTAACTCCAAAATACAGGGCACATTACGAGGATTGCTGTTACAAAGTTCTTTTTTCATAAGCGTAGTCGAGATTACTGGCAGCGCGTATAACTAGCAAACTGCATCACACAAAGATCTCTACTTTCATTTGAACGGCCTTTCATTAGCTCTCATACCTTCACTCTCTCATTAGAGCTTTTTCACACGCACGCATACAACGAGATTACATTCCGTCTAAGGCTCTTAGTATTTCTCCTAATCTGCGGAACATCTTCATCTTTCAGCTCTCTTGCTCACTCGCTCATCTTTCACTTAGCTGATTGAAGGCCCTTGGGACTTTAATCACCGCGAAAATCACAAGCTGCGAGCCAGCATTTGCGTCGTAGCTATCGTAAACAGAAGTAAAATTTCGCAAGTTTTCAACATTATCTGCAAATACCTTGTGTGTATTTCCGCTTTTAAAATGCAAATCCAATTAGCATTTAGATTTTTTCTCACTCTTCCCCCCTCTCTCTCACCAGTTTGGAAAGAAAAGGAAGGAGAAAAATAGGCTGGCCTACATTTTCCAGAGTGAGTTACAATGGAGCGTAGAAAATGTTTTATTTTCGATGCTAGCCGCGCCACCCCGACACGCAGATTCGACGTTACGACCGGCGCACATTTAACCTACTTTCCAGCCCAAGCGTACAACACCTAGTTAATTAAGCTCCCGTATAATTCAGCCGAACGTGTAAAACGATGTATATTCGAAAGTATATAGATTGCTTGATTCGTTTTTTCTCGGTCATGTAATTTACGATTGTCCGCTAGCAGCGCGCTTTATTCAATTCTCTTCGCTTCATTTTCATTCGAACGAAAGCTAGGTGTCAATGTAAGTGTAATTGGAAATATTCCATGGGCAGATTATCCCGTGCTTTTCTCAATTTTTAATCGCGTTAAACAAATAAAAAGGTGTTATTTGTAATTGCATCTGAACGCGAGGTATGATCCCGCCGCCATTTCAAAATTTGTGCATTCGTTTGATTTTGATAGAAGCCAAAAGCAAATAAATAAATAGCTATATTAGTTATACATGCTTTTGGAGTTAACGCCATCTAGTAATCTGTCGGTAAATCATGAAAAAACGATAGGATAAAGTGCAGCTCATTTGACGATTGTTTTATCTTTTTATCCAGCGCTGATGTAAAAATTAGACTCTCGAGGCGGAGAGCAGGTTCGTTGAGTGTAAGCACAGTGTCTATATTTGATTGGCAGGTGTACGATAACGCAAGGTGACCCTTTGCATTCAAAGATAGCGTTCTACTTCTAGCTTGTCAAACAGACAGCAATTAGATATTCCCTTGCTCGATATAATTACGCTTGCAGCTATCGATATCAGAGCACCTAATTAGCAATGACTGTGTACACGAAGAAACGTCCATACTTTGTTTGTGTATACGTGGAGTCGTGCTTCGAAATTATATAGCGAGCATGTGCTTTCTGGCTCTCTGACTCGTGAACGATTGCAACGCTGGCAATAACTTTGCTGGTATTTGAAGTAATTACCGTGAGCGCGTCACACTGTCTAGAAATTACAAAGTCGACTGCTATTAATATTTGAACAATAAACTTGTGCTAATGCTGCTCGCACATCCAGTTGTAAACCTAGCGGCGGCATAAATTATTCGGCAAGAATGCTAATTACAGATGGAAATTATCAAGAAAAGCACATGACCTGCCTAGGAGCTACCTATTCTATCGAAAATAAACGGCTAAATTAAATGATGAAACTAGTGACTATCGATATTTGTTGATATTGTACGTTAATGACTTGCTTGAAAATATATCGAATAAAACATTGCAGTGATATTAGGTAATGAAAGATGGGATATTCTTGTAGATAAGATGAATAGATTACTTGAATAAATACCTATCTGGCTAAATGTTAATAAATTATAATTGAACATTGATAAAACAGTCTACATTACTTCTGCTAGCTATGAAATTAGTTTATCTGTAAATGTTAAGATTAAAATTCATAATAAACGAATAAAAAGAATACAGAATACAATAGGTATTATCCGAGCAAGTTTTATAATTCTACGATTTATCATCGATCGATGGTTTCACAAATATACTTTCAGACTGTTTAAAAAAAAAGACGTACTTAATCTTGCTTGTCACTTCTAGTAGGTACATTCTATTATTTCTTCTACATTATTCATTATTAATTAATATTAATAAGCTACTGTAACAGTTAGCAAAACTAAATATTTTATATTCATTTTTTATAAGTTAGCAATGAGGATGTGATGGTATAGGTGCATAATATTGGAATGTCTGAATGCCGTTCCGAACGTTATAGTTTTATTCAGGGTCTTCTAACAAGTGTTCTATTGTTATAGTGCTATAAAATAAGATTCCATTTGCAACCTTTAATCTGTCAATTACGAACAGCTGAACGAATCACTTATTTCTATTGTTCGACGAACCGGACCCACGCCAAACGCTCTATCGTATGAAGGGGTCGCGGGGACTTCCGAGACGGAGAGGTTTCTAGAGACGGCCACCGGCAGAGCTCACCGCCCCCTTCCGAGCTTGTCGAGTCTCAACCTTCGAACAGTCAACGTTCTCCCGCTGTTTCGCTATTTTTGCTTAACCTGACGAATCCAATTGTCTATGGCTTGTGCAGTGTTGTATTTTCATCGAAAACCAACAAATAAAGGAGAATTCATCCCTAATGACTGTTCTTATTCACTCTCCTATAACATCTATATTAATAAACTAGTTTCACTAAACTCTGTGTGTATTTTATTCGGCGCCAAACTAACAAATACAACAATTAGTAAACAGAAATTTATATTTATTTACTCTAATAGCAAAATAAGAATCAAAAGTATTCATATTCTTAAAATAAATAAAATACAATATATATAAAAAGTAGTTATGTCATTGCTATTAAAATTTCCAATAGATTATTCAAAGAACTAGAAGTTTTATATGGCACTAAACATTTTTCATACGAAAATTATAAAAATAGATTGCAAAGAACATATAATGCTCGATCATGAAGATTCTATTAGTTTTAGGTAGTGGTTTTTAAGTTTTACATTATACAAACAAAATTCCTCTTCTGTAGTTTGATGGCGAACTAGTTCATACCAAATAATCTCTTGTATATTGTAAAATAAATAAATATCAGCTTCAGCTAAGGCTCATAATAATAAAATTTTCCTGTCGAAATATAAAGGCTCGTTAAATGGCGAAGGAATGAGCGAACGAGAAAGAGAGAGAGAGAGAGAGACAGAGAGAGAGAGAGAGAGAGAGAGAGAACCAGAGAGAGAGGGAGAAAGCTGAGAGCACTTTGCCAAGACAAAACTTCCGACTGAGCGTTTACGTATCTCTAGCATGACGCCGCTACTGCTGCTAAAGAAATACTTCTGAAAGTACGTTTTGTCCGAAAGAGAGGGAGAGGAAAAGTTCTTTGACGAAAATTTCATTTGCATTCAGGGCACAGTGCAATCGACTTTTTCTCCCTCCTTCGCGTAGTCAGACAGGCGCTTAATGAAATTATGCTAAAGGCAGACATTCCTTGGCTAGCTCTTTCTTGTGAAATCTCGCCCGTAAAAGTATAATCTCCGAAGATTAAATCTATACTTTGCAGCTCGCACATGCACGAGAGAGAGGTAGAGCAAAAGCCATTTTTTCACGCCTGAATTACGTTCGCAAGATGTGAGATTATACGTGCAGCAGAGTGGCTGCGCACAGTCACCTCGGAATTAACCAAGACGATGCATTACACTAATGACACGACCATTAACGAGTTTCTGGCTTCGGCGCAAATTATATGCAAACTTGTCTTTTGTTCCGCAATGCTCTCGCTCTGTGTGCGTCTCTCTCTCTCTCTCTCTCTCTCTCTCTTTCATAACGACGTTTTTCTTTCTTCTTTGACGCGCTCGAGTTTGGAAATATAAATAAAACTACATCTCAATCATCTGTATACGAGACTATAATAAATCAGCCAATTGTAGTCAATCAATGCCGAGTTTTTAAAATGAAAACTGTAGCCTCACTTTATTTGTCGAAATTGCTCGACCGAGTTTCCAGTGCTGCGCGCACTCCCGCGAATATGATTGAGCCGAGAAGTTAAAAAAAAGTGAAGTAGAAAGCCAGAGTAGGTGGAGAAAAAAGCCGACAAGGTGAGAAAAAGAAGAAGCGGAGAAGATTTTAGTTCGCTTTAATACACTGCCGCGGCTGACTCGGTCGCTGGCGAGAAAGAGAGAGGAGAAATCTATACGGTGCGTTCTTCATATCCAGAGAGGCCGCGAGAGGTTTATCCCCGTGCGATAGGTATATCCAGCTCGCAAAAAGAGGGAGAGAGCACGCGAGCGGGAAAAATCGAGGAAACTGGAACTGATCCTTGCGCCCGTAGGCTCATCTCACGCGCGATCGATCATTTTTTATGAAAAGATACCGAAAGATACGCCAGAGATATCTCTTGGCTTCTGCGTATAGCCGACGAGCGACAAATCCTCGTTGCCTTTTCATCATTCGATCTTGCAGTTCGCATAAAGGAGGAATGATATTCGTTAAGGTCGATCGGCATTAGTCAACGGCGAAAAAAGGTAAGCGGCGCCATCGACATTTCCCGGGGATTTCCTGGGCCAAAACGATAACGTATTATACGCTGCAACTCAGTCGTCGTCAACGGGAGGGCGGTCGGAGGGGGGGGGGGGGGGGGGGGCGAGAGGAAGTGGCTCGCTTGCTGGGGCGGACGTCGAGTGCAATGAGTTCGAGTGCGTATCGAATTTCGTGGCGTTGTGCGAAGAGAAGTTGAGCGGGGAATTGGTTGACTCTCTTTCCCTCGCTCTCGTACTCCATCTCACAAGGGGATGGCGTTCGAGCCTTGGCTTCGACTATCATATGAATATACTTTGGTAATGTCCCTCTTTTCATCATTTCCTCTGATATTGTTTTGTCAAGATGAGAGGCATATCGGTTGGTGTAATATGACGAGGGACCGAGAGCTACGAGTGTTTTGGCATTATAGCAAATGGGAATTCATTAAGAAAAATTGCGGCTCTAATTCTTCCGTCTGCGAGAAAGGAAAAGGGAGAAAAAATCATCCGAGAGGAGAGAAGAGTAAAGCGATGGTGATGCAGTGATGAGACGTCAGTTGAGAAAAATTGCGATAACTCGCGTCATCGACGAGGTAATAGCTTTCAATTTATAAAGTCGCTAATGGAGTCGCGCGCACGAGGAACTTGGATAAATCGGTACGCTCTTAATATCCGGGACGCGCTGATCGCACACACACAGCCTGTCGGGGAGCGATCGATCATATTTTTTCTCCCTTCTCCGCCTTCGCCACGCGAAAAATCCAAGAGCGCCGCAGCGACGTTTTGACAGATAGCGCCGCGACAAATCCGCTGCTTGGGCTTTTACACACGATCATCCGCGGGACGAGACTTAGCTTCGAAGAGGCTATATGTATGGACTTTGGTCAGAAATCGCGAGAGCGCGGGTACGACAAATCCCTGTATTTCTTCGATCCTGCCTTTCACGCTCGTCAGCTCTGCGCCGACACGGCCCTCACGGCCTTTCTCTCTCGCGTACGGCGACTTTCCCAACTCCGACGTGCGAATATGTAACTGCGGATGGATGACGCGACTTCGACAGCCGAACCTTTCGCAACTTTTGCGTACTTGCAGTCTAGCTCGTGGATCCGATGAAGGAAGAATGCGCTGTATTAGCTTTTGGATGATCTCACGTCGGCACATCGGCGGAATCAGGGTCGCGCCCAAGGCACAAAGATAATAATAATAATAATAATCCTGAGCCACAGCGAGTCGACGCGAACAAGATGCTGTGCCGGTGCTGATTAACAAAAATGCTAGCCATTGCCGGCGCGCTAATGGGAAAGAATGGGGCGATAAGACAGAGGCGCAGGGGAAGGAAGAAGAAACTTAGAGTCATTCCTGATCCGTGACCTCGGGAGCTCGAGCTGCTTGCGACTCACGTGCGCGCCGAGTTATTTGTCTGGATTGAAGCTGCGCGCGGCCGCCAGCTAGTGTAGCACTGCAGTCGGCAAAGGAAGCGTCGCGAGAGAGTAAGCTAATCAACTATAAAAGGATCGAGCTTTCCTCTGCCTCGCGCTAAATACAACCAATTGAGAGATACAATGCTGGCGTGCTTAGACTGCTTGCTTCGCTATTTAGCTTCAGGCTAAAGCGTTTTCTCTCCACGACGAATAACAGTTATGAGAGCTGTGTGCGCGTTCGCATTTATCCATCCAAGTGTCGAGAATAATCCGTGAGGAAAACTATTGCGGAGACTCATTGTTGCTTTCCATTGATAATTTTTAGAAACGTAAAAAAGAAAGCCTCCTCTTATTATAATTTTCTCGATTTTCTCCCACGGTAGTTGAACCATTGCCATGCGAAAATAGTAGAAGAAAGCAGCACGCGCGTATCCGAGAGTTATTTTCAATACGCATCGCCAATGTGGCCTGAATAATTTAAATAACATGATAAAGCCTGATCGGGTGTGAATTTGGAAAGACGTCGGCCGCGGTGTGATCGAGTACGTATTCCGCGATGATAATGAAGCGCGAGAAGCATTTTGAGGAGAGCATAAGCAAGTTAACTAGTGAAAATCCCTGCTCGCATATGCGGAACATCGAGGCTGTCGACGACAAGCTCGCTCGCGAGAGAGAGAGAGAGGCGCGAAATCTTGACATTCCCAGCGCGAAGCGTCGAATTCCGCAATCCAAATTTCTAAGACAATCCGAAAGCTCGCGTTCGCTCCAGCAACACCTTCCTACACATACATACACTATACAGACTATCAGGGTTTGCTCAGCGCGACTCGCTCTGGAGAATTCGTGATTAGAAATTGCTGCGACTGGGGGAGCGAGAGCGAAGCAAATTCACGAATTAGACTCGACAACTGCTTTACATATTCGCGCTCGCGCGCTAATTTATCGCCGTGTTTGACTCTCCGGCTGAATACAATTGTTCGCGCGCTCAACTAGAGTAGCGAGCGGAAGAATTGACGAGCTCGGCGCTCGGCGTACGATCGCTACTCAAAACAATAATGATGACAGAAAAAAAGTCAATGTACAGTAATTTGTTTATACTGAGCGTTGCGACCAGGCTGCGCGGTGAGCAGAAGCAATCAAAAAATTTCATTCCTCGGGTGCTTTATCGTCCGAAAAGCCCAAGTTTGCGCGATTCGAAGAGGGGATTAAACAAGGATGATAAAGCAACGGAAGAAAGAGCGAAGCGCTAAAGCCGCACCAGTGAGTGCAGATTAGTTTCATGCGCGCCGATCGTAAAAGCCGCGACGTGCCGAGAAAACTTGCCGCCTGCTCGACCTCTATTCCATCCCGTCGCGCCCCTCAGCCAGCTGATTATCTTTTTTCAGTTTCTTTATTTCGCTAACTTGTCTCGCTGATTTGGAACGTTCAAGATACAAACTTATTCTCGGTAATTGATAAACGAGCCAACCCCTAATAAACGCCCTCTTGAAAAACAATTTCCCTCGCGTGCTCTCGTTTTTTTCAGCGTTGCTCGCTGCAAGCTCCGACGATCATAATTTACGCGCAGCGCTCACCTGAGCGAAAGTTCAGAGTGGGTTGCAATTTTTACGGGCGATAAATCCTGATGAATATTTCATTAATTTACAAGTCGGATGGCCGCTCGCCGCTCGTTTATTTGTTGTTTGTCACTTACGCTGCAGCCAGGCCAAAAAAGTTGAGCAGAGCTCGCTCTCTTTTTTCTGTTCCCGCGATCTATACTCACACGACATTCTCCCATCAAACTTCGGCCACAAATTTATCACTTAAGCGCCGCTCACCTATATGTACGACCAGATTTTTTTTTCTCCTCCGACTGCTCTGAATGAACGCGTAAAACAGCATTAAACGAGGCTTTGAATGGGATGCTCGGCTTTCTCCATTTGTCCTCGCGCGCTCGACTTCCATTTCGCGGTAGTTGCCCGCAGATAATATGCCGCGACGTGATAAATGCACGCCGGGAAAACTTGATGAAATACTGCTCCGCTGTTTTCCCACTCGCCGCGGCCAACTCTCATTGGCTTTTTTCCCGAACGAGCTCTTCTCGATTATCGCGCGCCAGATTTTCTCTGACTGCAACTCCCACCCGCTCTCATCTCTCTTTCTCCCTGGCTATACGACCTCCTCACCGAACGTCCGCAAGTTTTGACAATGGCAAACTCGCACCAACAACGAGACTCGCTTGTCCTATTAGCGCTGATGAATCGAATATAGCTTGTTGCTCAAATTTTAATTCCACTGGGAAATTCGATAAAAGTTCTCTTTGTTGGAAACTTTTCCGGCAATAACTTTCTTTATTCTTTTCTACCGTTATTGTAGATGATCGTGTAGCTTTAGATTAAAAAATTTACATTTCGTCAATTCATTTGCGTATTCCCAGAAAAAAATTGTTTGGCCTAATCGTGTGCTGTACTACTTAAAAACGTCCATACGAATATCAGAGAATCACATCCGAATGAAATTTGACCTGCTTTTATGATTCAATAATGCAAATCCTCTAACGGACTTTATGATACTAAAATGAGTCATATAGACGTTATTACGTCAATTTATAGTCAACCGGACAATTTCTTGAAACCTTTTTTACCGCGCGCGGTCTAAAATATCTCGCTGCTCTACATCTCTTTCATTTTTTCTATTTACTCTTTTCTCTCTTGGGAAACGTAAGTCTCATTACTCTAATTACCGAAAAATTTTCTTTTCTTAATTTTGTTTCTTTTCAGCTGTACCATGTGCAAATTGCCACACATTAAAACTGTAGCGTCAGTGCAAAAAGCAAAGAAAAGACAAAGAAAGAATGCGCGTGTGAGAGAGAGAAAGAGATAAAGAGAGAAAGAGAGAGGGCTAGATAGAGGTGTAGGTAACGCATTTTCGTGTAGCCATGAGTAACTTTCCAGTGAAATTCATTGGGGGAATTTCGGGAACAGCCTCTGGGCATAACTGTGAGCATAAATAACGGCAAATGAATATGATGGCAAAAGCGAAATGAGAAACATGCGTATTTGCACTCTGTTGAGTATATTCCAAACACAGCTGATAAAATAAGAAAAAAGAGGTTTCATTCAAATGCTATATCATGTTTATTATTTCATTTCTACTCCAAATTCTCGTGATGTTTTCATTTAATTAATGTATATAATTGACAATTGCAGGAGACCATCTTTCAAGGGACAAGGGACACATAAGAGTGGTGTTTCGTTACGATAAAATTACGTCAGTGAAGAAAAGAAAGTAGAATGGACCAAGTTTCCAAGCCAGTGATTCTACGCGGAAAAGCTTAGTTTCAATTTTTGAAAAGATCCGGAAATTGATTAGAAGGACTTCCATGAGTAATACCGAGGAAACTCTTTCGCGTTCAATCACAAGATTGAGTATACGTCAAGGCATCCTGAAAATGTAAAATGAGTTTTTTCTTGCCAGGTTAGAGTGTAATATAAGAAGTCTTTTCCAGTATTTCATCAATCAGTAAATTTAAGAGCAATTGACGCAATGCCGTTGATAATAGTTGTTTGTTCATTTTCGATCGAGAATACAAACGTCAGCATTGAAAAGAAGTAAATCTGTGACAGTCCGAACGATTGAATGGACGGTCAAGCTAAGGCTAAGATAATTGATTAAGCAAACGAGGTTCGCTTTGCTCTTAGTAATGGATTGCTTACAGATACTAGTTTAGCTTTTATCATTCGCAAACGTAGATGTAGCTTACCGATGAGAGCGCTTAAGAAGAAACAGAGGAGAAAGCTCGAATGTCAAAGCGAGACAGAGCAAATGAGAATACTGGCTTTCGAATCAATATCCTCCTTCCTCCACCCTCCCGCCAACCTCTTTCTCTCACTCTCGTTTTCCCTTACGTCCCAAAATGCGAACAAAGAGAAAATTCAACAATTCAACAAAACCTTTCGTTAAGATTCAACCCCAAGATTTCCAAGCATTGTTTAAACGAATGCATTCACTTGCTGATTCTGAAGTATTAAACGATAATGAAAAAAACAAAGAGGGAGTTTCATTGTTCGTTGAGTCTTTACTTGGTGTCTACGGGAAGATCCGCTTTTTATCTGCTCATCTGCTCGACGAGCTACACAGTTTATTTCACAAAGAATTAAAAGCCCAGGCGAGCTGATAAAATAATAAAAACAAGCTCTTGATTTAGAAAAACAAACGAGCTAACGGATAAGCTCGCTCGTTGCAACTTTCAGCGTGCAACAGAATCTAAGGAACGAAAGACAATAATGATGAGTAGCAAGAGCACGCGAGTGTCGAATACGCTGCGTGTGTTTTAATTGCAAGTACAATATAATGTTGCTCAGCCAGATGTTACTTATACTCGGCAGCGCTCCTAGGGGCGACAATGTGCTTTCACCTATAAACGATTACGAGTGGCTGTGTCATTCTTGGTAGGTAGTGCCTTGTTTTTGCTCCATCACAATTGCAGTGCAATGTCCTGCTTTTGGTAATTGTCGCCCGACCAAATAATTCGCAGATTTGATTAGTTGCTGTGCGCAGATATCCGTTTTGGTTTCATAAAAAATCATACACGAAAGTTATGTCCTACGTGACGACGCATCCTATGGCTCTCAAAGAGTAGAGTTTACGAAAAGAGGCGTCGACCAAGTGTATTCAGTTCACGCACTATCCAAATGCAGTATAGCAATTTTCCGGGATTCTACTTGATCAACTATTCTATTTATACGTGGTCGTGCCAAATAGGAATCCCGTGACGCAGCATACGAGCGGGCGCGTGAGTGTGTGTGTGTGTGTTGATCGGCCGCACACTATGAACAGTATGCAATGCGTGTACCCTCGTTGTTCGCATATGGCCAAATTAAAGAGCACGCGTACGAAAATGTCGGACGTACGTGCTCACGCAGATCTCATCTGCACTATATATATATATATATATATATATATACACATATACATGCGCGTATATTTATATATGTAGGCTTTGTAGTCATCATCCATCACAATAGCACTCCACTTTTGTCGCTCGCGTACACTTGACAAATATATGAAGCATTCGATGCGGACTTGTATAGCTTCTTTTTCCTCCTATTTTCTTAAATCTTTTGTTGTTGGCAGAGTGCTATTTTCCGGTGTCCATTTGGGAGTTGATACTCCGTGCAAAGCCCGCATTTATTCGCTCCTGCTATCCTTAAATATGTATATATATATATTCATAGTTATTTATTTAGACAATCCGGATCGAACGAGTCGATACCTTTCGCTGAAAATAGATCATTGAAATATTTCATGAGAGCATTTGCAGAGGATTCTATTGATCACATTTAATTTAATTGCGAGATAAGAATAAAGCGTGTGCTGTTTGTCAAAGTTGAACAGAATTATCGAAAGATTATGGTTATTATGGTTTTTTCGTAAAGCCTTCAGCAAGAACTATATCACTTATGACGGAACTTCTCACTTTCGTTATCCATCCAGTTTGAATATTAATATCGAATTTATCGTGAGCCGATTAGCCAGTGAACGAGACATGAGAACTTTGGAAATAGTTTTCTCCACTCTTTCTCTCTCTCTCTCTCACTCCGTGAAAGAGGAGGCTGTAAGCATTGTGCTGCTGTGCTACGAATAATCCCCTCGCGAATCCAATTTTAACACACACACCGATTATTTTTCTTCTTGCGGTTGGTGGAAAAATCTGAGAGAGAGAGAGAGAGCGCTCACGTACGAATTTCGCGACGAGTCCGTGATATTTATCTTGGCAGCAAGATAATCTACAAGCAGAAGAAAGAGATAGAGATGGAGAATGCCTTGGAGTCGATAATCAAGAAGCGAGGAATTGTATTAGGATTTGTCATAGAACTATCGCCAGGGCGCATTTTATTTGAACTGAGGAAACTGGAAAGAGCTGGATATATGATGGCTGTGATGTGGTTTTAACTGAAAACCAGAAGTAAATGATTTTTCAAGTTCTACTTGACAAGTAAAAATGTCATTGGAGTTTTTGGAGTATGCTTTTCAGAACGATGTACTCATTGCGGATTACCAGTTCTAAGATCTAGTGGTTTTTAAATGAAAATCAAATAGCAAATCAATGTATATTTCTAATAATACCACCTACGGCTTTCTTCTCAAGGAAATCCTCTTACCCGATAACATTCTACTTTATCACCCTCCTCCTTTAAGATCATTACATATTCAAAAGGATTAGAGCATCGTCAAAACAAAAATAAACAGTGGGAGAGAGTAAATAAGAGAGAAAATAAAGAAACTCTGTCATCGAGGCAAGTGATTGGATGTTGCCTGCAATCGATCTGACCCATGTTATTTTCTCTATAAAAAGAAATCATAAGAAGATTGCATGGAAGATTTATGTGTACATTTTGAAAAAAATGTTGCAAGTTGAAGAAAATTTGGACAATCTTTGTGAAAATTGCTATTGTTAAAAGCTTAATTACACAGCAGATTCTAACATTTAGCAGCTATTCATAAAATAGAAGGCGTCTTATTTCATACCTGTAGAAACTAGTGATCAAGGATTCTTGAAATAGATAAACTTATTAGTACATTCAAAGCTAAACAATCTCTTGGGAGTATTTACTTGTAGTTTTTTGTAACCCGTATAAAAGATGAATAGCTAAGCGCAGAGGCTGATGACGCACGCAAGAAGTGGTGTGCGCCCGTATCGTCGAGCCCAAGGAAAAGCGAGACGAAACGAGAATGGAAGAAGACGGGGAGCTCTTAGGGAGCAGCGACGAAAGAAAAGCAGAAGCGTGCAAGAGCGAGAAAAAGAAAAGTGAGAATGAGGAAAGCGAGAGAGCGCCTGGCCGCAGCAGCAGCGCCGCTAATGGACTATTAATTTTTATTGAGATTCTTTTGTTTCGTGCCGAGCGTGTAGCTACGGGGAATTCGCGTGAAATAAGACAGAGCGAGAAGAAAAAGAAATCCCTTTTCTCGGATATCTGTGCGCGGCGCTAAAGGAGAATGAACGGCCCTCGCGAATATAACGAGGATTAGGCACTAGAGAGACGCGCTAGCCAGCCCACAAGGAGTTATTCTTTAGGTCGAAAGTGCACACCTAATGCGAAAAAGTGAGGGAGGCCAACGCGCATCGGGAATTCTCCGTCTTAATGGAGCATCTTTGTTTTCGTAAGGGAACGCTGCTTCGTTTCGGCTACTGCCCGAACGGTTCAACGACGACGACCTATTGTCCTTGCATGACAACCTTCCCACTAATTCACGCAACTTTTCGAATTGCCTGCTACTTCAATTTCTAAACGATTAGTACCTATCTATTGCAGAAAATGATCTTCTTTAAATATTTACTCATTCACTAATTTACTCTACATCTACATTCATAAACTACTATTTAGCGAAATAAATAGAGTAGCCATTGAATTTTCATGCTTCCGCGTTTCGTGGAAATACCGTATGCCTAACGTTAATTTTCTCAAACTTTGATTTTCGAAATAATGTTACTATTATTCTGAAAAGAGGTAGCTTCCATAAAAAGAAACTGTTCTATTAATCTACTAATTGATAATGCTTCACTTTATTTTAGTCTGCATTAATATATTTTATACTTTATTAGAATCACGTCGTACTATGAATTATATATATCATATCAACAGTGCATATTTTACAACCAATTATGAGTTATTTATATTAATGAAACAACATATTTGATTGTTTGAAGCCGATGCGGGTTAATAAATTAACATCATCCGTTAACGAAGCCACTCGTCAAATGAATTTTAAACTGAGATTGTTATTTAAAAGTTATTTTTAAAGACTATGCCGACAATAAATAATTGACTGCATTGGCAATAAAATGTTAATAACTTTCATAAATGGATTCTCTAACAAACGAAAAGCACGCACACGACTTGGATGTCTGTTGCCAAATGAAAACAAACGCGTATCCTCGATTGACCACGTCTTTCAATATCTAATGATTAAACGGGCTTAATATGTGTAATTCGCCACATAGGCCGTCTAACGGCAATAGCCAGTCCCTCCTCAACTTACCCACCATCACCTCTCCGCTGACCTTTTAACGACTTAATTAACCATCTCGTGCGTACGATGCTCTCTCCCAAAGGATTAGGCAAACATCTCGTTTCATTGTTTCCAGCTTTCCGGCAATAATGGTCCGACGGTGTCATTTCCACGCTTACATTTCATTTTTATGAGTGAGCGTAATGAGTAATGATGAACTAAGCTTAAACACTGCGAAACAAAATAAAATTATACGTTTTGGCTGCTCAATGTCAGACGATCTTTTCCATACCTAAGGATTACTTTTTTCTATTCACGTTTAAAAAGCCCGCGATAGTATAAATTATACTTTTCATATGCGAAAACTAGTGTTCTTTTCTCTATTCTCGTGGTTCCTTCGTGGGAATGAAAATGAATATGTTACTTAAAAATGTGATACAAGCCCTCGACACATATAATAGAATTACATGACTTTTTAGTACGACATGCACGATGGGAAGGCAGCAGCAGTGTCTTCGCACCGCGAGTGCAGCAGCGGTTGAGAAAGAGAGAGAGAGAGAGAGAGAGAGAGAGAGAGAGAGAGAGAGTGAGAGAGAGAGATCGACAAGACAATGACAAACGCCTCCACGGAAATACTTTTTCCGCGTTACACGCGCGGCAAAGGTGCGATATGGAAAGCTATAGAGCTACAACGCTGCACAGATGTACTACGAGCGAAGGTTATTGCAGTAGCGCCAGCAGCTGAGCTAATGTGACATGGATGTACAACGATGACTTATGGGTTATATGAGGCGGAGCGAGGGAGAACTTTCAATTGCCCCTGCCGGTAAGTATAACGTTCTCGAGAATATATCTATATATATCCCCCCCCTTCTCTCTCTCTCTCTCCTCTCTTTCTCTGACTTCTTACCATTCCTTATTTATCTTTTTATCTTAGCTACATGCATATACACGCTCAGCACGCTCTTATTTTGCATCTTCGCTTTGGACTCCCTCGCTATCGTCCGCCTTTCCCTTGTTCATTCTCTCTTTCTCGGCATACCGATTTATTTATAGCTCCAAGAGCCTCCTCGTGATTGGGTGCAGATAAACAGCGTACGTCTGGATACAATGCACTTGAAAAACAGGAAGTCACAAATAAATACGTGAGCAGCAACAAATTGATTAATTGATTCGCGCTGGCTTATTTTCAAAGATACTACGTGTCTTCGAAGTATGCGTTTGTCTGAGTAGTCATTACGGTTGGTCTCTCTTGACAAATTAGCCTCGTCAATCTCTTTGCCCCAAGATCAATCCGTGCACCACGAATGCTTTCTGGAAACCGTGGGCTAGCCGATGACTTTCCAAATGCAATGTAAACACCATCACGTGTTAACTCCAGTAACGTATAATAACATAAATAAATACGTAATTATACTGAGTAAGTAGGCATACGCTGGCGTTCATGCCGCAAGTAAGGCTATATCTCGCAAGTACGAGCTTTTTTTAAGCCATCGTACGGGTCTTATCTTTCGGTCCGATCGCGTGTGTCATCGAACCGTGCGTTCGTTCACATGCATTTTAATATTAGGAGATTGGTAATAAATGCGAATGACAATTAATATTTCACGCTCACGTGGCTCGTTGACGTGTTTTTTTTGTCCTCTCTCTCTCTCTCTCTCTTTCTCGCTCGCTTGCTTGCTCGTTTACTTGCTCATTGAATTTTGTCGCAATATCGATTGATGTCGAATGGTAATAATGAAAAACGTAAAATTTGATCTTTAACTAAATGTAAAATAATGAACATTTTCTTAAGTTTAAAATCAGTATTCAAGATAAATTTCGCAATATATAATATTCTATTTACGTTATTTGATGTTAATAAAGATATAACAGAATAAGAAACATATTTATTCGTCTAATTTATATTATATACTATATATATATATATATATATATATATATATATATCATTGATTATCATGATTTATATCATTGATTAATTAACTATCTTTGAATGGTGCTTCAGCTTTGAGATCAACTAATTCGTTACCCTGGATGCCTACAATAGCAGGATTCCATAAGAACTTCATTTCAATATTTTTTTCTTTAGCTTGCGTTATCTTACATCTAAGATTTCAAAAAGATAACGTAATTGCCTATCTCTTTGTCAATAATCCTCTCTACAGTAGTTGTTAATGCATTATATTCCATTATAAAAATAGAAGCTGAGTTCAAAATTCTAAGCTCAAAACAAAGATTTCTACATTTACTCCGAATAAAACAAAACCAACATATAATTTATAATTTTCTATCCTAACTTCTGTTAGTGAGATGGAAATACTGTATAAGAGATTTCAATTAAGTTATTAAGATATTTAATGTGTTTATCAGGCTTAATCAAAGAATCTTGAGGCAATCAGATTTTATGGAACAAATGAACTATACGTGAAGTTGTAATATTATGGGTAAATGTAAGATTATTAGTAAATTAAAGTTAATCTTCTGCGTTACATAGTGAAGTTTTGATTAGAATAACGAATATATTGTTATATATTCGAAATATTGTTTCTGTACACCATAGCAATTGTAATAGCCGCATTTCTACTTTTTATAACCCGTGGATATGTTTACTATCTCACGGAGACATAATAAATCCACCACATTCTAAATTAGATTTAATCAAAGCTAATTACAACAGAAGTAAAGATCTAAGAATCAGTGCTTTACCAGATTAAGCGTAGGAAACTCAGAATTTTCAATCTAAATATTCAACGGTTGACAACTTTTTTTGTGTGTGAATCCCTGTTAAAACGCCGATCCAGAATCATACTTAGAAACTTCTTCAGATGGTGCAATGATTAAATCATTAATTTTAAGCACAATATTTTTATCAAGACGCTTAATGGAATTGTTAAAGATCATGAGAATGCATTTTTTTTGATTCATTTTCTAATCTTCTGGACTCTCAAGAAAGCCGATAATTTCAAGAAATCTCTTTTTAATGTTTTCGGTTTTTTAATATGGTTAATTTTGTTGTTATTATAAATCATAATTTCCCCCACTAATTCTTAAAATTTTATCATTAGGTAACATTACTTTTTCATAATGTAGATTATCAACAATAATATTTCTATTCGGGTAGTTCACTTTACTACCCCACAAAGGATGATGAGTATTTTAGTCATCCCTTATAAGAACGAAATTAGCATCATAATTAAAATTTGTATCTAAGAAAATTTACACTCATTAACACTTAAATTATTTGCTATTCTGTTAATTAATTGAAGTCTATAGCAAACTGTGTAGTTAACATATTGTTTGAGTCAAGTTTCATTACAGCTGAACCTGTTTCTAAAATACTTCCAAAGTAACCAATATCATATCAGTAATATCAAGATTTAGGTTTTTCTAAATTAAATAACCAGGCAACTTCCCTCAGCTAAATAATCTGTCAAACCTAACAACGTTAAATCTTTTTAAGCGAAAATTATCATTATCTGGTAATGATAATCTCACATATCTATTTAATCTTGTAATCTGACAGATTTTAATCTCACTGTCAACAGGAATACCTTTGATCATTCCTTTACGCGTTTTTTTTAAATCAGGGAGATGAAGGTGGATAAACTATTGGATATAAAACACTCATCTAACAAGATTCATTTATCCACTTTTATTTTTAAATATAATAACCTTTTACTTTGCTTTTCCATCTTTTGTGGTTTCTATTAATTGATCTGAAATTCCCATGAACAATTTGCTTTATTTTAAAAATATTAACAGGCTTATCAGTAGAGCCATCCTGTTTTATCCATATGTAATAACAGGAAAGTTCGGCGACCATGCGGCTAAATAGAAGAGTTATCGACTGTCGATAAGTTAGGAAACTAAACACCATCTCACGTAGAAGTATGGCCTTTATTCTGTGTTAGCCGAATTTTTAGAATTATTAGATTCTCTCTACACTAAGGGGATATTCTTGTGACGTTCATGTTTCATATGATTTTGTACCTCCTGGAACATTATATATAGTTAATTCGCCATCTCCCTCCTATACGTATACAGTGATTTAAGAACCCACCATTTCCTTGGCAACCGTATACGGTCGCTCTTTTCGTTGCTTCGGTTGCTTCGGTCGCTATGGCCAGTCGCTTACAAGTACTATATATTTTCAGTTTAGGCGCCCATAAGCAACTTTTTACATTCAGAGCATGCTCAACGTAAAAAGTAGTTGTACAGCATAGGATGCTCCTCCACTGTAATAACTCAATACAATCAAGCTTGGCTCTTTCGACGTAATAGCATCTATTACATCGGACGAGCCTTTCTTCAGTTGTAGAGTAATGCCCTCTACATGAAATTTTTCCATATTACTGAAAAAAATAGTCTCTGCCTTGACAAAAAGTTGTCAAGAGTAGGAAACCATCAAATGTGTTTGTTCCTGCTGTAGTGAAAGTGAAATCTTTAATTATTAGTGATTTATTATTAAATTAAAAATGGATTTAACAAGAATATATGTGTCAAACGAAGAAAATGTTAATACAGCAAGTAGCTCGGATAGTTTCGAAGAAAACAGTAATAACAGTCAAAATACATTTAACGTTAAAATGTTTAAACAAAATTTATGCAATAATTGTAAACTTTTTCACAATTATTGCATAAATTTCAATTATAACTGGGTGAGGGTTAAAAATCAGCTTACAGGCGCCAACCCTGAAAAATTGTTAACGCATTTTGGGTTATAACATGTTGTATTGTGTCTTGGGACTTTTTGAGAAGAGGCAGTGGAGTGTCCGAGGCCAAACACCGGCCAGGGATGATCTACCCCTTCCCCTTCAAAAAGTGCCGAAAAGTAATACAACCTGGCATAGCCCAAGATACGTTAACAATTTTTTAGTATTCGCACTCGTAAGCAGTTTTTGAACCCGCACCCGGTTAAGAGATTATGATTGAAAATTTTTTTGTAATACGAAAAATTTCCGTGCAGAGCCCTCTACATGGAACTTTTCTCTACTAGTCCTTCGACGTAATAAGTGTTATTACGTCGAGGGAGCCAGGCTCCTGGACTATAATGAGTCATTATAGTCCAGGAGCCCCTCCACTGTACCGAACTTTTTACGTTGAGCACGCTCTGCACGTAAAAAGTTGCTTACGGGCGCCTAAATTGAAATAGTTATTTTCAGTTTAGGCGTCCGTCAGTAGCTCTACGTGCTCAACGTAAAAAGTTGTTCAGTACAATGGAGGGACTCTTGGACTAGAACAACTCATTATAGTCCAAGAGCCTGGCTCCCTCACCGTAATAGCACATGTTACGTCGGAAGACTAGTACAGAAAACTCCCTGTAGAGAGCTCTGAATGGAGGTTTTTTGTATTACGAATGATTTTCAATCATAATCTCATAAGGGGGTGAAGGTTAAAAGACTGCTTACGGGCACCAAAACTGAAAAGTTGTTTACGTATTTTAGTCAAGAATGAAAGTAATCTAATCTAAGATTTATATAAATAGTTGGTTCCAAGCATTTTACTGTATAAATTTCTTAGAACATTGTATCATTATTTTCGTTTTATCATTACTTACAAAACTCCATGTATTTCAACATTATAATTGTCATAAATGTCATAATTCCTAAATTTTAAAAACAATTAATATTTAAGCCGATTCGATAGAAATTGTTATTTATAAATGTATCGACTGATCATTTGACTATTTATAGAGTAAATTTACTATTCCATAAGTTATGTAAAGTATCTGAAAGTAAGTTTTAGCATACATGCCGTATTAAGATAGATTTCACTACTTTTAAAAATTTTTAAACTTTTTTATATTACATTGAACTTTGACAATAAGGTAAATATATTGACTTGATGAATTTTTATCATAATGATCAAAAATATGTTCAGCTTTTCTTATCATTTTCTATGTGTTAATCAGTATTAGATATACTTTTGAAGTAAACTCTCCCAATTGTTCCCAAGTTTCAACAACAGATAAGCTTAGATTCATGAAGTTAGAAATTTTACAAAGATAGTAACTCTCTATTGTAGTTGTGTCGACGATCAATATTATTATTCTTAAAGAGAAAAAAATAAAAACATCCATCAGCAGTTTCATTCGCTTTGCAGCATCTTTAATTTTTTGATTTAATATATAATATACCGATTATGTATGTCATATATTCTGAATAAAGTTAGAAAATTTATCAGCCAATTCTTATATCAATCAATCAATCAATCTGTTTTCACACATTTGAACATTATAATCTGTGTTGAATTAAACTTTTCCACTAAGTTTGTTATAGCTAATCAACTATAGGATTATTGTGCCTAATACATTAATTTATATAATATTTATTCTACTTAGTTAAGCTAAAAACATTATTAAAAATAATACTTTATAATTATTCAATAATAAATTTATGTTGTAAATTATATTTTTCTATGATTTTGTAAGTGACCAGCCATAGCGACCGAACCGACCGAAGCGACGGAAAGAACGACATACGGCAACGACCGCTGTTTGTTTACCAGGGTTTTAACTCTTTTTTTTAATGTTTAAAAGCCATTTTAAATATAATAAACCGATGCATATATTTTTTATGATGACTATCTCCGTGTTTCGTATGTTCACTTCTATTTATCTAAATTAATTAAGTACATTAATATTGCATATTTATAAACGAAAATTGCATGAAATTGTATATTTTATTTGGTATGAAAAATATATAGAGCTGACATAATTTCCGCTATCTACACCTCTGAAGCCACTGAATACGTATAGGGAAGAATAGATGGTGAATTATATCAATATTCCAGGAGGTACAAAATTATACTGAACAAAGAATATCACCAGAAATATTCTCTTAATGTGGAAAAGCTCTTTGGGTTTTGGGACTTAAATGAATTGTAATCATTCATTTAGATCGCTCTTTCGAGTCTGAGCTTCACTATTCCCATCCATGTTAAACCCTTATTTATCAAGACACAATACTGAGTCCCGATTAGCCATTCTAAACAGAAGTTTACCCGGTAAACCGGTGGCAAAGACAAACGTGTTAATTAATATTCAATAGCTCGTATTTGTTATATTTGATCTTCAGACCAAAATTTATGACGGTTATGTAGACACTATAGACCTAATAAGGCCAATCAATCACTAGAGATTATAGATCGATTATTGCAAATACTCAATGACAAGAAAATACTTATCACATATTCGTAGCTCAAGCCGCGAACACCGGCTTTTAAAAGTATTGTCAGTGGCAGTGTCGGCCTCGGACGGCAACTTCCGAAAAGTTGTTCGAGATTCGAGATATCTCAAAATTATCGACCGGGGTAAGGTGGCCGCTTTTTTACTGCAAAATCTTGGATGACATTACCGATGTTTATTCTATATATTGAAATAAAATAATGTGTTATTCAATGATACTCTGTATTATAAAAGTTGCAGTTTTTAAATTTAATAGATTACTTTTTTCACTAGTACCGATGAAAAGCTGAGGAAAAATTACGAAAAATTTGAAGGTAATTGGTCTCGAACGACACTGAGAAATGACAAGAACGATAAAAACATCAACCTAATGATTTCGCCAGCAGTGAAGCTGTCAATGAAACGATGTTAATCAATAGTTATAGTAGGTATGTAAAGGTGAGCATACTAATCGCTATAATGATGTCAGTGGCTGCGCGCTAAACCGCTACGCGCCGATATTTTTCTCTATCGTAGTATCGATTTATTCAATCGTCTTTTTATGAGATTCGATCAATTCTAATAAGTAGTTTAGCATGAATTCAAAAAGACGAGAACGATAAATCAATGATCGCAAGTGGTGCTGTAGCCGCGTGCCTCGTGAATAGCCCGCGTTGCGTAATTATATCATTTAAATTGAGCAATGCGCTTGCACGTATACATTGGCAAAGAGTATTTCGCTCCAAAAAGGAAGCACCAATCGATGACAGAAACGTCTCTTCGAATGTGTATTTATATTGACTCAAGTGAAAATTTTAATGAGCCGTACGCGTGCTCTTGCGTCTCGATGATCATGGCTTCGAAAAATATGGCTGATTACCTTGTTCATCCCTCTGATTCTTTCTCTCTTTCAAAAATATGTCGTAATGTACATATCTCAGAAATATGCATAACCTTGGTCATAGATAAAACGATGAAATATGTAATTACTTCATCCAAATAGATTCTAATTGAATTTCTCTCGCAAGCTGAATTAAATTTTACGAGTGATGAATTTCAAGGAAAAGCTTTTCTTTGCCAATTTGCCAGGCGATATTAAATATTTTTTATCTTCCGTATGTTGAATAAAAAACCGAGGTGACCATAGAAAACAGCGGCGCGAGTTCTTTTTGCACTTTTTGCTTTTGTTACTTTTTTTGCAAAAAGGCATCGCAGCTACATATCAATGTATGCTTTCAAGCGTATTAATCCGCGATTAAATTATTAATCGTCTAATAAATTTGCCGGGACATCTGATTGACAGTGTACAAATTTTAATGTAGAGGAATTGTCGTTATCGCAGCAAGTGCACAAAAACACACGCGTTCGCTGAAATCCCTGAGCGCAAAACACACGTGAGACTCGTACGATGAATGCAGCCGAGTGCTAGCGCAGTGTGATTTTCATGACCCAAGCAGGTCAGTACGTCAATCTAATTGGATCGCTTAGCAATTCTAAGCCGATGCCAAAACTGTTGAGCCGAGTGATCGTTTTGTGCAGCTCGATGCACGTCTACCATTTTGCCGGCACAGGAAATTGCAAAAGTATTGCGGAAGAGCAGCGAACAGAGGCCAGGGTGTACGCGTCGGCATCGTAAGAGCTGGGCATGGCGCCACGCTAGCGGCATAGTGAGAAAACAACACTGTGCAACCGACAAGTGCGCAGTGTTATCGTTTCGCGTGCATCAGCTGCGTGGTCTCGCGTGAATAATCAAGCTCGATAAGTCGAATGTGCCCGCTCGTGGCTCTACTCTCACCTGCGCTTTCGGGCAAATCCAATGCTTTTCTTATCTCCTATGTAACATTTCTTTCGCCACTGTCGTTCGTGCGATTATAAAGCACATCTGCACCCTGCCAGACAGCGTCATCGCCAATGTTGTAAGATAGCTCGCATTCAATTGAGAACATCAAGAAGGATAAGCACGAGCCGGCTTGTTCAATTTTAATTAATCCACAGCTTAATCCTTCGTCATCTTAGGATTGCAAGATGAAAAGGGAGCACAAGCGAATCCGAAAGTGAGATGGAGACGAAAAAAAAGACGAAAAGCTGACAGTACGAAGTAAGGGCATAAGAAGAGAGAAAGATTGCGAATACACGGCTTACACGTATGCAAAGGCAAACACCTACACTCTGATCGAACGAAGCTGCGTATACGGGTCGCTTGGGTTTCCGATGCATCCGTTATCGGCCGATCTCGAGGGTCGCTCTCTTTTGACAGTGATCGGAGGGAGTGCGCCAGTAAAATAAAACAATGGCGCTTGTCAAACGGCCACCAATCATCTTTCTTTTTAATAATCTGCCGTGTTCCCTCGCTCTCTCTCTCTCTCTCTCTCTCTCTCTCTCTCGCTCGCTCGCTCGCTCGCTTCTCTCGTGCCGTCGCTCTCTCTTTTTTTCGTCGCTCGTGCGCGCCCGGAACACGCCAGTCGATCCCGCAACGAACAAACTAGTTTACTCGCGCCCGGGCTCATAGCCGGATGCTCGAGAGCTTTCATCTCTTGCCGTACGTACGCAAGTGCTGGAAATCAGTGAAATTCGCGCCTCTCGCCGCAGCCTTTTCTTTCCTTTCCGACAACAGTGCTCGCCACGAGGTCGTTGCATTGCAATAGTGAGCATGCTTTTTACTTATCAGCGAGCTACTGCTTAGTGTCAATACCTTCTTTAGTCGTTCGCAGCGGGCTCATCGTTATTGCGAGAGCCGAAACCAAGTAATACGCAGATCTGCTCAATAATTACTTTCTATAACGTACTTAGACGCTGTTATTGTGGTAAACGCTCTGCCTAACACTGAATTGTTTCACGTGTCGAGTATAATCATTTGCCTATTACATCAGATCCAATATCAGAAAAGCGTCTATAACATTCGTCTTTCGTTCACACACTGATTTTACTGCAATTATTTTTACTAGTTTGTTACCGTTAATGCAATTGATAGACTTGCTTCATGGACTTCAATTGGAATTTCGGTGCGAAAAATTAGTTTATCCGCGAATTGCCTTTCGAGTTAAACACTTTAATCAAAGCGACACGATTCATTCGGTATTTACTATCCAACTGAGTACATACGTTTAATCTCACATCATTTACATCTTCTTCTTATCAGTTCCAATCGAATCAATTTCACCATTCTTCTGACGAGGAAAACGAATCGTGCGACCAAATCGCAATCGATTCTATTCACAATCAATAACAATGCCGAGCGGAATATTTGGAATAGTTATTAATATTAATTTTATTCAATCACTACACTGTTAAGGTTGCCCTCCAATCGATCACCACATATACCGGAATATCGAGAAAACAAAGAAAAATTATTGCAAATTCTGCGATCGTTGACTAGACTAGACTGAAGGTAACGTACATTTCTTATTTATTTATTCAATGTTTATAGCCTTCATTCATAATGTCATGCATCATTTTTCATATTTGCACACCTGGACGTTGGTTAATCTTTTTTAAAGTGTATTTTGATCGGTTGTATCTTACAAAAAAAATATATAAATACAGAATAAGTCATTTTCCAGCTGTTACTTTTACAGTAAAACTAAAATCATATAGAAACCAATATAATAGCTTGCAAATGATTTTTAGCAATTTTTTCTAATGTTTCGTTTCGTGCTTCTCAGATTACTTTCATAAAGACTAATCGATATCCAGCTATGAAAATTTATGCACAGTATACTTTTCCAAGTACCATGTTACTTCTTGTCTACTAAATTAACAATAAAAAAAAGTCGAGGTAAATTTTCTGGGGTTTTTTCTAATATAAGTAAAATTGTAATTTTAAAGATATTGATCAGACCATAAATATATGTGTTATTGATATTCGAGATTGAGACATTGATATCTAGCACAAGAAAAACGCAACCGTTGATTGCGTGCATCACATTCATGCGAGATGAATTTTTTTGTTGATTTCTCCTTCAAATGTATCGCGCTCAACTAGTCGCTTGCAACAAAAAAGTTTCACAGGATGTGTTTCGGTTGAAAAAACATTGCATATTTCGCGAAAAGTGATGCATCATTCATCATGACTTATTTATATTATTACGGAGGCATATCAGCAGGTGCTATAAGTAGAGTGCAGGACAATAAATAAGTTCATGAATTTTCAGAAGACTAAAACTACGTCTTTAAGACATTTACTTGACTTTTCGAATAGCTCTCTTTCTTTTATAAATATATATACTGTACTTTACCAAAAATGCACTCAAATATGTCGTCAATAATTTCAATGCAGAAAGTTATCCGAGTAAAAATCGACGTCCATTGACCCTTAAATTGTTATAGTTCAATGGTCATTTGTCGCTCACAGCTCTCCTTTTCGAATCATCCGTATTAAGACTTACGTAACATATAAAATTAAAAAATCAATTCACACGTTATAACTGTACTATATATTATATTTACACATTCAAGCATTCGCTCATAAGCAGCGAAAGAAGAAGGAAGAAAAGATAAAGCAAGTGTGCAAAAGTTCTTTTGGAACAATGATTTACTGGTGCGAGAGAATAAGAGAGGGAAAGAGTGTGAAGTGTATACCGTGATACATTAAAATCGTCATGCCTAAAGAAACTTTTCATGGTGTCCTTGCTTACAAACACACCTATGACCTCGGCGCGCATATATCAGACTTATCCGTCTTTCACCTCTAACAGCAACTGGTGTATGCATCCGGTTATACCGTTGACCAGCCTTTTGGCGTACTATTTCCAAGTTTTTTCGTAAGTTATAGATAACAAGCTCATTGCCGGAATTTTTTTTTTCAGCAAATAATTATAAATTGATTTTTCCAAAGTGATTTTTATTGTGAACTTTAAGTGAGTTTCTCCGTTCTCGCAACGATTTATTTCTGGCTCGATCTTTTGTTATGTTGGAAAGAAAGCTTTGTTTTTGCTTTTATTCATTTTTTTATTTTTCAGTACAAATTGTCTGTTTTTATTATTTGGTGTTTTAAAATCTAAACTTCTTGTACGTAACCAACGAAGAATTTTTGTGTATAATTCTTTATATCATAGGAAGACGACTAATTTCTGTTTTTATAGCATCTGTCGTTGGATGTATTTTCATCTATATCTATCAATAAGTCTTTTCAACTACATGGATTTTTATCAATTTTAATTTATGTTTGGACATATTAGAAAGTAGATTAAAAATAGTCTTCAAGCAGATTCGTGAGCGGGCAAAAAATTTTATAACTATTTTCCAAAAATTATTATTGTAAAATAGGTGGTCCGTATGGAACTCCTATGTGCAAACTACTGTATGCAACTTGATTAAGAATTCATTTTCTGACATGTCATGACTTTTTTTCAATCTCATAAACCTAACTTTTAAAATTCTCATTGTATGGAGAATTCGATGATATGTAACCGGAAATATCACACTTCAAAATAATCCTCCTCTTTTAAGTGTGAAAATATGGTATTATTAGGAAAAAGATATTACTTTTGTATTTTTTGTAATTTTTTGTAGTTATTACTATTAGATGCTTCTATTTTTTTGTTTTCTTGTTGCAATAAAAACATTTTCAAATAAAGTTCATTCTTTGTGTTGTTTTGCTAATAAATGCTAATAAATTGAAGATGAAAGTGAGCTTATACTATTTTAATGCAGTAAAAATTCTAGTAGTAGAGCAGCATTAGCAGTTATTCATAGACCCGCTATAATCTCAGGTTAAAATTGTGCACTCCATAACGATACTTTTATAGATATTTTTGAATCGCGTGGAAAATACTTCGGTTATTAATCAAATTTATGAAATATCTATGCTATAAAATTTAGTTACGAACACGAGTTATCAAATATGAAGAAAATCAGAAATTGACATAGATTAATATATTCCCTTAAAAAAATTCGGTCACAATGTTGTGAAGCATTGAATGACATCACGCAATAGACAGCAGAGTGGCTATGGTTCTTATTTAGCAACAGTTCTCTGTTTAAATAAATGGTTAAAAGGTTAAGCTGTTAATGAGTTCGTCAAAAATTTATTTTGATTCAACAGAAATATTGCTATAGTAAAAATAAAATATATACGAATAATTAGTTAGACTATTTATCTGAAAATTATTAATTGTCTATAAGAAAATCAAAGGTCCACGGTAACAGTAACACTATCGCAAATAATTATCGTTCTTTTAGAAACCATACTGTGCTAATATATTTAGGTAAAATAAAATAAATTTCTTTTCATTTGGTCTGAAATTTGTAATTTTTTATCTGATTTTTATTTTTAACGCTATATACTGCTATATACTTGTACGGTTTTTTGTTGGATGCATGCGGATAAACAAACGCTGCCTCCTATCTATAAAGTGTTCCACCAGAGCAATTGTAGCATTTTGTTTGTTCGAATTTTGTCTTCCCTCTCTGATTCAATATTGGCGCGAAGAGTGGCTGCGGCAGTGATCCAGCCATGTTCGACCGTTTGCGTACACGTTTTATACTGCGTTGCTAAATTACCAGAATGAATTGTGTCTATGTATATACGTAGTATACCTATACGTATATATTTTTCTTGTCACCGCATTCTCGAGGTATCGTCTTGCGGAAGGAGCCACTACCTTTCTTCCTAGCATAGACCTAGCACATTTTACTTTTATTTTTTACAATTTCAATCGCATCCGAGAGCAATGATTTGTGAAGCTCTCACTATAAGTTCGTTTCTCATCGGCGTGTTATACTGTCCTCTCGCTTTTCGTCGTGTCTTGTATCATTTCTCTCTTTACTTTGCCTATCAGTGCTGTTGATGCGCCGTCTGCGTCCATTCAAACATTGCGTAATACTCACAGATTCCTCATTAAATGCAATTTTGAGATATGCAAACATCAGTTCGTTTTCAGCATTTCTTATAGTACACTTTACAATTCTTTCAAAAGAAACTTGCGAAACAAATGCATTTTATTCAACACCATAACGATATTGTTGGATAATACAATGTCATCAGAAGTGTCGATTCATTACTCTCACCCGAAACATTCAGTATTAGTAATGCGACTTTTATTTTTAAGTTGGTGTTCTTTTCTCCATCAATGAAATTATAAGGTGTTCATTTTTCATAAGGAAGGCTATTCTTATCATTTGATATCACTTAACTCTAAAAAAATGCTCATAAACAAAGTGTTGCAGCAGATTCAGATAAAAATAATGTAGACTGCAGAAAATAAAGGCTTAGCTGATCATTTATTAGTGCAATTTAATTGAAATTATTGTAGAAAAAAATTATACAAGGCAGTGGATGTATTTGCTATAAAGAATCGCAATAAAAACGTATAAAGCTTTTCCATCAAAGAATGAATAATCAGTTCACATGGCTCCATTGAATTTGATTGTATTTATTATTTCAGAATGCGTTCAACTACAGCAACCAAGAAAAGCCATCCACGCTTGCTTCCATACAATATGCACGTTCAAAAATACGGCGATACGAAAGGACAACTTGAAAATTTTCATTAAACGGCTAGATATGCATACTGCGATAGTCTATAGTAAATGTATGTGACATAAGGAAAGTAACGATATGGACTTGGAGAATGTGAAAACGCTGACGAGTGTTCCAACCGAAGATTGGCGCGATGAGAGCCTTGCTGTCTGGGAAGTTGGTGTCCTCGGAATCATCCTTGTAGTTACTCTTATGGGCAATGCCCTCGTCTTATTTGCTATCTATCTACGACGCTGCCGTGGAAGAAGACAACGGCTAACTCGTATGCATTTTTTCGTAATGCATCTCAGTACCGCAGATCTCGTCACTGGACTGCTTAATGTTCTGCCACAGCTCGCATGGGATATTACTTTTAGGTAAGTTACTTACTGACAGTTTTTTAAAGTTGATTAATATAGCTAAGAAATATTTGTTTCACTAATGAATGTTAAATATTCCGAAAGAAAATGAAAATTAATTTATTTATTTCAATTTTCAAAAAATAAAGATTTTATACGCTATTTTTGATATTTAACAGGAATTCTATATTTTACATTTGGCTGATTGGAAATCTGATATATAATATCGAATATTATACTTTGTGTGTAAACTACATCAATTATATGATCTACAAAATCATATATAATTTATATATGAATATTAGATCTTTGTTTATTCAGCATAAGGCAAGTGAATATAAAAAGGCTTACAAGTACAACGAAGAACTTTTTATCGGCGATCCTATATATTTTTAAACCATCATACTTGTGTTGGTTTGACGTCAAAACTTATTTCAAGCTATCAATCATTGCATTTAGTATACAGTATGAACTTCATAAATATTTTAGTAAAATTTGTATGCACCAATAAAAATGCGATTGTTTTCCTTGCGAAGTAAGATGTAGAATATATGCGGTTTGCATAAATACCTCATGAACTTGATTACTATTATATGAATATTTTATTTTAATTTCTACTTGAACTTATAAATGTTTTTATAGTTTTATTGATTTTTAGATAACAATTTAAAAAATGATTAAGAAATATTAAAGAATCCAGTTTGTTATTTAAAAATGTATTGTTATTTCCATTTTTCAAAGGTTCAAAGGTGGATCAATACTCTGTAAGCTCATTAAATACGGCCAACCATTGGGTCCCTACCTGAGCTCTTACATTTTAATTGCTACAGCTATTGATAGATATCACGCAATTTGTTACCCATTAAGCTACTGCAGGACGACTTCACGAAGGTCGAGGCTCACTGTATATTGTGCTTGGACATTAGCTCTCCTCTTTTGTCTTCCTCAAGTAAGTCAAAATTTGAATATTTACTGTACTAAAATAACTATACTTAATAAGTGTACCACTATTTCACGTAGACAAGTAGGTTTTAAATATGTCTAAACTTTACAATGTTCACAAGAAATGTGCCATGTTACGTGTAATTTTCCAGCTAATTTGCATAAAAAAATAAGATGCATAAACACACATGTCGCATAACATCAATTTCGTAGACTAATCATCGGCCAGACTTGTCAACATATGCAATGAATACAATTTATATAACTAAGCAATGACAAGTAGTTTACAAATCTAGAAGTTGAAAACATTGGTTATAAATAACTTGTTTCTTTACGACCTACAGTTTTTATCAAACAATGTAAAACTGATGTTGGGTCATATCCCTATTTTCTATAAAAAAAAAGTTTCGCTCATATCGTCTTTTGTTTATGGCTCGGAAAAAAAAGATGTAGCAGAACCTGACATTGGCAGTGTGAGACTATTCCAAGATTTTTATTCAAAATTTCAATATCAGTATAATTGAGATTGTTTAAAAATAAATGAAAACTTGCAGAAGAAGCACTTGATAATGCACGAGAATCGAAGTGTTCGCTGTTTTATAGTCTTTTTCATGAAAATGAATGAAGCATAACTTTGAAGTGATCAAATAATTACCGCAACTGTTTTTCTACAACATGAAAATCTCATAGATTATTAATAAGTAAATCATAGAAGTGAAGTACTTTGTTAATGGAACTATTAATAACCGTTCCTAGAAAAACATATAATCAGTGATGAATGCAATGTTTAATTTGATAATTTCCGAATCCATAGTAAATCCAAGCGTTTGATGAGATTTTTCACGCTTTTCAAGATATTGATTGACTGTACACGAGAAATTGATAACTGTCAATGGAAGCAATTCAATTGTAAAGCTACAATTGTGAGATCGTGCGTTGCGATAACGAATTACGCCATGTAGATCGTACATTTCATTAATTTCCTGATCAAGATAGCAGGCGCTAGCGTGCAAAAATAAATGTAATAGATTTTATCTCTCGCAGGTGTTCATCTTCTCGTTTAAAGAAATCTCCACGGGTGTATGGGACTGCTGGGCAACATTTATCGAACCCTACGGATTGAAGGCATACGTCACTTGGTACGTCCACTTGTTCCTCGCGCGTTCACCTGCGAACAGCGAACATTGATTATTATGTAGTTTTTCTAACTTTATTTTGGATTAACTTGAAATTACAGGTACAGCATAACCGTGTTTCTGTTACCGTTCTGTGTGCTCACCTTCACGTACACAGAAATCTGCTTGAGTATCTGGCGCAACCGCGAGGTTTCCCTATTGGCAGGTATGGAGAGGCACCAGGCATTGTCGAATCAAGCACACAATCAAAACTCATTCATCTCCAAAGCCAAAATCAACACGGTTAAGCAGACTTTAGCAGTGGTTATACTTTACACGGCATCGAGTGTACCTTTCGTCGGCTGTCAATTGTGGGCAAGCTGGGATCCAGCAGCTGAAAATTCCTCTTTTCTCAATGGTAAATACTTCTCTATCTACACTTCTGAACAATGAAGCCGTTGCAAAATTTTGCGTTTACAGCAGTTACTTACTTTGACACTCTTCCGCTCATTTTATTTTTGTCTTTATGCCCTCTTTGTTTCTTCACGATGCTTCGGTTTGTTAAATTCGTGTTCGATATACTCGACGCTAAACTTTAACATAATGCTTCGTTTTTTTTTATTTTTAGTTCATTTTTAGTTATGTTTTATTTTTTCTGTTTCTTCCCCTCCTCTCTTTCCCTCCCTCCTTTCCTCTCTCGCTCTCTTTTGTTCTTTTTCTAATCATTTCGATCAGGCCCGATTTTCACGATCCTATCGTTACTCAGCAGTCTGACAAGTTGCGTGAACCCTTGGATCTACCTAACATTCAGCTACGAGCTGCGCGTCACGCTCACCAAATTCCTACGTAGCTTGATAAAAAGGGATCGTTCGTCGAGCTTTGGTAAATACTAGCGACAATTTCATCATGTTGTAGCTTAATATTCATACTATGTGCGATATTTTTCTGGCATTTTTCTTGCAGAGCGAGTCTCGAGTAACCTCAACTCGAACGAGACGAAATCCTCCAAGCGCTCATCTCTGATTCCGCGAATGTCTCGCTACACGAGCTTTATCATTTATCGTTCTAATACTAATGAGAGAAATGATAAATGATAAATATTTAGTCAATGAGGGGGGAGAGTCTTAAGTCACTTTTAAGTACAATTTTTTTATATCGTGATATTTAATTTATGTTTGATATTTCTTAAGTTATGTATTGTTGGAATAAATATTATTTTTCTAAATAAAAAAATCAAAAAACCGATATTTACGCATATTGAATCATATACCACAAGCATATTTACTACAGTTGTACTCAAAAATATCGTAGTCAGGGTAGGAATATATATGTATATATATATAGCCACAGCATACGACATACTTGCACGCGGTTGATCGTCGTGTATTATATGCAACGTCGATTTCATCAAAGTCCTGGTCGTTATCATATACCTCCTACCTTCCTCTCCCCACCCCCCTCTCTCTCTTCCCATTCGATTCTTAATTCCAGCAGTAAAGCTCATCGAAAAGCTTCGATGGAAAAAGGCACGTTCGCGCGGGCTTTCATGCACCGGCAGGTAGCAGCGATATAGATAAAACTGTGTATTGTTGGTGCGTTACCATGGTAACGCGTACACAAGCAGCTCGGTGGCAGCTATCGATATCACGGGAGTTGCCACAACACAGTATTTGATAGCGTTACAAATGACGGAGCACAAAGGCACGGCGTTTGCTCACTCGTGCATTAAGATGCCGGTCGACCCATACAGTCGACAGCCAACGCCAATGTACGAGAGGCCAAGGCCCAGCTCTAGCAGTAGGATGTCAACATCGGACAAACCACTGACCAAGGCATTCTGCAAATCTCAAGGTTTCGACGACAGATCGGCCAAAGCGCACGTCAGGTAAGCTGCATGAGAGCTTGAATCATTTAGCCTTAGCCCCCGAGAGTGCAGTGTCTTTATATGCTATACATAAGTCACGTGCTTCAATCCTACCACTCGGCATCTCGTACTTATCAATTGAAAAATAACTTGGAATTATGATTTATCGCGTCTATATCTATATATTTTAGTGGTTTTTTCTATAATTTTTACTATTAAGGGCGTTTCTAACAAAAAATAAATAAATATAACTATTTTAATAAATGTAGGATTGACACCAAACACGTTGACGAATGGGATAATTCTCGGGACGAATGCACCAGTGTACTGGAATTCATAGAAAGCATACCAGTCTACGAAGAGGTGCATCGCTTGTCAAACGAGCAATTTAAACAGCGACTCGATTACTTGAAACGTAAACAGCGATTGCTGCTGAAAAATTTGCGTAATTGCTTGGAGGAGGACGAGAACATTGAACCTAGTACCTCGAGCGACACCAAATGTAAAAGCGAATTGAAAACTAATTCAAGTACTGCTTGTAGCGCAAGTCTTAGCGACGAATTCACTTTGAAAGGCAAGCAATACAATCTCGAAGAGTCAAGCTGTTACAGTCCTCTACTCTACCCCGAGGGTAGTTTCTCTTGTTTGGCGGAAGATCAAGACTTTCTCACTTACAGGTCAGAGACATTAAAATGGTGTTTAAAGTTTTTTTATTCATACAAAAATCTCGATACAGTTAGAAATACTTTCAAATTGAGAATAAGAAGATTATTCAACTAGAAAATAAGCTTCATACTAACTAAATAGAGACTGTAATGTCTCCTGTTTCTGTCGAATTACTCGGCATCCACAAAAAACAATTTTCAACTCCTTTATGCAAATCGATGCTTAATGTGCCACGGTGTACTTGAACGATACCGACAGCGAAAAGACGAATACCCGAAAACTGCAACGAGTAATCGATTTCTTAGGCATTGTAGAAGGTGTATAGAAAGTCGAATGAAAATAATCCCCTTCGCCGCTTGTTTTTGCGAGCGGAAAAAATATTTTTTGTGTAAAAGTATAAAATTCGAGAACTTTGTGAAACAAATAATAATTTACCGTGCATGAAATACGTTAAATGCCTTGAAGATTTCAAAAATGTGGTTGATTCTTCTTTTTCCACCAACTTAAAAGCTAATTAGAGTAACAGTATAGTATTTACGAATCAATTATACAGATTTAGGTATAAATGTTACTCCAAAAATTCACACGGTTTTTTTTCATATCGAGGAATTTTGCACGAAAAAATATAAGGTTAGGCTTCTTTTCAGAACAAGCTGTAGAGTTGGCTCATGCTGATTTTAACAAATTTAGAAATAGTATGAACTCAAGGAATCAAATGAAAGATATTCTCTAAATAAACTATTAATTGAAAGCAGTTTGTGAACATAACAGCCGACATCTTTAGAGCTATACTGTAAATTATGGTTGTAGAAGATTGTATTATTTTATTAAATTACGGTAATATTTGTTTCGTGCTTAGTAATTATCGATGTTAACAACAAAAATCAAGAAATTATTAAGTTTATAAACAAACCGATCTCTTTGAAATAATTTAATTTTATAACTTATAAAGTCATGCGATATTATCTTGATGTTTAGTATTTTTTGTATAAATATATAGTTATGTGACTTGATAGTGTTGTTTATTTTAGTTCATATGCTAATATATCGAAATGTATTGATTGTGAAATTACAATTTTAAATAAATCTTTTTACTTATACACAAAAAATATTTTCGGGTATTTGTCTTTTCGCTTTCGGTATCTTTCAAGACTACCGTGGTGCTGTTGTTCGACTAGCTTCGTCACATATCGACAATAGATTAATTATATATACGCCACGGATAGCTTGAGAAAAAAACTAATATGTCATACATAACTTTTAGATGCAAAGACCGTGACAAGGCGGCAAAAACACGTACAAACGAGGAAATCCTGTCGTCAAGTAAGTGCTGGAGTTCGAGCAGTGAGTCGAAAACTCCGGAGACCGATGAACTTGAGGATAACAAATTTGAGACGAAGAGTTTGCCTCCCCACAGTCCAAAACGCTGGCACCCCACGCTTCCCAAACCCTTCAGTTTGGCACTCAGGTACACCCACGCCCATCATCGTGTTATTTCGTATTAAAGCGAATGAACCGAAAAAGGAAAGGAAGAAGGGTTCGCTACCAAGCATTGTCGATTGACTTTTTACATTGTCTAATTCTGCAGTGTTAGTCGCTTGTTTTTGGCTTTTATTTGGTCTTGTGGCGCTTATCGTCCTCATCGAATACAACAGGTCGAAACTAATCTAAAAGAACGTTTGTTTAGTTTGCACCCGTACCACAGTTATCGAGCCAAAATGCGAACAAAAATCCCGCTGCGTGAGTGGAATCAATCGAACGTTTTTTTTTTCTACTTTGTTGGTCAGATCTTTTGCTCCAAGAGAGCGGTCAGATGAGCAAAAAGAGAGAACCGTGGATCCTTGTCGATCTATTTGTCATTCCTTGATAATAATTATTAATCAGGGCCTTTTTCTTTGTTACTTTCTCGCGTATTGTGTGCGTTTTGCGTATCAAGTACGCGTGCACGAGCGACGATGAAGTTGAGATGAGGCGCAATGAAATGACATAAACTTGTTGGTCAGAAGGGATCACAGTAAGAAGTATATGTCGATGGCAGAGCAACAAGTAAGGGCGGAGGAAGAGAACGACCGCAAGAAGGTTTCAGCCAAAAAACGCCGTATAAGACCTGTCCCTTTGACGTCCAAAATTCTTCTCTACGATAAACTCATGGCTGAGAAAGAAGAAAGGTACGTTTATCGCAAACAATGCTTAAACAATGTTTACTGCTTTTTTCGATGATTCATTTCGATGTGATTTCATAATTTAATATCCTGGTTATCTAAAACATACGGATACGATATTTTTTGCGCTTTGCGCGCATTACACGTGCTTTGGTAGTGAAATCTTTGCTGGTAAAATTTCATTGAATCAATCTCAATTTCATGAAGTCTGATATTATCGAAGCAAATCACAGCTGATAGGACGTTAGGTAAGACGGTATCAATAATTGCCAATTTCCAAATCTAATGTGTCAATATACATTATACCTATCCAATTCAATTTCATTCTTTGATTGTACGAATATCGAAAAAAAAATCTGCTTTCCAATTGTGATTGTCTGCGATGTTGGCCGAGATATTTCCAATATAAATAACGAATTTCTGAAGACAGTCCGGTGGTTATGATTATATTATTATAAAAGGAAAAATCTTTGTATGAAAATAGAAGCCGAATAGTACGAGAAGAGAGTGTGCTGAACCTGATGTCGCAAATTCGTCCGTTCAAACTTGAGTGTGAAAAACGAGCACTCAGGGCACTAACGCGTTCCAGTCCGGAATTAAGCTCCGGCAGACGTTCGCGTTGCGGCACAAGGTTTCGAGCCAGACCCATGCCCAGATCTCTCTTCAGCACTGAAGTATACGATCGCATGATCGAGGATGAGTATTTTCGGTAAGAACGAAAATTATTTCAACACACTCTGCTGTTTTTCTTGTTTATACTTGTTCTCGTAAAGTGATACATTCAACAGAGGCCCCCCACGAACAATTTGCACGTTTTTGTCGAGATATTTTTGTTGCAAAGTGAGAGGGAGAGAGATTTATTCTCCAGCTCCGAAGGTCTTGAACCTCATGCACGTTTTCTTTAACACATGCGATTAGATTCCAATTTTATAGAGATGTATGAAAACCCCTTAACATTGTTTACATGGATGACATATCAGTTTCACAATAAAATTATTCGATCATCTTTTTTCTCCTTTCGAAATGTTCAGATAGTTGCCTGTTTTACTATAATGAAATTGTGCCAATAAAAATCAATGAAATTCTTTGAAATGTGGTTAATGTTAAATCAGTTTGAAAGCAAACGAAATCAGATTGAATCCTGATGAATCAGTTGTGAAACATCTTTGAGTTGCCTTTACTGAAAATTTTAATGAAATACTTTACAATTTTAATGACGTAAGTAGATTTGGTGTAAGTTGATGATGGATATAAGTTAAAGGATATGAAAGACTGTATACGTAGTTGTCTAAATTTATACAAATTGAAATTATAGGCTTGAAAGAGAAGGAATTGAGTTAGCAAAATTTACAGGAACTTACAAAAGCGCATTAGATCAATGGACTTGCTGAAATCGTCGTCGTTGCCCCCATCAATGGCCCAACGCGACCGCGTCAAATCAAAGATCAGCGCGCGTTCGCAGAAAAGCTCATCGGGAGAGCGAGCTCGAAGCGCTTGCAGTCGCGACTCCGTCGCTTTGAGTCGTGGCACACCCCTCACGTCCGAACACTCCAGATCCTCGGCAATGACCAGCACTTTACCTCTACATGGCAACAATCTCGCCGCAATTCTTAGAGCTCAAGCTGCCAGGTGAGCATATTTTGTATTTTGTTCGACTTGCATTATTCAAGCGACTACGAATTGGCAGGGAGAAGATGGAGCGCGACATTCAGAAGCGTTTAGAAGAGAAACGCTCTGAGCAAATGGTGCGATTGCGAAAGTCTTTGATTGGGCGGAAGCCAGCTTGGAGAGCACTGCGATCTGCCGCTAGGTTTGTCTTTATTGAACTCCTGATGCGATAATGCGAATACTGAAAAAGCATCACGAAAAAGCGATTGCTTCCGTTTCTCGAAGAGGCATAAACTAATACGCTCACATGTCTAGTCGGGTGCATAGCTGACCATCGGGTGTAGGCGGTTTGGTAAAAGAAAAAAAACAAACAAGCACAATTCAAGTCGTAGAAGTCAGAAAATAATCCAAGATCTTTGCTGAATAACTCAGCGCGTGTGCATGCAAATGCCTGGATCGCGTTGCACGCGCCACCGCGAAGCGCACAGCAACCATCCGCACCACGCTACACGACGCTGTCGATCTTCTAAGTGTATATGTGTATGCGTTTATGAATAAGGCATGAGCACGAGCGGGACCTGGACTTTCGAGCGTCGCTGAGGCGGGATGAGGCACGAGAGCAAGCTGAACGGCATCGGCTGCAGATGGAACTGATGCTCGATCGTGTCACGCAAATACCCACGCTATTCGAGCGATACTCCCAGGTAAACTTTTAGCCGACCCCCTCCTTCCCCCACACTCCAATGCCGTGCGCCGACGATTTATTTGACTGGGCGTCAAATACACTTGCGTACTCGTGCCGATCGACTGAGCTTTCTCTTTTGCCGGTTTTGCTTTTTTTCCATACACATATCTTTTTATCGTTGTTCGATGTGTCGATTTGACAATCAAGATTAGCACACAATACCAGTCAATATTTTGGGAGTAACATCAAATATAATTATAGCAATACAATGTTTTCGTAGATATTCCTTAATATTTTTTGTTCGCGTAATCTATCTCTCTTTCTCTCTCGTGTATCAATTATTCATTATTTCTATCTTTCCGTTGTGTAAAAACATCAGTCAAATAAAAAAAGGCAGAAAGCTCGTCAAATGCGATTCACCATTCACTAGATAGAAATATAGCCTGTAGCCGTAAAATCGTTGAATATTGACGAAAGCATTAAGTATTGAAATGTTGCTTTCAAAAGACTCACTGGTGCTCTTGGCATTGCAAAAATTGGTGCGCTCATCGGCATCGATACCCCTGCAATCTCCACCACCGTCAGCATCAGTGTCGTCGCCATTGTTGCTAAGCTAGCGTTTTTCTCGCATTTCTTCTTTCAAAAACCACCCTCGCCGTGCTCTATTAATGGCTGCACCGTTGAGGATGAGATGCTGCTGTCGCAGAGCTGCCACTCGCCGCCCCATCACAAGCCTAAAACCTGTCGCTCATCGAGGAAAAAAAAGAAAAGAGCATCTTCGGCTGGATGTAAGAGAGTGTCGTCGGGTAGCATCGACTCGTACACGAGCTTTGCCAGCAGCTCAAGGCCGAATTCAGGTTCAATCAGCAGCTCTACGGGTACGTTGATGTCGGCCGCTCGTTCATCTGCTTCCGGTTACTCAACTAACAAGACCACACCAAAGTGTTACACGAGTGCTACCGAAAAAAAGAAGGTGTCCATCAACGAGACAGCTGAGCTCATCGAAGACGTGAGATATGACGATTACGAGGACGAGGAGACATATTCCGTCGACTCGGCGTACAGTCGGGCACTTGAGGAACACGAGAAGCGCGATTTACAGAAGGACGACGGGCACGCAAATGATAAAGATGTGGCTAACGAGAAAAAATAATCGATATCAAACTTCAGTATTCAGTAACATACTAATTGCCGTACGCAGTGATATTAGTTTGCTACGCTTGTTATTCTCATGTTTTATTTTAACTGACATTTGAGTAGAATAATTACCAGCAAGTTATTCTTGTTTCTCGTTAATTAATGTAGTCACCGTTTGTTAAATTTCTTTGTTCTGTGTATTACCATGTGTTTCCGTTATTGTCGTTATTGCCGTTGCCGTTATTGACAGTGTTATTGACTACAAGCGTTATATAAGACTACTTAAAAGTGTTATAAGTGAAATACCATGCAATATTTATTTCTCATTACTTACAATTAAAGCAAATATTAGAGTATTACGGAACGAAAAGTAACTGAGTAATGACAATGACGTGATCCAGGACTGCAATGCTTGGAAAAATTTATATAAAAGACTAGAGAGTATTTACAAAGTGTACACGTAGCATTGTAAATAATCCATTCCATGTAGCAAAGGTTCATTATTAAATTAATACAGTATGACGTACAACAGAAGTTCGTTCATGTGCTACATCATCGTTTGGTGATATCTCTTTCCTTCTAGTGGATAAGATTCTTATATCCACATATATATTATATAACATATATAACATAATAGTAAAGTCTTATTCAATTCACAGCTACAGCTCGAGTACAACGCACTGCAACCACGCGTACGAATCGATCTCGCGCTCATCAAGCTCTTATGCTGTTGAGTATCCAGTCGAGGTAGTAGTCGACGCGAGTGTAGACGCCGGGTAAACCTTGGGTGCCGCAGTTTTTCACGCCGAAGCTGACGATGCCGTATTGTATGTATTTATTCTTGCCGTTGACGACGCCAGGAGCTTGAATGGGACCGCCGGAGTCGCCATTGCAGGAGTCTTTACCCTGTTGGCCGCCCATGCACATCTGCTTGTGCCAGATTTCAGTCTGGCGTTGATACACTGCCGCGCACTCGTCTTGCGAGAAACGTGGCAAGTTAACTTTTAACATGACCGGGCTCGAGACTTGCAGCTCGGTCACACCCCAACCTGTTACCGTCATCTACAACAAGTCGGAATCATTGCGCGATCAATATGTGTACATATCAATTATAGCCTCGAGGAGTATATGCCAGCGTACTTTCGGGGGAATGACGCCTGCAATGTTGAGTGGCATGCAAATGGCTTTTGCATTAGCAGGCCTGAAGTCAATGTCGTCGTTGACCCTTATCAGAGCTACGTCGTTGTGCAGCGCGGTCCTCGCGTATTGCGGATGAAAAATCACTTCCTCAATTCCAAAATCCTGGTGTTCTCCATTGCATACAGTCTGGCTGCCCATATTCTCGCAGTCTACATCGGTTCCCATGTCGTGCTCTCCAACTCGCACGCCAATCAATCGTAGATCTGTAATATTTTCGCAACTGACATGACGTAATCGAATCACATTTTTATCATGTGGAACAAGGCTTTATTAGCAAAAATGCGGGTAATAAATTGGTAGCAGGAGACGTTTTGTCCGAGACACAGGCTTACACCATTGCCGGAGATACATTGTCGGAGATCCAGATTGAACGGAACCGCTGACACCTATTTCATCTATAACGCTTGATTAGCAATCCGAGGATAACTCGGATAAATCGTATTCCTGACAAAGCAAATATTCAAGAAGTTACTCGGTCACCAAAATAACAAGACAAATTTTATGCCAACGTAGCGACGTCAATCGACTGGCCGGAAATCAATGAAATCACTTTGGCGCGACGAGACGGATGTTTGTTCTATGCAAAAACTTGTCTCCGCGTATTTTTCCATCGGCGACCACTACATATCTCATGATCGATAAACAACTGAGAGACACAGGCTGATCTTCTTGATTTGCAAAGATCGAATCGACGATCGAACTAGACGGTAATTACTCACTGGAGGGTAATTTGGTGACGCAGTGTGCCGCAGTAAGGATATAACGCTTGTTGATGACGGAGCCGCCACAACGGAATTCCGGTGTGGTTCTGCCGACGTCGTACGAGAGAAGGGCCATCCAAGGAAACTCATTGATCCCAGTCACCGTGCCACCAATAATTTTCGGTTTATTGATTATGCCGCAATGGGCTTCTAGCAGACGCAGGTTTGGGTGATTCCTTACATTTGGCGGTGGCTCTGGATTAGTTAATGGATTCTGAATTGGTGCTTCAGTTGGCGCTTCTACTATGTCCTACAGCATTTTATTATTTTCATTACGCACTCATTCTCATCTCATTAAAAAAAGGAATGCCTCTTTTCGGATCTATAGGTCTTTTGTAATCTTAATATCTCTACTTACGTTGTATTTACAACAAACTTTCGGATTGCTACCTTCGTATCCGCACTGTGACTTTCTCAGAAAATCGGTGATTTGCGGGGTGAGAGGCCTCGTTTGCAACATATCCAACATTGATGGACAACGTCTGATATTGATGCACGTTCCCAGCTGTTGATTTGGCATAGTGCATCGAATTTCGTCGGGAAACGACCATTCTAAAAAGAAAGTCACGTCACTTACATAATATATCCATCGATGCAATAACTCTACGAACGTAATCCTTTTCATTTTCCAGAAACGAAGACACGCGTTTATCATCGTTCAGTCACGTTTCCTCGATCGTAAACATAGAAGCGCAAGCATTTCTAATCGTCTGTAGTTTATTGATGAGTTTCAATCACATACCATTATCTATATACATATTTTAGCGGATCAAAACAAAAACAAATATTATGCAGGTCGTCGTAATAAACTTTAAAGGAACTATAAAAAAGTTTCCTTGTATTTAAAAGCATTCTCCACTCGAGGCATCTTATCAATACGGAATTTTTTCAAAAAAGAACTGCTTTCTCAAACTGATTTTGTTACAAGCGAGAAGAAAGCAAATGATAATTCGTTATCTGTAGACGCCTAAATAATGCAAACGTGCTGCCGATCCGACTCCGAATTGGATATGTAAAAACCCACCCAGATATTATAAATTTTTACATTTTGTTCCCAAGTCCGCTGAAATTCAGTGGGTCATTCACGGATATACGCGTACGATAATTGACTCACTGAACGGTCAAAACATACAAGAGAAAGTATATCAACTTACGCGCTGACACTATCGGGGATATGAGCAGCAATGACGAAAGACGCAGAATTGCCGTGCTCCTCATAGTCGGTGTGGTGGCGTACGAAAGACGCGTCACACTTTGGCTCTGCTCTTATATACCTATTGAGACTCGAGCGTAGTTCAGGTGGTTTTCAGAGTGCTTCGCGATAAACCAGTTTTGTTCCGCGGGAAAACGCGCGAGGATTCACGCAAGAGAGAGAGAGAGAGAGAGAGAGAAAGAGAGAGAAAGAGTTCCGCGCGTCTTTACGCACTTATCCACTCTGCGTGCGATCGCTACAGTCCACATATACACGACTCAGAGTGCCGCATATTTGATGACCAGAATGCTCTTTTATCCCCCTCTTCCGACAAGCACGCCACTACTCCTCACGATTTCCGTCCGCCTGCCATCTGGTCGTCAGCCTTGGTCGGGCTATGACGTTGCTCGGGAAAGCGATTCTCGTGAGTGCCGTCTTATGTTGCCGGACAAACGTCATTAACGGAATCATGAAATTTCTCGATCGCTAGACGGCATTTTACCAAGGTTCTCTCAGAAAAATGTCCCATCGATTGCCATGTACACTACGCAAAATATTCTTAAATTAAGAAGGTTAGTTCTTCAAATAAGAATGCAGCAAATTCAAGAACTCGAACTATTTTAATTAGGCAGCTGCAAAAATAATTTGAAAATAAATAGATCGTATCACTTAAGTTGATTCATGTTGGATAAATAAAGATTGATTCTTACACATAGTTATAATTAAGCATTAAAAAGAAACAAAGTACAAAAGTTTCTAAATTTCATACTTAAAATAAGAATTTCTTTGTAGTGTATATTGACAAAACGCAATTGACTCGAATGATACGTTTCAACCTTGATTTAACTGGTCGTGTTTGAATTTTTGAACAATTATTTAATCAACTGCGTTGATAAGCAATTCCAAAATAACTTGAATAAACATTTCACTAAAACTCAACAGTTTTTAAATTTTTAGAATATATTGTCGAACAATTGCTATAAAATGTTATTAAATAATTATAATTCATTTCACTAATGAAATTGCTTTTTATCGAGTAAACTATGAAATAAGAGTGAAATATGCCCTCATATTTAATATTGAATTCGTACATTGTTTTCGTCATTCGGCAATCAACAAGATTCATTAATCGTAATCTTTATTATCTTTTACAATGTTACAATTTTTAGTGAAAAAGACGTAACAGAATTTTTTATTATTTTTTGATATGTATTGTTGAATATAACTATAGCTAGAGAAGTTATTTGACTCTTTTTCGTTATGACCAATTAATTATTTTTAAAGTCAAAGATGTGCAAAATTTGTATTAGTAATTCATATTTACTAATAATTGTATACATTCACTGTCTACTTCTTAATGAATTGAGAAATAAAGTGGTTAATTTCATGGCAAGTATAGCGTGCTTCATGCACTAATTTTAGATTTGAATGGTAGGATTCAGTTATGTAATCAAATATAAAATGAATATGAAACAATTTTATAAATTAAAAAATTAAAAATATTTTTAGTATGTTGATTAGTTACTGAGTTTTAGCTACATATCTGTATTATTTAACATAACAAACGATCATATTTTAACTATTGATTGGTTTATTTATTCATTATTGTTAAAGAAGTCTTTACACAACGAAATATTAAATTAAAGAATAATATTAAATAAAGCACTTCATTTATTAATTCTAACTTGCATGATATAATTTGCATCTCACTAAAGCGTATTCAATCCATATAATCCAAAACATACATATAAACATTTGACTGGCCATTATGACACTTAGCCGTCTCTGATTTATGCAATGAAAATAAATCAAAAGAGAAGACTCACTTTTCCAACTTAGATACTTCGTCTAAATCCATGAGTGACCCCTCGGCATCACTGATGTACGATTCCTCGTCAAGACTAGCACCTCCGCATAATGGATTCTAGCTTATGTTTCAACCCCTTTCTATATATGACTTTACGCTCTTGCCTGATTGACTAAGCTTTTGTATGACATATGTGTTTCAAATCCATGTTATTTCTTATAGACCCCTTATTGAGATCTTTAACAAAACCCGATGTATAATATCTAAAACAATTCACTTTTATTAGTACTCGTACAGTATACTTATTAGCATTCTTACTTTTCTGGGAATGGATTTTTGGTCATCAAACAAGTCGTAAATCTATTTGATAGTATTACTGAATCTAAGGAATGCTGACAGCTTCAAAAGAATAATTTCGATTTTGGCAACAATATTAATTGTTCCTAAAATAAGATGCCATAAAATAAGTAGGTTCACCAACCATAAACCCCACAGAAGTTATTACTTGTTCGACGGCAACGTTAACAGGTAATTCTTTGCAAACCATAAGATCGTGGACATAAGGTAAACAATAAATGTCTGTATCGGTATTGTATTCACTAAGTCATTAACATTTTTCGAGTCACGAAAAATTGCCACGAAAATACTTAAATGTCAAAATTTGACCATGTATCCCTATTCTTAGGGTTATACTATCTTTCATGATAATCTCTAGAACTGCGGTACTTATTGAATTTTCAGTTCCGTATGACTGACTTGTTATCGATTCTATAAAGGGACTTGTTATCGATATAATATGTATTGAAGTACTGATCGAACTGGCAAGTGGTTAAATTGTTGGTATTAGGGGCTTGGTTTGAGCACCGGAGGAAATATGAGTCGTTTGTAGTAAATTTCTTACATTCGAAAAGAACGTGAGAAACCGCAATATCATGGTTACCATTGGTAAATTTCGAATTGTAACACTAGTAGTTTGAGCGACATATTTGCATTATTTAGCACTAAATTAACATTTTGATTCGCAATATTTGAATTATTTGGACAGCAAACTAATGCATTCATCATGATGTATCGGCAATCAACTTCATGAAGTATTAGACAAACCTATTAGTAGTCAATCCAAATAATTTATAATTATTATAATAAAATTAGCGAGTAATATTTATTGACACTTTCATTTGTATTAGTATTACTATTAAACGTAATATAGTTTAATGAATGCAATATCAAAAATTCTGTGTTATCAATAAAATTACAATAGTAATTTACTTAATATATAAGCTCAGTCGAGAGCTTTGTACTATACTTAATATTTCGTTCAGGCTTGATAAAATATTAAACAAAAAGAAATACAGAGTCGTTGCGCTAGTACTCACCTATAATGTATCCATTTTTATTGAAAAAAATTGTTACCAGCTTCGATATTAGCAAAAATGGATAGCACAGGTAAAATAATTGAAATTATGAACTTCATTTTGTCACGCTGACATCAATTTGACGTTCCACGTTAAAATTACTAACCTTTCTTATTCTGTCAGAATGTGCATTATTTGGAAGCACTTGGATAAACTTTATTTGTTTAACTGCCGCTTATCAGAAATGCCATCATTTTTATTCATCGTTTTGAATTTAGTAAAATAAACTTTTACTCGCAAGCGTTATGCATTTGATATTTTCTGTAGTTAATTCAGAAATTGTAACTAATTTTTAATTTCTATTGATAGTTGGAGAAAACTGACAAAAAAAACCGATACATAATCATAATATGTGACGCAATTACAAAATGAAAAGTGTATATCATTGATCAAAGCTTATTGCATATTTAATCTTTTCGAGGTATCAATTTTTTTATCAATTTTCACTCAAAATTACCGTCAAATGATCAAAGAAACTAAAATGGCGAAGTAACAGTATAGGATAATTTGAAGTGACTAACCAACTATTGATCACCATTAGTACGAAAAGTATGCATGAGGTTACCATCTGGTTTCCAGATGTTAACTTTATTTGTAAGCCTAACTATATTAATCTTTTCAAACTGCATAAGTTGTTTATAGATAACGAAGATTTTATGAAAAGAATACAAAATTCATACAATTTTATGACGTATCTTGTTTAATGCGAGAATTTGTAAAAAATGAACAAAATAGAAAAGGTAATATTATTATTGTTATTGTGACTTCAAGAACTACGTCCACGTGGAATGCTGCAGAAGTATACTAGGTACCTGTACGCATTAGCCCTGGTTCCCTTTAGTCATGAGTATTTTGACCAACCTTCCCCACCATTTTTCGAAAAAGGTGTAGAAAGAGAAACATACATAATCATTGGATATACAGTTTAAGGTGGATTCCGAACCATCGTATGATAAATTAAATTATGGTGAAATATTAGGTTTTTAGGTTTTTCACATTTAATTTTAGAAAGGTATATAAGAAAAATTATGATATTAATTGTTGCTGAAATAATAGTATGAAAAATAAATTAAGTAAGTATGTAATATGAAATAGTTCTAGGTTTATTTAGACCGTGAATTGTAAAGTTCATCGTTTAAGATTAATACATTGAAATAATTAGGACTTGAAGTAAATCTATATATTGAGAGAAATGTTATTGTAAAATTTACTACAAATGCAGTAAAATTTACTTTAAAACATAGTAAAACTAGGTCATACGCTGACTATAGCAAAAATTGCTGTTACATAGCAAATATTATTAAAAAAAGATATATATTCTATATCTTTTTATGACTTAGTAAAGTTTATAACGGTATATAACATATTTTGCACAAACATTAAATAAATTTTGATAACGACACGTAGTTAAATTTATCAATAAGATGTAATAAAATACAATATATGTAATAAATTTTATTGGTTCAAATGGGGTTGAAAAAAATTTTTTGGAATGAAATTCCTCATTTAATTGTAAATATTAATGCCATTTATTGAAATCATTCGAATTCTTCTGATAATGAGGTCTTCAGATCATTTTTTCCTTGTTAATATTTATGTATTCCCTTGAAGAGAATATATTTTAATAACATATTTAAGTTCGTAATTTGATCTAACCTACGTAACATATTGCGCTTTTAACCTACGTGATCGCTCGCTCATTTATTTGACAAACCTTTGTTTAGAATTTTTATGTATACTAATGGAAGATATGTCTTGCCGCTCGCGAAAATTAGCATGTAATCTGTAATTGTATTGATTCGACGCATTACAACAGGTATTTTAATATTATTAATAAAAATTTAATTTAATTTTGATTTATAATTTTAGTTTCAATTATAATGAACGTATACAAAATATAATTTTATGTGTTTGGAAAAAATTTCTTTTTAAATACATCCATCTTTTTGAAACACAATAATAACTATCCGACAATAATATTTATTTGTTATAATAATATGTAAATTGTCTTCTCTTACCTTATCTCATTTATAATCATTTAGTTTATAAATTTTGAAGGCATCTATAAATTTATCATAATAAACATCATTTGGTTTTTTTACGATTAAAAGATATTTCGAACCATCAAAAAGAATAACTTGAAAGATTTTAAATATAGATCAATCAGAAGATAATGTTACATAAATACAATTTTTATACATAGTGTTATCATAAAATTGAAGACAATACTTGCGATACGTAATTGAATAACTTTCAATCAAATGATAATAATCTCGGTAATTCGGTAAGTTTTTTATAAGCATGATTTTATTTTTTAAAGAATGAAAAATGAACTGATTTTTACTTTTAGATAAGAATCGATAGTTAAGACTTAATTGATGTTTAATCGCAATAGTTCTATTGATATTGACGCCTCTAATTGCAATTTAGGACCCACGCTATCCTTCTTGGTTCTTACTTTCAAAGCGAAGTATGCATAATTTTTAGAAAGGGCCCAATGGCTTCATAAAACTAGGATAATAAATCAAAAAGTGATGTTTTGGTTTAAAATTTTCGGAAAAAGGAGTACTATAATTAACAAATCTGAATATTTATAAATTACAGTTTATAAAAATTGATATGTGGTAGAGTGAATTTTTGTACTTGAAACTATAAGTATAATAAATTTTAAAAGTAAATACATTTGCCAACGTTGGCATGTCTTTGGTGTTAAAAATCCAATAATTAAATTAAGATTAATGGCAAAAAACAAAACATTTCAGAAGATGATATAACAATTATGCATCCTTTCTTTAACGTTTTTCCGTCCAATGTTAGCGGTTTATTTGCATTACGACCTATCCCGTATTCAAATCCTCGAATCCTTGCATTTGATACTTCTAATCTAAATAGTTTTTTTGACATAAAAAAATCTATATCATGTAAAGCACATCTTTCTTTCATGCCACTCATTTTATGATCTCCACATACTTACAAGATTTTCATAATTATCAACGGTCCGTAACTCTGTAACGTACAATGATTTTCAAGGAAAATTTTTTTCATTTCAGATTTAGGAGAACAATGATGACAAAAAGTATTGGCGTTGAAACTTTCAATTAAGCCAAGCATACTATGTAGCCTAAGATTATCGTCAGTAAATAAAATGAATTCAAAATAGATGAGCTTAGAACCACATGATAACTCAATGTCAATTCCTTCTCGATTGAGAAAATTATTTACATAAACGACACCTGTTTTTGACAGACCCGTATGTGAGCCTAACGGATTGTTCTTCTCGTAGTCATTAAAAAATATTTATCTCGATAAAACTACTTTATTTTTAATTGTCGACAATCGGTATTTCCAATAAGTTCCTTAAGTAATGTTGACAATTATTTTATTATTTGACATCAGTTTATGTGTGTATGTCATTGTTTCAAAGTACACGCCTGATATTTCAAAGAAATCTTTTAAGACCAATCGCAGTGAAATAAATCGAGCGTTTACAATAACGTGAGTTGAGAATTACGCTGTCGATATTCAGTTCGTTCACCAATATTATAACTGATCGGTTCAACATAAATTTTCATTTTCTTAAACATAGTAAGATATTTATACTCTGTATTAACTATATCTAAATAATTGGAACAATTATCTACGATTTTGTCTAAGTTTTCTGATTCATTAGTATATTTTTGTTTCAAATATTTATAAATATTTGACAACAAGTGTTGCGTGTCCTCGATAATTTTTTTACAAATTTTCTTGGAATTTTTAAATTTGACAATTTTGGGCAGTAATTTAATAAGACATCTTTAGAAAGTTCACTGTTTGGCGAAATGGTACAATCTTCATCCAAATTTATCTCGTATGATGAATCACAGGTAATTGTATCATGACAATCACTATGTATATCATCATCAGAAATGTTTCAACTTTGTTCACGTTGCTATCATAGTCGATAATATTTTGAACATTATTTTCGGTTTGATTATTATCGTCACCATCGGTTTCAGCATTTCATTTAACATCCACAAATAGTTTGTTATGATTTTTAGTTATATGTTTTTAGAACGATGAAAAAGAAAAAGAAATTCTTTTACAATTTCGTACAAAACATAAAAAACTATTAGAATTATGATCTTTACCTACACGATAAAGTAATAATTTGTAATTCGCGAAAGAATCATTACGTAAATTGTAATGAATCGAATCTATGTTCACTTACTGTTATTTTTAATTTTATAAATTATGAATATAGCCTATCGGAGCAGAACTGTTGATAGTTACTGTATCACTTGCAATTTCAATTCCAAATAAAATTTGTTGCAAGAACTAAATAGTCTTAGTATTTTTTGGATATTGACAGTCTACGCTAAAAAATTTAGAAAGTCAACTCTACAGCATTTAACGGTGGCGCTTTCAAATAATATCTCGTTCATGGCGACATAGCACTTTATGATATTTATTACAGGTCCAACGTCAACAATGAAGAACTGAAATGTCCGACGACTCTGGATGCAAATCTCTTTCATATTTTGCAGTGTCGGAATAATTTCATTCGCTCCTTGTCAATTGGGTAATAATTAACATTGAAAAGAAAATAATGGTGAAGGAATTCAAAGAATCTATATAAGATTAGCAAAGTAGACATTTAGAAGCTAATACATTTAGTTATAATAATTATCTCGACTCATAAAATGAATGATTTTTTACGTTCTTGTAGAAATAGTTTCAGAAGCCCTTTATTTTCTGTTAGCTTTCTTTTTGGTCTAAGTATATAACATAGTAAATAAAATGTTAAAAACTCTAGTTGACCTATAAATAATAATATTTTCAAGAAAACACATGTATGTAGCTAATAAAAGTTATAAAATATATTGCATAATGTTAGTCGCAAATTTGCTGCTTGCGTAATTGTGCAGTTACTTTCAGAATTCAAATTCAAACTATGACAAATACGGAGATGAATAAAACATGCGAAAATTACTACTAGACAACCAAATTTTTAAATTGACTTTAGAATGTTATATATTACATATTTTGTATCTAAAATTAAAAACTTATGTTTACATTTGGTTTATTGACAAATAACAGACAAAAATAAAAGTAATTTTTGTAAGGAATAATAATTTTTTCATTAATCTATTTGCAAGTAAAAATTAAAAAACAATAACTAATTGACATTGAATCAACCAACCTGAGTGTAATTGATCAGAAGTTAACAAACTTATAAAAATAAGCTCGTTAAGATGATGATTGTTGGCGTCTTGTCCTATGGTTGTCATTAGAAAATTCCGAACTTTTTTCCACCGTTCTTGTTCTTTAAATTGGTTATTTGAGTATAGTAATTTTAAATCAATCGAAAACAAGAATATCAGTGTTAGTAGATCAACATTACACCTTGCTTATAATTTTACTTTAATTTGGAATGAATTAATATAATATGAATTACCAGTTATTTTCCTGATTGAGTTTGAAATCACGAGAATTTGCTCATGTACAAGTGAATGGTTAATTCATAATGAAATAGCAAAAATCTTCTCTTTGAGACAATGTTCATTACAAAGTTACATTTTCAAAGCACAATTCAATAGTAACTCTTGCCTTCCGATGTTGTACAAATTTATATCATTATTGTTGTCTATATTGAAGTAATTTTTGCTAGTTTGGAAACTGAATGATTTTCATAAAGATTGGATAAAACCATTACATTCAATACAAAAGACTAAATACGTTCACTAAACAAAAGAGACAATGTATAAAGAAAAATTCTAAATAGAATAACCTTGAGCACAAACACCTGTTACCAGCAGCAGCAGTAGCGCTGCGACGGCAATAATAAATTACTGTGAATGAGGTCTCAATCTTACGTCCAATTTTCAACTCAATAAACTCTTAAAGATGCTAAGCCAATAGAAAGACTACCGAAAAGGTGGTAGTGACTTTTGCGAATGACAATACTGAACAAGCGTTAATATCCCATCATAATAAGTGTATGGTAGAACTAACACCGCAAACGTTACTAGAAAATAGATGAGCCGCTAGGTCACACATCCGCGAGATTCTATAATTCAAATAATCCATCTGTACAAATGCAATAACTACGTCATATTGGCCATTATTTCATGACATAGCCGATTAAACATTGATATTGTGTTTGTATGTTCAACCACAATAGGAGTAAATTATGAATAGACGAATCTTGGTTAGGTTTATAAATTAATTGAATGTCATAACACAGTTATAAAAAGTTGAAACAAATTTATTCTGAATCAGTGCATGAAGTTTGACAGTCAGGTGTACATACGTAGGTGTACCAGGTTATTTAGGGACATGGCTGGTCAATATATAGACGTTTAATCACCATATTAAGCAAACAACAATGAAAGCCTTGATAGTATGTACGTTACGATTTATGCTAAATATAGGGAGGCCATGGCCAGCACACAGGAATTGGTTGTCAACGGTTTTTGAGTTGATATAGCTATACGGCGCATCAACATGGACAGAATAAGCTCTACTGATTCATAAAAACTATATTAATCTGATGTTTACAATAAATAAGATTTTAGTATTTTTTTAATTTACAAGTAATTTATTTAATCCAGATACACACCAAATTTAATATTTATGAGTCACTTATTGATTAAACAATTAATAATTATAACTCAGCGGTAATAGCCAAAACTAAGAAATAAACTTGAAATATAATTAATTGATCATTGTGAGAGTTAAAACAATACAGAATGTATAATATTGGTATATAATGAATGATTTATAAATTCAAACAAACATTTTATAAATATATCATTAAGAAGACTGTGCTTTCAGATATGTTAGCTTTACACCAACTAAAGTAACAAATAAAAAACCTGTTTTATAGTGTCAATGTAGCCATACATGCATAATTAATAAATCCCAATTAAAAATGGAATAAGCAACAATACTTATACGTACAAAAAATATATAGAGCAAGTTAGACCCGGAGATGGTCTAGAACCCAAAGCAGTAGCTTGGACGAGTCAATGTAGACTACAGGTATATCAGAATCGCTACGGTATTTGAAACCAAAAGATACTAATCCGATGATGAAGTAGTGTATAGAGCCTGGTTCAACACTAATTTTGAGCGTTAATAAGGGTTCACCAGAATTCCTACTAGACGAATATTTTTTTTCTATAGATCCTTCTTCGCTGACAAAGAGAGACGGGGCATATCGATATTTTCAGTGTCTGCAATATGTAGCTCCTAGTATAACTACCGAATTTTTTAAATTAATCAATTACGAACTAAATACAAGATTTTACTGTAACACATACAACTATCTGTAAATCCTCAACTAGCAACTTCTGCAATTTAATCGATGAAATTTTTTAACAATAATTTTCCTCACATCACGCAAATGAGCTTTATAAAATGTAAATAATGGCAAATATTGGTAACTACATATTGCTTATAAAATAAATATATCAAATTGACTCAACTTATCGGTGCACTCAATTTCTGCTTTTACCCCAACAACAGCTTTATCATTCTTTGCTGTAGCAAGAGAGAGGTTCCATTTTTCACATGTTAGTACTTAATTAATAAAATGTTTATAAATTCACAATCTGAATTTTTCAGGTATTATGCTCGTAAAGTAGAACGCGCGATATTACTGTGCTAAATTGAAAGTATATGTAAAAAGAATGTGATTTTGCGTAATTGCTTTAATATACTACTTAAATGCAAGCAATTTTGAAGGTTGTATAACATATTTCAAAATAAGGAAAACTGCAAAATGAGTTTAGTCAGTTGGTAAACCAATGAAAAAATGTGCTGTCGTGATACCGCGGAATCCATTAATCACTGCCTCCGTATTCGTGAAGAAGTTTCACTAATCGAGACTGCTTAGTTATCCTAATCACTTGGATTTAATAACTCCCAGTTTCGATACGACGATAAATTATTTGAATCTCTAAGCAAAAATAATCTTATTCGATCATTCAATTGTGTGAAAATTTGATAAAAGAAGTATGAAAAATCGTATAAGAATATGAATAATGAAGTTTTGATTATTAATTATTTTAGTTGTAAGGTAAGTTTTTCAAAATAATTGGCAGGAAATATCGAGAAAAGATGAAGTTGATAACTTTATATCCCAAAAGCTGGCTCCGCGGCCAGAAACGATTGCATACTTTGAGGTGTTAGCCCACTCGGTCCGAGCGCGGAAGTAATTTATCGATCTGGTCCTTTAACTATCGGCTTTATAAGTAGTGAATTCATAGGACTAAGAGGTAATATAAAAACATCTAAATATAACAGGGTCTATCCATACACATACTGTATCAAGCATCGAAAAATCGTTATTGTTAATTGTATAAACTGCATTTGCAGATGACCCTCAACAATGTTGAATTATATTTGTAGAGGAAGATTCACAGAATAAGATTTCTTCCGATTACGAAAATATTGTATGGATAATAAATTAACACTCAAAGTCAGTAAAAAACGTGAAATTTTTGACCTTAAAATATTTATAACTTTCAAAATATGTAGTTTAAGGAAGAATTACACGAGTCCTTTTTATATTAAAATAGGACATATTTTCTAAAAATAAACAAATTCCCATTTGAACAGAGCGATACTTCAAAATCTATTTGAACTTTAAACAAATGTATACTCATATTGAAAAATCTGATAGTGGATTTGGCTTGAGCGAATTATAATATACAAAAATAATGGGATATTCTCGGAATATTCTCATTGCATACAAGATAATACTTAGCTCTAGGACGAGATATTTGAACTACTAGTAGTGTTTGGCGTGCTTCGGCCGCTCCTTTTTTTCTTTACATTCATTTCAATGCACCAAGATAGATCACATTTTTATTGGAAAAATAGAACATTCGAAAATTCAATATGCATTAGATATTCCTTTGATTTGATATGAGATATGGCCGATGATATTATTTATTGATAAGTAAATATGCAGTTATATATTCATGATTTCAAAATACTATCAATGAAGTTTTAAGTTTTTATCATCCCAAGTTTTGTGTTGAAAAATCGTTATTCAAAAGTTTTAAAAACACGATATAAAATGTATTGTAAAATCTAAAAACATTATAGTTTTCTGTAATCATATCCTTCACGATATAAATAACATACTTCGGTATAGAACGTTCACGGTTGTAATTAGTGCCTTTTTAAACAAATTTTCTAATAATTTACGTCGCTTAATAAAACCGAAACTGTACAATATTTTACCATGATAATCTGTTAATTTATATTTGTTATGGTTAACTTTGTTTATTTATAGTTAAACTTTCGCATAGAGTAAAATTCAATTAATTTCTCTACTGAGGTATTAGTCGATCATTATTTTTTGAAGTTAGTATGGTTAAAGCAATCAATTTATATGAAATTCTTGCTCGCTATAATGATGCACTTTTCAAATATTTGATTATCTACGGAAATTTACGGTAATCTTTCATGAGCGTACACAACATATACCTATATAAAATAGCTCACAACAGCTGATCATGTGACTATCTTTTAGCCAGTCAGCTCACGAATAAACTGGCTTCACTTTGTCAGGTTCTCTTTTTTATGAGAGGATTATAAGAGGATAAGAGGATGAGGAAAATTAAAAATAAAAAAAAAAAAACTAAAACTAAATTTTTTATAAAACTTTTTCCACTCATTTATTTTATCTGAAATTATACATGCGCATATTCTCTAATATCTATAAAACAATATTGACAATGAATTTTTATATTAAACGATTCTTTATAGCACATTCTTTATTGAAAATTGAAAAATGTGATAAAAAGTTATTATCCAAGGATTTTATTCCACAATTTCTAATCCCAATATTAAAGAAAATTTGGTGACGGGATCAAGAAACCATTCCAAATAAAAAAATCAATTAATATTCAGATTTGTTTTTTAAAAGTACAAAACTTGATATCTTATAATCTAACAATTCCATTTGCTTGCACTAATTATAAAATATATAAATTTGCATGATGTAATATAGTTTTCTGAAACATCAGAAAATTTTTTACATCTTTGATAAACACTAACACAATGTTTCAAACATTGAATGATCACATATCTTATTTCATAAACTAATATTTTATACACTTTATTTACATAGAAGCGGCTTCTGGTTAATAATAATGAATTTCTCTAAAAAAAATAATTTTAAGAAAAACCATTGGAAAGCATATATATCAGATTCAAAATGTACATTAACATGAACATTTTGTAACTTACAAGTAGGGGAGACCCGGGCAAGACGGACATGGCCTATTATTTTGGTATTGGTTGAAGCAAATATTATTACAACGTACAGGTATATACTTTATATAATAGTAATAATAATAATTTCAGTATGTGCGCAGTGTTCGCAGCGGTAACATCGAGTCAAAATGATATTGTTTACTTTTGATGTTCGGCTTACGAATTTTGGTATATATATGAAAGTGCATCATTTATTCGGTCTAATAGTTTCAACATATTTAAAACATTACATGATTACAGTATATTTAATTCATTTATACTAACAGTTATATTTAACATATTCGTTATCTTAAATTGTGATTATTTCTTTTTTTATATTATTTATAACATTAAAATTAAAAAATTATTTGGCATATACTGAGAATGACGGTCCCAAACAAGACAAACACTCCCTTACTTAAAATGGTCTATAAATGTAAAAATAGGTTTGAAAAAATTTGAAAACGACTTTCAAAAAAATAAAAACGAAAGGAAATCGCGTCTAATTTATTTATATGTCTATTTTACTCTAAAAATTACAAAGTTTATTTTCTTGAAGGATGTTCGTCTTGCCGATTTTTGAAACGCTTTGAATTTATTATATTAATTTAAATAATTTTTCAGGGCTGTTATTGCACAAATGTATTAGTTGTCATACTTACTTCGCGTTAAAAATATACTAATATAGTTTGTTTTACTTGGTTCCTTTTTATTCAACTCTTCCTTAAAGTATCCGACTTGCCCGAGTTTCCCCTAACAGTAAATAAATAGATCACCGACAGTGATCATTCTGAACATATGCTAGGTTTGGTTGAAATTTAATTGAAAATACTAATTTTTTTGTAATAAACTTTGAATTTTAAGCTAAATTGTAATTTTTTTTGACTATTTTATATATTTTATAATAAATTAACGGAATAGTTACCGCTTTTTATTGATAAATTTACTGCTCTTCAGTAATCTGTGGATTGTGCTGGTGTTGTACTAGTATTTATATGTGTTGTTTTTATAATACAGAAAGACATTTACGTTTCAAACTTATTTAGATATCCAACCGCCTACAACATTTCATATACATGCAAATATTAATAAGTTTTACAGTAATGCAACATATTTGAATGAAAAATATATTTTACCATTCGCTATACGTTCAGGTCTCTTTGAGCAAGAGGTCACATGATCTTCATAAAGATTGCCATCGACAGTCTCGTACTTTTCACAAAAAAGACACTTGAAAATTTCGACGAAATGGCTTGTGGATGGTTTATTATACGCGTCGTTTAAATCTATAGCATATGCATCACATTCAGAAGCATGTGTTTCAATTTGATCAACAGGAAATGATTTTTGACAAATAGGACACAAAGGTTTTTCAATGACTTTGGTAATCGTTGGTTCATCATCATCTCCGTCCTAGAAAAAAGTACGTGTAATTAGTTTGCGTTCTAAAGATTATAACGAACCAATTTTAGTAAGGTGAAAAACTTTTACCAACAACAGATCTTCAGCTATCTCTTCTGGAGTTTTTACCGCTTGAATACTTGACCTCTTAACTTTTGATTTATTACTCAAAAGATTATTATAAAAAGAGCACTGTTTGTCAAATTTTTGTTGATTTTTCAAGCGATAATCTTCTTCGTTTTCCTGTTCTTGCAAACGAAGTTCATTTATTTTGAGTCTTTCTTCTCTTTTTTCAGCTTTTAATTTCTGCTCTTCTGATTCACGAACGTTTTCTAAATGATTTGTTGCTAATTGTAATTTTTTGGTAACCCGTTTCGGCATTGATGGTGGCTTTATTTCCTTAGTAATTTCCACGCAATCGTTGTCATCTATTTGATCATTAATTTCTTGCAATGTTTTAATTATATCTTCATCGCTGACAAATGTTTGTTCTTTTTCGTGTTCTGGATGACTTTGTGTTAGATTGGAATTTTTTTTCTTAGCTCTAGGACCTTTGAAATTCTTTTTAGCAGCATTAGGAGATTCAATTCTTCTTGAATACTCTGTATTTTGCTCATTAGATTTATTATCGATTGAAACTTTTGCCTTTGAATTTTTTCTTATGCTAGGTAAATTTGAATTATCAAATTCTATATCCAGACTATCTTTAGTATCATCAATACTTATCACTTCAGTGGATTTAGATTTATTTTTATTTTTTTGCTTTTCTTGACTTTTTTTAACTACTTCCTCTTCTTTTTTCGCCTCTTGACATTTTTTTTTTTTGGTATTGGAGTACTCATCATTGCTATTTTCAACATTTTCATTAGTAGTAGTTGCAGCAATAGTAGATAAGGCCTTACGTTTAGTAGCGCGCTCATAAGTATTTCTAGCTGACGGCGATGCACTTGTGCTTGTCCCTTGATTGTTGATTGAGTTTTCCTTGGCTGGAACTTTACTCTTTGAAGCCTCCTCAAGATTTATCTAAAGAAAGTTTGAAATGAAGAAATTAGACGTTTGTAAAAATAAAACACACGTTCTATTATTTTTTATGTAAATTAATTTTATTCAAGTTCTTGATTACATTTATAATAAATATAATAACATTTTTACTCAAATCAGTTTTTGATTATAACTTTGTTGTATCTATTACTATATTAATTTATTTACTAAGTTAATTATGTGTCAAATACATGTTAAAACTTTTTCAAATTGTAATTTGAATGTCAAGTACATAATTTGCATGTGCATGCACCAATTATCATAAATATCATCTTTTTACTAAAAATGTTTACAGCTTTATGCTTGTAAATAATAATTTATTTGCCCACATACATGCAATAATTTATAGTTTATTAATACAAATAAAAATTGGTATACTCATATAAAAGAAACAATAAATAAAAGGTAAAATTGTATTGCAGTAGAGTATTTGTATCTAATTATCTCAATGATTCTATATGAATTATAAGATTCTAGACAGGAAATTAAGCCTTCAAGTAATAAAATTAATAGAATTGAAATGGAAACAAATGAAAGCTGCTTTGTTTAAAATTCATTATAAAATAATAATAATAATAATAATAATGATAATAATAATTATGATAATGATGATGATGATGATGATGATGATGATGATGATGATGATAATGATGATGATAAAATTGAAATAATACTTTTAATAGGTGCTAACAAAAAGTTAACAAATAAATATAAGAAAAAAGCAGGATACATAGTATATGAATTAAACTCTCTTTCGTCAAGAATCTACCTAAGATAACTTAGAACACATTTGTAAATCATAGCATGTTTAAGTATAAGAACAAATATCAAACTCTTATTAATGTTATTCTAATTTATAGATTTTTTAACCATAAGGAGGGACTTGCTTAGAGGTACCCACCTTAATGGGTGCTGATTTTTTATCTTTGGCTTCCAGTTCCATCATACACTGATTGTTATATGTACCTAGTTTTTCAATCATCTGTTGACATAATTTATCAAATTCTTCTGACTCTGAATCAACAATTTCACTAATGAAAGATAATGACTCTTCAAAATTACTTTCTGAATGTTGAGGCTGACATAATGGAGCTATATTATTTTCTTGTATAAATTCTAGAGGATTTAACAACCATCTTTCCAAGCTGGCTTTTTTAACAGGTGGTACTGATGATTTCTTACTTTCTTGGGATCGAGTTCTTGGACCATCAGATGTAGTACTCCTAGTGTTATACCTACTAGTTAATGGTGGATAATCTTCATCTTTTTTAAAGTTTGAGTTTTTATTATAAATTGATTCATTAATATGACTATTATCTCCATAAGTTTTTTCAAATGAATTACTAGATGGGGTTTGTAAATTTTTGTTGTTGCTATTTTTTGATTCTTCTTGATCAGAATTCTGAGTTGTAAGTGTACTAGATACAGCATCTTGTCTGTAAGAAAAGCTAGGTAAAGACCTTGTACTATTTTCTTTAATTTTAGTTATATCTTGATTTGATCCAGTTTCACTGAATAATATGGAGTCTATTGTATCTTCCTGAAATGAATGAGTAGATTTTATAAATATGAATAATATTCTTAATATTTGTTCTATAAATGTTTAATAAAATACTTACATTATGTTTCCTAACATCATTTTTTGATTCATTGAGTACATCTATTAGTTGTCTCATTTCTTCAACATCCATATTTTCATAATAGAGGCCAACCTCTGCAAAATATGAAATCTATATTGCATATGATTTTTTAAAACACAATGTGTTTTAAGTATTTTTTTAAATTTATTCAATACGTGGTTAACAAAAGTTACTTGAATTATTTTTAAATATTTTTAGAAAAATTCTTTTACAAATACAAACCTTTTAGTTCATGCCTCATTTCTTCCTCTTCTTGTTCGGCTTTTGTGAGAGAAGCGTCATTCATTAATGAATCCATTTTTAATAATAAATTATTGAAGAACTCTTATATTTCTTGATAACAAAAACTATTTTTACTGCCTGTTAAAATGGCTTTCAAAAAACTTATACTGTCATAACCAACTAAACATCTTTCTTTTGTACGACGTTTTCCGCATTGCTTGCTCGTATTACACGAAGAAACTATAAAATACAGTTATCGTGTGGAAGAGAATTCATTTTGTTACGAAATGATATATCTATTTTGACAAACGATTATTTAATAACCTCTTAACAACTGACTTTCAAAAATCTACAACTCGCAGGAAGAAGGAAACATGTTTTGTACCACTTGCACATATCTTTTTCTTTTGGTTAGAACAACGATGGATGCTTACTATATATATATATATATATATACATATATATATGTATATACGTTGGTTAGAATCACATGGAGACCAAAATTGTCCAATTTGCTTACCATTAGAACACTCTGATAGGTGCATGAACATCGTCGTCGATTCTTTGAAAATTAGTCAAATATCACGTCATGATTTGGCGCCAACTAACACGTGAAAAAACTATTTTACATCGATAGTGATAATTAGAATAACGTAGAATTATGGAACATTTCATTATTCTTTTAAAATAAATATTTTACATTTTGTATTTTTGAGTGAATGAATTTTTGATAAAATTTTACTATGGCTGACGAAAATTTAGTAAAAATGGTTCATAAAACATTTGACATCTATGGACTTACAATAACAAGGTAACTTATTTACGTGCATAATCTTTGAACACCAAGATCGATTCTTTTTTAAAATAAAATATTTCTGTTTTTATAGAAAACTTTCTGCTATAGTAGCAAAGCATCTACAAAGTCGTTCAGAATTAGATCCAAAAGATTGGTTGACTAAAATTGTTGAACAAATTTTGACTCAGAAATTGTCCACTCCACGAGTTGATATTGAACATTTAAGACTTGCTTTGGCAGAATGTCTCAAACCACAAAGTACATTAAAAGAAACAGAAACAACATTGAATGTTATAGATGTTTTTACAGTGCCAAAAGTTGGCTATGACATTGATAAGAAGAAATATATATTACAGAATAATGATTATGATTTATTTTCTGATGCTTCATACAAGTCATTAGTATTTAAAGATCGTCTGGATTTGCTGTGGTACAGGACTCAAAAACATTCTCTTTTTTCTACAACCAAATTCGAAAGATCTGAAGAAAAGAAATCTGAATTGGTTCCGTTAGATTATCTACTCAGTGAGTCCAAAACAAGAAATGTTTGTGTAATGGGTTTGTTAGCTCAGCTCACAGAAGGGCAATATTATTTGGAAGATTATGGTGGTTCAGTGAAACTTAATCTAAAAGATACTATATCCTTTTATACTGAGATTTATTTTTTAATATATTTCTATTTGTAATTGTACGACTTGTATTATGTACTATAGAATGAGTTTTTCTTAACATATAATTACAAGTTCGATTCTCATTTGATTATGGAAGGATCTATAGTTATAGCAAGAGGAAAATATGTTGATGGTTTCTTACATGTTGAAAATATGGATTTCCCACCAGCTGAGCCAAGTGAAAATAGCCGTACAAATTTTAATACAGCCAACACATTTGGCGGTCCTCATCCTACATCATTAAAATTTTCAGAAAAGTTGAGTGCTTATGAAAAGGCAAATAAAAATGATTATTTAATTTTTGTCTCAGAGGTTTGGGTGGACAGTGAAATTGTCTTGAACAAATTTAAAATCTTACTCTCTGGATACTCTGAAAATCCTCCTATTGCAATAGTGTTATGTGGACATTTTTCAAGTTCTCTTTCAAATGTAAATAATTTGATTAAATTAAAAGAAGGATTCAAAAAGCTTGGAGCAATAGTTACAGAATTTCCTTTAATACAACAATATACTATGTTTATTTTTGTACCTGGTCCATATGACTTGTGTGCTCCAAAAATTTTGCCAAGGCCCCCTCTGCCAAAGTATTTGATGGAAGATTTTTTGAAATTTGTACCAAATACTAAACTAGCAACTAATCCCTGTAGAATACAATACTGCACAAAAGAAATTGTTGTATTCAGAGAAAATATGATTTCAAAACTATGTAGAAATACTCTTAGCTATCCAAAACCAACTTTTGATGAAAATGGTTATAGCATAACAGAGTCTGTACATAAAGCTGTAAGAATTTTCTTATCATGTTACTTGAAGTATATTCATACAAATAATTTTAAACATATATTTAATAATTATTTTGTTTCAGTTTGCAAAATCCATAATTCGCCAGTCACATTTGACTCCACTACTATTTTCAGTAATTCCTGTATATTGGAAACATGATCACGCATTACAGTTATATCCAACACCAGATCTTGTTGTTGTTGCTGATGATTTTAAACCGTACGAAACAACATATTATGAATGTAAAGTAATTAATTGTGGGTCATTTGTCAAAAGTAATTTTACATTCATGACCTACTATCCATCTGAAAATGGAGTAGATGAATGCATTTTACCGGAAGATATAATTTAAGTTAAAACACAGTAAAATTTGTAAATAATTCCTTTTATTTTTGTATGAACTTTTAATAATATATTTATTTTTCTGTATAAAACTTTATATGAATCCGCATTTTTATGACTATTATATTTGAATATGAAATAAGCAAATTTTAAAAATGTATTGGCGCAAACTAAACTTTTGTTCATGTTTTAAAAATTTCATAATTATGGTTTAATATTATTTATGGGAATTCAATTTATGAGTATAAATTTTTTCTCGGATATATTTAGTTGCAATCATTTGAAGTAACTTTTGCAAACGTACGAAGATTGAATAGGCAGGAATAGGATATCGAAAGGACTATAGTAAAAGATAGCAAGTATTTGCAGACTTAAAAATAATTTTATCAAAGTTCTGAATATATCGATAGACTTGAAACGATTAGTTTTTAAATAATATATATGTACAATAGCGTGATTTGACTTTTAAAAAACAAGCGCAAAATCAGGAAAAATAATCTTTAGGATACAAACATACTCGGTCAGTTGAATATACATACAAAACTGTTACTTATATGTATAAACCTATAAATAAAAAAAAATTGGAATACAACACATGACAAAAGAAAAGTATTAAAAACCTTTGTTAAGGGTAATTGAACTTTCTATGTTATGTATCACAATTTACTCATGTCGAGGCACTTGAAAAACCCCATACAATTTTGAAAACAATTTTGACTCAATTACATACGAATTTAGTCTAGTGCATTACGCACTCGAAAAGAATGAGAGGAAAGAAAATAAAGACATTATTTCTCAAGTTGTTGCGCAAAATTAAGATCAATGATAAAGAAAAACGTGATTGTTCGAAATGAAAAATAGCAAAAAAAGTTAAAAAAGAAAGAAAGAATAAAAAAATATTAAACTATTGCACATCCGTATTGAGTATGTTGTGATTTTAATTTCATCATTGACAGTACACCAAAATCAATTCCTCCTGATCGCTGCAGGATTCGCCGCGAAGTTTCTTATATCTAGTTAACTCTTAATATATAGTAATACAATTATGTACCAATGTATTTGTCGCGCGCATATGTGTGTAATAAACTATATACAAATACGGAGTGTCGCAATAATAAATTCAGTCGTCGGGCGATCCGTCGGCTTATTGGCGCGTGTTCTCCGTCTCATGAGTTTCCTGATTTCATCTCCTCTGAAAACAACGTAATAAACGTTGAATTACATTTTTGGTTTTGTTTTTGTTCAATCTTCAGCAAGTACATCTAAAAATTACAATTTTGTTTTTTTTTTTCCCAATATCATGTGTCACAATGATCAAAGGAATAAACAAACAATAATGTAATACTCACTGTCTCGTTGGTATCTCCTACAAGCTTCGTTTCTTTCTTCCGCGTCAAAGTACCACAGCGTAATGGCGTATCTAGTTTTGTAGGCGGGTTGCACTTCGTGCGGATTCCTTCGATCGGACCAAAAGAAGAGAATACGATCGAACAGTGGCTCGATGTCTGCCACTTGGTCTTGCCAGCCTTCCGGAAATATCCTGAGCAGACCTCCGTTTTGCTGAAACAAGTATATTATAATTGAAATTCTAGGTTTTCCTGAACTTCGACTAAATTCCGAGCATTCGTTGATTCGTCGATTACCTTGATGTCCCAATCCCTATTCAAGTAGTATATAGCAGTGATACATCTGCCATCTCGGTTTGGATTGTCGACGTGCTTCACGTAATGCGAACCGTAGCCAGGATAACACGCTACCATAGCCTGTAACAGAAAAATATTTTCTTGGTGAAAAAAGGAAGAAAATCGGTCGTGTAATGAAAGAGACGTATTTTTCCGTAGACATAATTATCGAAGTAATTGTTGAACGCTCGTTTTCAAAGAAAATCATTTAGGTTTGGCGCAGAGCAAAAGCTGTTCCAGCGAGTACTTGCTGCATAATCGAACGAGAGTTCGAGACTGGTTGAAACGAAAAGCTATACTCGTATTAAAAAATAGAGCTACACAACAGGTGCCGTACAGCTGCCAAGTTAATGGATGAATTTAGAAAAAAGATTTCAACGCGAAAGCTCGCCTGGCTGGTCTAGTTCTGAGGCAGGCTTCTAGAGGTTTGGCTCGTTACAACAGCGACTATTCATTGATGAAACCGTGACTCTTCCATTCTCTAATTTCGGCAGAAATTTACGAAGCGCTCTTAGTAAACTTTCACGGCGTTCATCACGTAGGCCAACCGCGCGCGAGCCGTGTTACGCGTCGAGAGGCAAAGAGAGCTGGGTTACGCAGCTGCTTTCGTGTAATAGGTGTGCGCAACGCCGCTCTACAGCACGTAGGCCTCTCGTACACAGGAAAGGAGAAAATCAAGACTTTTTTAGGACGCACGTCTGCAGGAAACTTGCTTAGTTTCTTTCGAAGCCGCATGATTTGTGAGTCAGACTTTTAGCGTCTGAGCAGTTCTCTGAATTTCAGGACAGTATGCCACGTTTTTAACACACATTTTTTTCTTTGCTACTTTTCGATTGAGTCGTTATTTCAATGCTTTTGTAATTTGACAAAACTTGCCAATTTATGCAACTTGATGAATTCCATTTTCATAGCCGTTTTAATTCAAACGCAAATTGAATATCAAGCAATGGGCGTCGTCGGTTTTGTATCGTTCCCAAGATTTCCTCCTCCTTCTCTATAACGCAAATAGTTGTCCAATGAAATCATATTTCTATGATAACATTCTAGCTGTTTATGTTTTATTAGGTAACTGTATTCATTAAATATTAAGAGTTTGTCAAGTGTGAACCTCAAACAAACTGTGTACTGTAATTTACGTTATATCTCCATCAATCTTTAGCATGAAAACGTACATCGGGAATGCCATGTCGCATTCATAACGAGCACAAAAAGTTTTTTGCTCAGACACAAGTATCCCGATACCTAGAACGTTTCTGTATACGTGTCCGAATACCGAGATTCACGTTGTCAGGTGCTATACGACTGATTGCTACGTCAAAGAAATCGTTAGAATAGCTATTTTGGAAATATAATACGAATGAAGATTGCATCCATACCGTAGATACATACTGGGCAAGAACAGTGTTCATTTTTGAAATAAAACGATTCTAAAAAGGTTGCAAGCACAGCTGTCAGTGTATTGAAATATTAATAGGTGCTGAGTGTAAAATATCATTTTAATTTCACTCTTAATCAATGTATTTCTGATAAATCTATGGATTAACATTACGTATCTGTTGTCGACGAGTTTCCAATGGGCAGCATTACACAAAAAAAGTATATATTTTGTACGGAAGAGCGTCGTGGCAAATGTCAAAAAAACTAGATTGTCGAGAACGGTACATGCAAGAATTCGAATGCATCGTCTGCAAGATGCATTTATCAATTTCGATCCTGTTAATGATCTTTTCAAAAATATTTCTTGGAAAAAAAAATGTTTTCTTGAATACATTTTGTATGTTTTAAATTACAATCAGCGGCATCTGAATAAATCTATTTTAATGTTAAAAGTTTGCTAATGGTTTCTAATAGAGTTGACAAACAATCACACATGACTAATGAAAACATCAGATACAACTCGTATTCACCAATGCGTGACTCAAGCCCAACATATTCGATTCTCGATAGTATTAATAATTTAACAAGTGAGCAATGTGTAAATCAAGTTGCCGCCATATATCAATCGCGATAAGTTTGTTATGTACGCAGGAGAGAGAGAGAGAGAGAGAGAGAGAGAGAGAGAAAATGAATGAAATCGATGGATTAATGAGTTTTTTCGTTTTGTTTATCCAGTGTCACGTTTCGTCGAGTCCATGCGGCCGGTTGGAAAAAAATAAGTTTCAACACGTAACATTTTTCACTTTTTTATCGAATATAAAGTTCTCGAGACTGTTATGTCGGAAGTTACAACATCATTAACACGTTTTATTATGCTTTTTTCCATCAAGGACTTAATTATGTACAGTTTATAAGATACTAATAAATAAGACATCAATATTGATTGTGCTACGTTTAATAAAAAAAGTTTCTTAATCCGAAAAACATTCGTGATCGTCATATTTTTTAAGCATTAGGACTACCAACTACAATAAATCATTTTTCAAGTCGATCACCCATGACAACACGACCCACTAACCTTCTGAACCATAAAATATTCAGTATTTCCACACAAGAGGCAAAGTCAATTACACATCAAGTTCTCTTTTTCTTTTTTCTTTTTCGGAAGGGCCTTGGGATTCTATCTGTTGCCACACACGCGCGCGTGGTCCTATAAAGACGTGCCGAATGTCACGTAGACTGAGTGCCCTAAACGGGCAATGCCCCAAAAATATTATAACAGTCATGGTCAACAATCTATGCTAATGTCTTAACGAATAGCGCATGATAATAGTTCTCGTGTAACCTTTTTTTACCGCACTTCAATGTCACCTGCGAAGAGGTAATGATAGATTGCGTAAATCTGATATGTTATTAAAAATGGATTAATTATTTCCAATGCGCTGCTCTATGTGTATACACATGTTAAACAGCTGGCTAACACATCGTTTAAAGGTATCTATACATACGTCATAGAAAGTAATAATCGAGCTGCTTTCGTCGTGGCCTACGTGACTATGTCTATCGGATACCTCATTCACTGGATATTACCAATAATCTCGGATAAGGCGGAGCTTTGGGTACACGGGAAACACGACGCCATTGTAACGTATCGTGACAGCGTGTGCACCAAATTGCATGTCGACCAAGTGTATTTTTCAGCTGTTCGATTTATTATCAAGTTGAATTCAAAACTCGAAGTAGACCTTGGCAAATCCCGACTCATCGTGTTTCTACCGACTGAGAAACATTAATAGCATGTAAAAATAAACTGGAAAGAATGATTGAATTTGATTTATCCGGTCGGCCGGAATTTAATAAACGCGTGTATTATCTACTTTGAAATAGATATATACATATAGTAATTTACAAGAGCGCACAAAAAGTCCGTTCCTAATAGATTAAACGCGGCTTGGCAATATGTACTGTCTATATCGTAGCGCGAGCATAGTTACACATGTTTACGAATGAGTAATCCAGTTAAAGAGAGAGACAGAAGCATGCATCTGCGCCTTTTTGTTCTCTCGTTTAATTTTTTGTTATTTATAGTCGACTGGCTCTTTTCTTATTTAAAAGCGAAGGGAAGATTCAGGTTTGGTTTGTTATAACAACAAATAAGAATTGGAAATTCACTTCATTGACGAACGGGCTTTTTTAACTATCATACGCCATTATTGATGATTTTTTTAATGCGTTATAATTTTCCACTGAGCGGATCACTAATAGTTCATGCAACAAACCTGTTAATGAGCAATCAAATTCAAACGAGTTTCAGTTTACTCTAACACATTCATTTTCGAACTATTAAAATCAATACGAACAAAGAAAACAACAATATTTGTACCTAACTATTTATGTACGTGTACATGTAATCTTCATAAAACAATCAGAGTCATGTGCATTGAGAAAAAAAAAAGAAAAGTGAAAAAAATATCTACACGAAATGTGTATTTGTCACCGTGTTAGTTTCTCATGGAATAGTGAAAACAGTTGAGCTGCACGTTGTGGTGAAAGAGGAAAGAGAATAGCGCGGTAGCAGCGCCAGTGGCGTACGTGACTTGCTGCACTGTCTTCTCTCACTGACCTCACAGATATATAGATCGTTTTGGTAGTAAGGAAGGCTAAGGAAAAAGAGATAGCGACTCGATTCGCGGATTTTTCTATTTTTAGCATCCCACTGACTCTCGTGCTTGCCTGTGTATCATCTAAATTAACATTGTATTTTTTTGCTGATGGGATAAATGCTGGATGAGGTTTTTTTTTTAAAATTGTTGATAGGCAGACGACCAATATCATTGCCTATAAAAACCATTTCATCGAAATAAACTGAATGTAATTATTTTAGGCAATCGATAGTTTTATATGTAGCTAGTCAAGAAGCAAAAAAACAGAAGTTAACTAATTTCTCTCAAATGTAAATCGTAATTTTTTATGTAGGCTAAACAAATCAATAGATCTAATTATTATTATTATTAAGAAATTTAGACCGTTATAATTGAAAATCAATTTAAAATCGTCTACTATACATTTGTTAAGTATAAGGACGATTGCTGGCAACGTGCCTCGAAGCAAGCTCTTGAGAGTGAACTTGGCATTTCTTTTTGCAAAATTGTAGGTGATTGTTCACCGCGGGCCATGCGTAAACATTCTTGTTTGCTTGCTCGATTAACACAAGTACAAGATTTACGGGGATGACGCGTAGGAGAAGACATTTACAAAAAAATAAAAGGGGTTTATTTGTTATTGCAACACGATTTTGTTTACAGTATGCTTGATACTAAGGACTTACTTTTTTGTTTAGCTATAAAAATTAAAGAATTAACGTTTTTTTCAGACATAAACAATTAATAAAATGTACATATTGTTCAAATTGACTTGACAGTGATATGTAATATAGAAATGTTATTCTTATTATCTCGGATATAATATACTACTTTCGAATAAAAAGCTAATGATATTCTTTGATGGGCTAAAAATTTATGTGGGAACTGCTAATTTGTAAGTGTATCTTGGTATTTTAATTTAATTTCTATTCATTGATAACATGTGAAATTTAAATACGCGATGTGCTAAGGAAAATCAACGATTATTTTTTATCTTTTGTTACTTTTGTTAATAACAATTTTACTACTGATGAAAAATATTGGTATGAATAAAATACTTTCTCTTTCATTAATACAATTTTTTTGCACTAAACACTCAAAACAATTTTTGAAAGTGTTATAATGATGACAATTCAATTTTTCAAATTAGCAAACTTAAACTTATAATTTACATGTTTATGCTATGGCTTTTGCTTGAAAAATATTTTAATGTGTATATTAAAAAGAAGAAAACTTGATACTATATCAAGTTTAAAAAAATTTTTAAAAAGTATTTTGTATTTTCATAAGATAAAGGCTATTAATTACCTTGGTTCTTCCATTGATTGTATATTCACCCATCTTGCCATTATTACGCATTTTGTTGGCTCTCATTATAATAGCATCTACCTTAGATATTAAATTGCCAATGTTTTGACAGTTTTTCTCTTTGCCATCCAACCATGTGATTTGATCACCTCTGATTGTTTTCAAGTCACTTGCACCAGCCTTATTTGATACTAACTGACCATCTTTGAACATTCCAGCACTGTACATATTCAAAACTTCATCTAGCACTGACAAGCCTTTTTCTGTACCAAGAAAATTATTTACAACGCACACCCCATAGCTATCAAGATCTCTGATTAAATTTCTACAAATGTCATCAATTTCTTCCAAATTGTTTCTGCTTCTTGGCAGTTGCAGCGATGGAAAGAAATCTTCCTCGTGCCTCAATCTAACCTCTGGAAAATTTTTGATTCCATTGTGACATGGTTCTGGCATGTCTAGGCTTGTTTTATTTGATGAATTCTCTAACACTCTAGGTCCCTGAAGAGGATTTAACAATTCTGCTCTGGCTCCCAGGATGGTATCTTCTGAACTACCCTCGTAAGTTATGGGTAGAGTCCACCCGTCTTCTTTATCTTTTGTATGTAAACTGTCTCTGGTATCTCCTCTGTAATTTTGACTATGGAGATTTATATTTTCGTTGTTCCTAGGCTTTCTGCTGTCGCTTTTGTCCTCTACAAGAAAGATGAAAAATCAATATTAGACTTTTCTTTTGTAAAAATTTCTCAACTATGGGTACAAAGTAAAGTTTTGTTTTCAACATCATGTTTAGAATTATTTTCTTTAAATAGTAGGAAATCGTATGTGCGAAAATTTTTTATGAAATTGAATGCAAATAAAAACTTAATGCATTAAGTGAGAACAAGTATCAACACAGGTAAACCTACCCTGGACAAGTGTTTTACTTCTAGTCAGTAGTTGATCCAAATCCTGACTCGGTTTATTATCTGAGGTACAGTCAGAGACACACTGCCTCTTATGTCGCTTCCAGTCAAGCTTCTGATGCTCCTTTGTGCAATAGAATATACTTTTACAACGCGAACACCTAAGTAACCTGTCGCTTTTGCCACAGACTTCGCAACCTTCGACTTTAACAGCGTAACCACCAGTTCGGTTCGTTGGGTGAACTTGTGTACAATTGAGCGGAGTCGTCATATTCAGCGGGCAGAAGAGTCTTCTCTCCTACCTATCACGCTTTTTACGCGCTCCCAACACTTTGGAAGTTAAAGCGACCTCGGCGACATGCCTGTAGCGGCCAAAGTCACATACGCACTCACGGCTGCCGAACTGTGCAGCTGCGCAGCCAACTCTCTTTTATCTCACCGTTATTCCTGATTATTATCATGTAATCCCCTACGTTCAATGTCGAGCGTTTGTTTGTATGTATTTTTTTCGGCGAACAAATGCGTGCGGATCACCTTCACACTTGTCTTCAAATTGTGTTGCTGGACACTGATCTGATTCAACTATCGTGCACTGAGGATGGCACGGCAGCTGACGCGATGACGATTTTTTTCGAAACGTGGAGGGGGAAATTGCATGCGGAAAATATACAATTGCGATGATCTGCGAAAGAGATGGAAACAGAAGATGTGTACAGATATAGATGCGAAGAGCTACCTTTTTTCAGTTGATTTCTGCCAACTCGTGGAAACATACCTCGGCAGTACTCTCTCTTTCTCTCTCTTTCTCGTATGATAGATTTAGTTCTTTTGGGGGCGCCACTTTACGGATGCCTGATTTTTCCTTAAAAGTGCAGCGTGTCAAGGCCATTAAGGGTGTCGTGAATGAGTGAACGCTTGACATTATGTTAGGGACGTGCGTCTTGCCTACAAATAGTGCGTGTTTTATTTTCCCTTATTGTACATGATTTAGAAATAACATTTTCAGTGTTATATTGAATATTTGGCAAGCTGACGATTGTGCATATAACTATTTTACACCGGAATTGTTGTGCACAGGATAATATGACACGATATATCTGTGTATTAATTTTCATATATGTACTGTGCACAATTTACGTGCACAATAGTCGGCTTACCGAATATTTAACCCCTTAAATATGTCTTAAATAGAGTAAAACCACCTCTAAATAAGTTTAAGTTCTTACTTTATAACGTTGATTGCTAAAAATCACGGTTTTTTATAAACCATTTGAATTCAAATTGAAATGTTTAAATATTAATGTTTGACACTTTTCTATAATAAAAAAAATGATTTATTTATGAATTGGAAGTTTTTGCCCTATTTGACAAAAAACTGTTGCGACTCCAAATATAAGATCCGCCAACAAAGCGCCTTATCGCAGTGTATAAATAAAATAAGTGCTGTGGTTTTGCGACTATTTTTTGAACGCTCACCCGTGTAGTTTGGAACTGACAGCAAAAGTTTATTCTTGAAAAACGTAGAAATAAGAATGGACGCTTCGACAAGTGCCTGTGTCAATTATTAAAGTCGGAAATTGGTACCATTAATTAAATTGAATGAAGTGAAAATACGATGTTGATTGCTCTCAGTACTACGTACATCTGATATACTGTATAGCTATATATCGGAAATGGAAAAGATACGGATACTCGCGCAGACAAAATAATCGCGTCTATCGTCTGGCTGCTAGCAGTAACGCGTCGCCACCGTAATATCGTGGCACCGTGCATTGGCAGACCATCACGTCACCCTTTAATGCAGACACGCGACGCGAGACGCAGGCACGGCGGCGACGTGCAGCGGCAACGGCTGTCGCAGTCGTCAGTAAAGAGGTCCACCTACCCTGTATCATTATTGTTCTCAGCAACAACAATCTTGTACGTCACGAAATGCGTTCTTAGAGCCAGAAGTCACTTCTCGGCGATGCTGTTGATCGTGAGACTTTTTTACTGATTTTTGTTAATGAATGACTCATGGGGTTGTCACGTACAATGCAAAAATTTCAGATTTTTTGACACTAAAGTTAGGTTAGCTTTCTTTCTTCAAAGAAAAAGTTGCATGATGCTACATGTATAAATTATTGTTTATATATGCATATACAAATTATTTTTATGCCTCGATTTTTCGAAAAAGAATTTTTTTATTATCCATCTATTTTTGACGTAATTAGGTTCAACAAATCATTTTGATATCTAGTTCTAATTTCTTATCTTTTTTATATGTTTCATAGGTTTTACTTTGAGAAGTTTTGAAAATGTATTGAAATATAATTTCAATAATTTCCTGTTATAAACAAAATTGCTGCATAAATAAACTTATATTATTCAAATAAGCAGCTTTTTTGATATCTAATATTTATTAAAAGCACAGCTGAATCTTGAGATATTAATATGTTTATAAGGTAAGAATTCATTTTCTGTAAATCACTATTGAAGTTTCAAATGTCTAATGTACTATTTACTTTTCAGAAGACTTTCTGAAAATTGAAAACTATTTAAAGCCTTGATTACTTATTAAGTAAATAATTCATATTAAAATGAATATAAAATTTCAAGTTCATTGAAAAAGAAAGGAATTCGTCATGGACAATGATTATGATTATGAGATCTGTAATTTTATTAGAAAGGGAAAATTAGATAAAGTGAAAAAGACTATTGCATTAGTTGGATTATCATATTCAAAAACATGGCAAAGTGGATACATGCTGCTATACTGGTCTCTATGTTATCATCACACAAACATAGCAAAATGGCTTCTTACACAAAATTGTCAAGTCAATCCAGAGAATCAAAGGTTTACACAGAAGACAGTTCTACATTTAGCCATTTGTTTAGGAAAAGTTGAAATTGTCAAGATGCTTTTGAAAAAAGGAGCTTCAGTTACTGTTTGCAATGATCGTTTGGAGACACCTTTACATGTAAGTTGCAAGAAACGAAAGCCAGAGGTATTATTGAAAAATGACATGGTAAACATAATCAAATTGCTTTTAAAACATGGAGCACCAGTAAATGCCAAAGGTGGTTTATGCAATGAAACACCTCTACTGTTTGCTATGAAAAATAAATACCAATGTGAAAAGATTGTAAAATTACTTTTGAGTAATGGAGCAAATGTTAATGATTATGATATGTATCGCAAAACAGCTCTTCATATTGCTGTAGAAAATGGAGATAAAAAGATGATCAAACTTCTTCTTGAGCACAAGGCAGATGTCAATGTCAAAAATTGTAATGGTCACACACCACTGCATATAGCTGTTCGAAGACAAAGTGCCGATATTACCAAAATGCTGTTATTTAGTGGAGCTGATGTAAACGACATGGTTTATGGTTTTGATGAGTACCGTTGGACAGCTTTACATATAGCAGTGAAGAATAAGGATGAAAAGATCATTAAAATGTTGTTAGAATTCAAAGCAAATGTTAATGCTAAAGAAGACCATTACAGAACTCCTTTACACATTGCTTCTGTCAGTCATTGCCCAGAAATAGCAAGAATACTTTTAGCATCTGGAGCTGATGTAAATGATGCTGATAAGCAAGGTCAGATACCATTTCATCTCGCGATTCGAATTGAAGATGAAAAAATGGTTGAATTTTTATTGGAGCATAATGCCAATATTCATGCAAAACGCAAAGATGGCAAAAGTTGTTTGCATTTCGCTGCCGAGAATCGTTCTGCGATTATCGCTAAAATTTTGTTAAATAGAGGCGCTAATATAAACGATAGAACTTTAGACGGTCACACAGTACTTCATTTTGCCGCGAAAAAAGGATCTATGGAATTAGTTGCTTTGTTTTTAAAGTTAGGTATGGACGTCGATGTTAAAACTAATGTTGATAATTTTACGCCGCTGTATTATGCTGTTAAAAAACGTCATTATCAAGTAGCTGAATATTTGTTGTATCATGGAGCTGATCTTAATATTTCTATTAAAGTTTATCAAACTTTGCTTAGACTTGCTGTTTATGATATGAATAAAGATATGGTTGAGTTGCTGTTGAATTGGAATGCAAACATTAATGCAGAAGACAAAGACGACGAAACTCCCTTACTCATAGCCACAGATAGTCCACGTTATGAAGATCTACCAGGATGTGAAAAAATGCATCAAATAACTGATAGCCTTATCATGTATATTGCTAAACAGGTATCTGAGAATAGACATGTGAGTGAACAAAATTTAATTTTGATTGAGCAACAATGGCGCCTACAATTGTTTTTTGAACAATGCTTAATAGAGCTTATTAATATGAAAAGTAAAAAAATGTATGAGAATATATCTTATTATGATATATTGACTAAGAGTACAAATGCAATGGTTTCTTATGCAAGGAATAAAAATATAGCAAGTGCCTTTGAGTCCAGTGATTACACAAATGCCTTCCCAATATATTCTTCAATGATGCAGGAAAACTATGAAAGAGGAAAAGTCAAGAAACAATTACTGGAAGTCGGCATGATTGCCTTGAAATTTCTCTTTAAGAATAACGAAGAATTACAAGTGCCAGTTGAGTTGCCTTATGTAGTTAGTAGAGAAATTCTAAGTTACTTAAATTTAAAGGATTTGAGGATTTTATCTGCAGTTTACCAAAAATCGCCAATTAAGATTAGCAGATGATTAATGCAAACATTTGTAATTTTATATTGATTATTATTATTTCTCTTTAGTTATAATGTAAAAAATCAAACGTTATAAAAGTTTAAAATTTTAGAAAAATTTGTAAGCATTTAGATAAATGTAACTTGAAAAATGAAGTTTATATGTATTGTGATATAAAATTAATTTCTTTCTTACATAAAAAGTTAATTTTTCTAATCATATTTAGGAATAGTACATTACGATATAAGTGCCGGAAAGTAGATTTCCGGTTTGCGTCGTGGTGACGCCCGAGCGAAACGAGGATGAAAAGACACGAGATGAGGAATTTTTTTCCGAACATGTGATGTACCGTATTTTTTTTACGACGTGTGAAAAGTACGATTTTCAACGCACGTTTTTGATCGAGCATGCAGAAAGTACATGCTTTTTGCACAGAGTGTCAGAAATATTATTTTAATATTTTAAGCTCAACTGTGCATAAGGCAAAATATTTCAATTTACTTTTTAAAGTAAGAATGACTGTCAAACCCAATATAACACTATTTTATAAGATTTAAAAAAATTTAACTAATTGTATGATAATCGTTAAATTTGCTGTTATTAGTGTTATTACCATAGATATTACTGCTTTTCTAACACGTATTTATTCACGCGTTATTATACATAAAGCATTATTGAATAAATTAAGAAAAATATATTTTCTGTTGATTATGATAGATGTAAGCTTTGTATAAATGTAAAAATTCTAATTTATTTAACTGTTGTTGACGAAATTAGATAATTTTTAGTATTTTAGAATGCCTATATATTCAACTCAAAAATTTTTGTCTATTTTCTAATGGGTTGCTATAGCAACGCATAGTGCGTTGTGTCAAAACAAAACATGTAGATGATGTATGATCGTAATGTGTAAAGAAAATACAATTGAATATATATTCAAATAATAATGAGTACTTTTATACATAATATACAAATTAAAGATGGCGAATATACTAAAATAATATATATGATGGTAATATTTTTTGAGAACATTTGTAACATAGTACAAAAAAAACTACTTAATTCAAACAATTGTTTATTTTTCTGTAGATCAAAGAGCAGCGATATATCGAAACAATTCATGTATTGACTGTACTTTTTGATTCCTATTCGAACGTAAGCAAATAATATATAACTCTGTTAGAATAATTTGAATAATTTTTCAATATTAATAAATATATTTTTTAATAGTCTCAACCGTGCCTATCTCTCTTAGCCTACTGTTACTTTTATACTCAAGATTTTTTAGCAGCAGCAAGTTGTTACGAGAAGCTGGTACAATTATGTCCTGATGAAGCAATTTATAAGCTTTATCACGCGCAAGCTTTACATCAAGCGTGTCTTTATCAAGAAGCATGGTCTGTCTGCGCAAGTATTGCGAACAATCCAGATTTGGAGATAAAAGTGAAGAAGCTACAAGCTGCTATAAAATACGGACAAGAAGATACCGTAGCGGCAAAAAGCTACGTTGACCAGTGTCCTATGGATGACATTGATACGGAAATTAATTTTGGATGTTTGTTATATCAAGTATGAACAAAAATATTGACGAACATTTTTTTTAGATTCAAGCATTTTTATAATTGTATTATTTGCAGGAAGAAGAATATGAACATGCTTTGAAAAAATTTACGAATGCCCTGCAAATTGCCGGCTTCAAGCCTCATTTATCTTACAATGTTGCACTGTGTTATTATAGATTGAAAGAATATGCAACATCTTTAAAACATATCGGTATTGCAAGATTATTTTATCAAATTGATCATCATAAAAAATGAAGCTAAATTGCTGTTAAATCAAAATTTGCAGCTGACATTATTGAGCAAGGTATAAAAGAACATCCTGAACTTAGTGTTGGATTGACAACAGAGGGTATAGAAGTGAGAAGTGTTGGCAATACATTAACTTTACATGAAACTGCCCTGACAGAAGCTTTTAATTTGAAAGCAGCTATTGAATATCAGTTGAAAAATTGTAATGCTTCATAGTTAATTGCTTAAAAATACTATATTTCAAAAATGTATGAGATATCTTTACATTTTTAAGATGAAGCAGCAAAAGAGGCTTTAACGGATATGCCTCCAAGATCAGAAGAGGAATTGGATGCTGTTACTTTACACAATCAAGCTTTGATTAATATGGATACAAAACCTAGTGAAGGCTTTGAAAAGTTGCAATTTTTATTACAACAAAATCCTTTCCCACCAGAAACATTTGCAAATATATTATTGCTATATTGCAAACACCAATACTATGATATGGCTGCTGATGTATTAGCTGAAAATGTAGATTTGACTTACAAATATTTGAGTCCTGTGAGTAATTTTTGATAAGTAATTTAATAATGTACAAAAATTATACATAATTTAAAATTGAGACACAAACTTTGATAATCTTTATTGTAAATTTAGTGCCTAATTTTCGAATATTTACATTTTTTAGCATGTCTTTTACTTTCATACTCGTTATCACTGTCTGATGAAGAATCACTGTCAGTTAAACTACTTTGCTGCTTTTTCTTTTTCTTTTTTTGCTCTTCTGACCTTTTCTTCTTCTTCTTCTTCTTACGTTTTTCATCTGGTAGATCATTGCTTTCACTATCTGAATCTGCATGTTTGGATTTACTCTTCTTCCTTTTCTTAGATTTTTTTATTTTGTGCTTCTTTTCCTTCTCTTTATTTTTATTATCTGTTTGTGGTTGAGATACCTGAGGAAGAGAAGGAGATTCCTCATCTTCTACTTCTGGTAAGAGTTCATACTTTTTGCCATCAGGCATTGAAAAACAATCTTTAGCAAGATGTCCTGGAGTTTTACATTTGAAGCAAGTTGTTTTGTAAATGGCCTCTAATACAATAGCTTTCCGCTCTTCTCTAGGATTATATTTTTTTCTCTTCTGTTCATCTAATTGAAACTGAACATTATTTGGATCTAAATCTTTGCCAGTCCCTTGGTTTACATATTTCATTGACAGTCCAACTTTACCATCGTCCTGAATAGATATAACTTTACACCAAACTCTTTCACCTATTTCTAAAACATCAGCTACATCATCAACACGAGATGAACTTATCTACAATACATATATAGTTTTTAATTAATTCTATTCTCTGTTGTATCATATTTAAATCATAAAATAGCTTATTATTTACCTGTGATTTATGAATCATACCCTGTTGTTTACATCCCGGTATTCGGACAAATGCTCCGTAATTTTGCACGGAGGCAACTTCCCCCAAAAATATTTGATTCACTTGACAAGCCATTTGTGCAGAAATTGAAATTGAATTGATTTCAAACCATCTTCTATTACGATAAGTTAATCATTGTACACTGACTTTAAAGTAGAGGCTAACATACTAGATGCCGTGAAAATTGGGGTTATGTTTAGAACATACACTATCACATGCAAGTGTAGTGTACGTGTAGTGTGCACCATAAAGAGATGTGCACGCACACGATTTTAGGTCAGGATCGTATCAATCAGCACATGATGTAGCGATTAATCATAGATCGATTAGTGCTTATGTGATGATTATTTCTTTTATATAAATCTTCACAAGTATTTGCATGTAACATCAAATTTTTTTGAAAGTACCAAAGATAATTATTAATTACCTATTAATTAATAATTATTAATTATTAATTTGCTATTTATAATTTATAAAAAATAATATTTGAAAATTCGGAGCGCATTTTTGTTTTCAAACCTTATTTAATTTTTCATTTCAGTATTTGTATGATTTTCTGGATGCATTAATTACTCAACAGACATCTCCGGAAGAGGCGTATAAAAAGTTCGATGATCTTGCTAACAAGCACACGGAAATGTTAAGAAAAGCCACGAAACAGGTGCAAGAGGCACGATTGAATCATGATGAAAGGGCTTTGAAAAAAGCTGTAAATGATTACGACGATGCTTTGGAGCGTTATGTACCGGTGATGATGGCTCAAGCAAAGATCTTTTGGGATTTAGAAAATTATATTCAAGTGGAGAAAATTTTTAAAAAGAGTATCGATTTTTGCAGAGAAAATGAAATTTGGAATTTAAATGTCGCTCACACTGTTTTTATGCAGGAAAATAAATTTAAAGATGCCGTTGGTTTTTACGAACCGATCGTCAAAAGGAAGTTTGATAATGTATGCGTTAAAATAATATGACTTTATTATGTTGAAAGGCAAACTAATTGGTTCCGATTTCAGATTTTAGACGTAAGTGCTATTGTTCTAGCAAATTTGTGTGTGAGTTATATTATGACTAGTCAAAACACCGAGGCAGAACACTTGATGAAGAGAATTGAAAAGGAAGAAGAAGCGATCTCTTCTAACGACCAAGATAAAAAATTATTCCACCTATGCATCGTCAATCTTGTTATCGGAACTCTTTATTGCGCAAAGGGAAATAATTACGAATTTGGAATATCGAGAGTTATGAAAAGCTTGGACCCTTACAATCAAAAGTTAGGAACTGATACTTGGTATTATGCCAAACGGTGTTTTTTGTCACTATTTGAACAATTAGCTAAACAATTAGTAGTATTAAATGACAACACGTTGCAAGATTGTATTCAATTTTTCGAACATTGTGAAGGTAGGATTTGCATTTAAAACTTAATTTCTTATACATTAATAAAATTTCAATTAAATATGGATCTTGATACTATTTTTTTGCTAGTATATGGGCGAGATATACCAACACAATTAGATCCTTTAGTAGAATTGCAAGAAATGGCACCAATGCCTAAAGCGAAGGACACCGTTACTTATGAGGCGAGATATTTAAAAGCATTATTTTTAAAATATCAAATGTCTTGAAAGCTTCAATGCAAATGCATGCTAATGTGAATTGTATATTCAATAAAGCAGAAAATTTTTACAACAAATATTTTATTCTAATTTTCTTTTAATTTCTAGTTGTGTAATTAATTAAAACCAATGTCACATTTTTTCAAACAATATGTTGGGTATTAAAAATAAAATATTAAATTCACACGTAAAAATAATTGTGATATCTCAAATACAACTAAGTGATCGACTCGGGCCTCATTAAGTACGTACGTTCCTGGAAAATATAGATATACGTACTTTCAGCAGTGTCATACTAAATGCTGCTGTGGTCAGAATATAAGAATGACAGTCTTTTTTTTCCTTGTTCGGTTATAACCACAATCGAAAGGTAGGAGTAAATTCTGGGAATTTGCAAACATGTGATTCAAGCATATGGACTCACTCTTGAAATTAAAAAGAATGTATTATACCTTTAGAATCTATTATACCTGGTTTCTCCAATTTTAACCTTAAACTATTTTTATAAAACTACTTAAGTTTAGGTTTGTTTATAATATATTCTTCTTAGTAGATTATATATAGCACATGTTTAATTTTGGTTGATAGTAGATCTAATGTGTGGTTATAGAAATCATATATTCCACAGGCAAATTTAACATTAAAATGCATTGGCTAGTAATATAGTAACTGAACTATTGAAGTAGAATTGATTTTCCTCCTGGAATTTGATATCACATAAGTATTTTGTTTTGTAGAATAAAGCTGGTAGTTCTAAGCAGGGAGTTAATGGATGCCGTGTTAAATACGTTGATAACATCCGTGCTAATGTTAACTTTTAATTCTCTCAAGTCTCTGAACAGACCTGGTCTAAGTTTACAGAATTTGGGGCATTTCCACAACAGTGCTCCAGGATCTCACTCAATTAGTCATCGTATGAGCATGTCATCTTGAAGGATATTCATACGCACCAAATGTACCTTGGTTCTGGTGTGTCCTGATTTAATACGGTTACATATTGCAATTCTCTGTCTGTCCATTCCGCTGCGGTTAAACTATGGTTTATTACTAAAGGCCCCGGCTGGTTCCATGTACTTGGTACCTTTTCCTAGAAGCGTGTATTTTTGGAGCTCTTTATCAGCATTATTTGAGGAACTTACTTTGGTTTGACTTCTTAAGATAGAGGGCGGGATTGTGGCTCGAAATCAAATAGAGTATTATAATATTGACATGCAAAATGATGTCTTGCACTAGTTTTCTAATGTCAGCTATCCATGGGTGGATATTAAACTCTAGTCTCTGCCTCTAAAGGTGCATGATTACTGATTAGGAGTCAATCAGAATGACGGTATCTGAACAGCGATGGTCTATGGGCATCTTCAATACCTGAGCAATGGCGAAAGCCTCAGCGCTATATGCATTGCATTAGGGTATAAATACATCTGCCCTACAGCCCTCTTCGGATCTTGAGCCGTCGGTATAAATGAGCATGTATCCTGAAATCTTAGTGTCCGACTGCAGAGTGAAAAGTTAAATTGAGGCATATTTGAGATTGTTGTTGAGATAATGTCTTTTCCCAAAGAGTTATCTACGTGTGTTATTAAGTGCTTTGTACGATATGGTGTAGACTACATTGTTTGCAACTCTAAGCAATTGAGCGAGGAGTGATTCTTTGATCTTGTGAAATACGTTAAGCACGAATGTTATCTCTTGCTGCTTCAATTGCGTATGGAAAACAATAATGTTAAAAGTTTCAATTTTTGAATGATTCCCCCATTAATAGTTGAGTTTGATCTAATCAACATATTTGACGTTAGTATTCTCTGCAGTTTTGTAATGATGTAAATCCGGGCAGATGATGAAGGATGTTGATGGCAGTTGTCTTCATGCATCCTAAGGGTAGCGTTCTAAACTGAATCTAAACACTGTAAAGTGTTTCGTTTTACATTTGCAAATAAGAAGCAGCCCTAATCCATCCTCGGTGTGATAATAGTTTTATATATATATTCGGGACGGGATGAGCATGGAACGATAAATGATTCGCTTTTATTTGCTCTATTCTGTTGGTTTATTTGGTTCTTGAACAATTCGCAGACTTATTTATTAGTTACAGGATGATTTCTAACTTACAACTAGCGTATTCGAGCGCAGAAGTAAAACTAACGCAACGCGTTAACAGTCACTCACGTGCAATACGCCCCCTCATCCCTGTCCCACTTCTATACCTCTGCTTTTAGCCTACCTGCCTAGGGTACCCTCTGCGCTAACGCTATCCATGCATCGGTGATTCACACAGTCAGGAGATAATCCTTGAGGAATCTGAATGCCAACTGGGGAAATCCTAGGTGGTTTGGCTTCACGGCCACGACAACGCCTGTGCGCTTGCGCTCGTTTTAGCATCAGGAGGACGAAGACAAAGGAAAAGGGACACGATTTTCCTAAGTGGGTTTTCCTAATTTCCTCTTTGTCTCTCGGGTTATGGCAGACATTATAGCTATGCCTGGGCCATATGGTCCTCGCGCGGCCCACAGCTGTCCTTGTCCCTTACAAATTTTTTTTTCTATTACATTTAGGACAATATAGTTAGCAGGGTTTTGGGGTGTAAGCCCCATTCAAAGTCGGTAACACTATTTTACATACCAATGAGCCTCTTAACCGAATCACTTAGCCATTTTATAATCCCACGTGACTCTTAAGTATCGTGGATGTGTACAATTCACGAGTGATCGTAATAGGCGCGCACAATCCCACTTAGTCACGTACACGCTTGATTCGGTGAGGCAGTCACTGTCGCATGCAATGACGCAACCACATGAAGTGGTATCGACCCTAGAGCGGTAAGACTTGCCTCGACAATTCTAATACACTAACTGAGACCCTTGTCGGAAAAGTGTTGCTTGGATCAGTCGGCGTGAGATATTTCCCTCTCTCCGCTAGTCTGTGTAACAAGCGGGAGTGAGAGGGCATGCCGTGGGCCCGTGAAGCGACCGACAGAGAAAACGAGGAAGCGTGGACGGCTATCCTAGCCGGGACGTGCGCGCCGCTCAGCGGGCGGTCGACGGGACCGACGAGCCAACCCAACCCCGTCGTTTATGGGGTGAGCTGTTTATAGCCCAGATACATTCCTTATAGCCGCTTTATGACCTGCCGTTGGCAGGTATAATAAAAAGGCAAAATAAAGGCAAAATAAAATAAAGTGAAAAGCGCGGTGCGTTTTGTACAACGATGTGAGGAACACAGACGTTTCCGATGTCCTGGAGTGTAAATGCCGCGAACAGTAATCATTCCGTAAAACTCTACTGTGATTTTAAACAATGTATAATTTAAGTTTTAGCGTTAATTCATATTTTGATTTTTTTACATAATTTGTAATAGGTGGTTGCATCTAATTTCCTCTCAACATTTCTCTAGGACAAAATTGTAACTTGCCATTCAGCGCATTATTTGTTTTAGTTGGGGAGGAAGGAGCTTGGATCTTCAGCCGCAGAATCAGAAGTTATCCTCTCTTTTGCATGCTCCTCTAAGTCAAAGACTACTTCGGACTCTGGCGTTCGCTCCTCATTTCGTGCGCTTAGTAACGCTTAAGCAGCAACATTATCAACTCTACTTTAATGAACATTCTTCTCTTTCTTAAGGAGGACGTGATTATTTGTCGAGTTCCTTTTTCCTTCCTTCCGAATCATGCCGCAACTGTGGAGCTGCATTCCAACTCGATCAATTTTCGCGCCAAATACCCACACAGTAGTTCATTCTAGCGTCATCTAACGGAACTTCTTAAACTAACCAAGTATGTATGTTATTACATACATGCGGGCCTGCGACCTTCTCAGCATCTAAATTATATTATCTTCGGCATTTTAGCTCGTCCCGCGCACGAGTTGTCGATCAGCACCGCCTACCTCTAAAGCGAGAAACTAATCAACTCGTCGAAAACATCACTTCAAGATTCCGGTCGATTGACCTTCTATTACTATTATATAGCGGTGTCGTTCTATATTCTCTGCTGTGGTGAAACAGTTTCATTTCATTGCATTTGCTATACACGTTCTTGCTTTGTTTTTATTCAAGGAAAAAATGGTGATCGACACGGAGTTAGAAGAAGCAAAAGCGGCTGTTTTACAGCTAATGACGGAAAAAGATAAAATTGAAGCTGACTTGCAAGCCGCGAAAAATGTTTTGGATACTGTTAAGTACTGTTTATTGACTTTGTACCATAGAATCATTGCGTGAAAAATTATATATTTCTCTATTAAAAATACCTCTCATGACATGACATTTTTATTCATTCATATTTCATTTCATTTGTTTATAGAATCGTGTTGGTATGACAGACGAGTTAGTAGATTCCCAAGGTTTTCCTAGAAATGATATTGATGTTTATCAAGTTCGTCATGCTCGTCATAAAATTAATTGTGAGCTTCGAAATATCTGATTATCGAATTTTAGTGAATTACTACAAAATAAAACTTTGACATGATGCATATTTAGGTTTGCAAAATGACCATAAATCTCTGATGCTGAAAATTGAACAAGGTTTGCACAAGATTCACAAGTTTGCTGGACATGTCTCACAAGAATCTCCCTCAACATCTAATCATTTTCAAGAAGTTTTCTTGTTGGAACCATTTTTAAGAGTAAATATTGTTTCACCAGGATCCCCAGCAGAAATAGCGGTAATAATTAAATTACAATTATTATTTAGTACATACACACACATGTTCACACACACACATGCTCACACATGTACACACACACACTTTAGTAATTACATTGTTTGTTATAATTTCATAAAAATATTATTTTAACCTGTGACATGTTAAATAATAACTTTTTTGATTTCACTATGTTTATTAATGAATTAATTATATTTAGGGTATTCAAGTGGATGATCTGATTCTAGAATTTGGTTCAATCTCAAACAGAAATTTTACATCATTGAAAGATATTGGAACTCTTGTGGAAAATAGCAGATACAAGACTGTCTCTTTGAAAATCAAACGTGGATCTAATACTTTTGTATTAAACTTAATTCCTAGACCTTGGAGTGGAAAAGGACTTCTCGGTTGCAACGTTGTGCCCTTGGAGGTTGTAGAGAGATAAGATTTATAAACAGTTTATTAATCACTTAAGATGTTCACATTTATCTGTAAGTCTTTATCAAGAATAAATTATAATTTTTTAAAAACATCTACATTGCACATTATTTTCCAACTATCATCTTTCTAATCCTTAATCTACTGTAAGTCCTTGCCTTAAGACCTTTGAAACTTGAGGTATATTTAGTCCAAAATGAAAATGTATACTAAGTACCTTTGAATAGATGCTACAAGAGAATCTATAAAATGATTTTATTATCTTTCCACATTGTTAGTTACTTTATAAGCTACTGAAAATGAATTCCTTATTAGTTGTAAGTTCATTAAACATTACTATGATTTGAATATTTATTGAAATTAGATACTATATTTATGTTAGAATAATTAGCAGATACAACATCAAAATACTTTTTTAGAATAAGTTTTTTCTACTGTATTAAATATTATTCTAGACGCTGGGAATATCACTTACAATTATCAACTGTAAAGCTGCAATATTTGATTATTCAAATATTACACCTTGGAGAGTAGCTTATGCTGTATATCCTGTATATAATTCTGAACCATGGATTGATGTTTGGAGAAATCAACAACCACCTCAATCATGGATTGAAGTTTGGAAAAATGAAAGATCTTGGGATGTTTTTAATAATGCTGTAAATCTTAAATTTGGTGATGACCACAAAAATGAGAATAATTTAAATACAAAAGTTGCTGGTCTCAATAATCTTCTTCAAAATTCACAACAGCCAGTAAAATCTGTAGAAAATAAGAATTTAAAATCTAAAAAGTCATTGAACTACTCATGGCCTAGAAATGACGTAAGTAATATTAATTAAAATCATTAGAATTATAAATGAAACAATTTACTGTTCTATTACAGAAGGATTGGTCAAAAAATGTGAAAAAAGATCATGCATCAATTTAAATTCTACAAGACAATTATTTAGTGCACATAGAAAATAATTTGGTACAATGTTATATATATTTGTATTCTGGCTTTGTAGTCTGCTTATAGCAAATAAATGTAAATATATAATGAATATAATGATAAATATTATTTCATCCATACGTTTCCACTTACCAAAGCAAATTCAGTAGTATAGATATCACTTTGTTCTTTCTGCTATTTCCCTCGATCGGATCAATGACGTAAACTTGAAATATTTTCATTTTTGCCGCTTTATAATGACACAATTATACAGGAAGTACATGAGATTATTGGACAAATGGCCATTAGACAAAACTAAAGTAGAGTAAGTAACTACAAAAACTTTTCTTGTTCCTCAATTCAAGTTGTTACATTTTCACAATATTACTTCAGTTTTGTAGGTTAGAACACGCGTAAAAACTAGCATACGTTAATATTTATGAATGTTCAAAACAATTTAATCATTAAAAAGTATCTCAAATTATGTAATTTTGATATTCTAGGACATACGTTTTCGTGTAATTAAGTATATTGTAATTTTAGCAATTTATTTATTTTTTGATTTTATAGTAAATGGAATTACGTGAAACTCTATTATATTTAACGAACATATAATTTTAATATTATATAAATAAATTTAGTATATAAACTTCAAAATAATATTATTCCAGTGATCTTAGTCAATATATACGTCAGCAAATAAAAATCACATTTTCCAGAGGAGAAAACAGTAAATTACAAAACCAAGAGTTATGTGAGCAAAACTATCAGAGTCTAGATAAAATAGCATCAAATTATTATGCTAAAAAGTATCCACATAATTTTAAGAAAACTTCAACTGGACTGTCGCAAGAATTATGTTCATTAGCTATGAACCATGAAGTTCAAAAAGCATTACAATTAGAATTAGAAAATTCAGGATTTTTTAGTAAAGTTAAGAATTCAGTGAAGCATATTGTTAATAAATATCGAGATCAATAATAGTACATGTTAAAAGTAGTAAATATTCATTGATTCTTGATTTTAAGAAGTTAACATGAAATTTTTTAAGAGATTACAGCTCCTTAGAGTTAGACAAAGATTGTATACTACTTCAAATGCAAATCAGAACAATTATGAGTGTGATATAGAATTTGCAAATGCACCTCATTTTCCTGTAATGTGGAAAGAAACTCTACATTATCTCAACCTTGCACCAGGAGATACAATGATTGACATGACATTTGGTTCAGGTGGACACTCCAAGAAAATTTTAGATACTGTGCCTGATGTAAAGATTTTTGCTTTAGATCGTGATCCAACTGCAATGAACTTTGCCGAGGATTTAGCTAAAAAGTATCCAGGTCAAGTATTTCCACTACTTGGAAGGTTCTCAGAGCTTCCAAAACTATTAGAAAGTTACCACATAAAAGAAAATAGTATCGATGCTATGCTCTTTGATTTTGGCTGTTCATCAATGCAATACAACACACCAGAAAGAGGCTTTATGATATCAAAAAATGGACCTTTAGATATGAGAATGGATGGAAATAGATCTACAAATTCACCAACAGCAGCAGATGTTCTTGAAAAAGCTAGCGAGAGAGATTTGTACCATATTATTAAGTATTATGGAGAAGAAAAGAGAGCAAGGAAAATAGCAAGAGCACTTTTCGATGCAAGATACATGTTTAGGAGTTTAAAGACAACTCATGAATTAGCCAAATTTATTGAATCATTATTTTCTAGTGAAATAAACACTGATCAGTTGGGAAGATTTCAACATCCAGCTACCAAAACATTTCAAGCATTAAGAATTTTTGTGAATAATGAATTGAATGAAATCAATCATGCTATAGTCATAGCAACAAAATTATTAAAAATCAATGGTCGTTTAATTACAATATCATTTCATTCTTTAGAAGACACTATAGTGAAAAGACATCTGTCTGGTAATGTTAGTGACAGTGTGGCAAATAAACTGCCTTTGAGATACGCAAATTGGGGCAAAGTTTGGCAAAATAAGGAGGATATAGAAGCATTGACATCATCTCCATGGTTAATGTTACACAAACATGTTTTGACTCCATCTGATGAAGAAGTTTACGCAAATCCTCGGTCGCGATCAGCAAAGTTTCGAGTTATTGCTAAAATAAAATAGTTTTTTTCCAATTTTATTTAGTTTTTCATTAAATTGTAGGTAGTAATAAAATAACATGTTAAATTGTAATACGTAATTTTAATGTAACAATACAAAGTAATACAAAAAAAAGAAGTTAAAAACTATGACACTTTATTATAAAAATAATTTTTTGAAATAAAAATGTAATAAGGAATGCTTATGTAAATAAACATGAAGATTTGTAACATCGTCAGTTGAGGCTTTGCATTCTTAAAACAATCCCTCAATTTCATCAGTTTCACTGTTCCAATCCATGTCGTAAATACTTGGTCTTGTTGAGAGGCCAGGCATCATCATGATCTAACGAATAAACAAATTAATGAAATAACTTTAAAAACTAAAAAATACTGAAAATTTTATAATAAAATTCTTGAACTTACATCTCCAACCATTGGTACAACGAATCCAGCCCCTACTGACACAAAGATATCGGTAATGTCCAGTCTAAATCCAGTAGGTGCACCTTTAACGTTGGCATCTCCAGTCAGAGAATTCGAAGTCTTAGCCATACACAGAGGGAGTTTGTTATAACCCAACTTATTGTATTCTTTGATTTTCAATTTAACCTAACAGAATATCAATTAAATAGTATCGAATTAAAAATGTTAAGAATTATTCCTGTTGTATAATAATAACAAGTATTTACTTGATCAGCTAAAACGACTTCTCCAGCTCCGTACATTTCTTTGGCGACAGTATTGATTTTATCCTCGATGCTTAAGTTGAGATCGTAGAGAAACTTAAAATTATTTGGTTTGGAAGTTGCTGCAATGACGGCATCTGCAAGCTCTAAAGCTCCCTTACCACCATCAGCCCAGTGAGTACAGACAATTGCGTCAGTTGCTCCATTTTCCAAACAAGCTTTCTTCACGAATTGTAATTCTGCTTGCGTGTCGGTCCTGGCAAAAAAATAGTACTTACGATAACTTAAGAAGAATCTCTAAAATGAGAAGCACTTACTGATGAGCATTAATAGCAACAACGACAGGAATTCCAAATTTGGTACCATTACTGATATGTTTGATCAAGTTGGGGAGACCTTTCTGCACAAGTTCCAAATTTTCCTCGATGTATTCCTTTTTGAGTGGCGCACCAGGTGTGACAGCTGGTCCACCACCGTGCATCTTGAGTGCGCGAATGGTGGCGACGAGAACGACGGCATTAGGCACAAGGCCAGACACGCGACACTTGATATCGAAAAACTTCTCCATGCCGATATCCGAGCCGAATCCTGCTTCGGTCACGACTATACCGTCGGGTCCGACCAGCTTCAACGCGATCGCGTCTGCGATTATGGATGAGCAGCCGTGTGCGATGTTGGCGAAAGGACCCGTGTGTACTAGCACTGGTGTACCCTCGATACTCTGCATCAGAGTTGGTTCGATCGCGTCCTTCAACAATATCGCCATAGCTCCTGTCATTCCCTGCAAATCATAATGAAATGTGATTTTAAATTAGACAAAAGTATACTCTTTCGTTTTATCATGTACGTCACCATTGATTAAGTGAAATACTTACAAAGTCATCGGCAGTGAGAGGTTCCCCATGTTTATTAAATGCAACAACCATGTTCGCAAGTCGAGTCTTCATGTCTTCAACGCTCGTCGCTAATGCGAGAATGGCCATGACCTCTGAGCCGACGGAAATTTTGAAGGAAGTTTCGCGCGTTTTGCCCTTCTCGGTGGCGCTCTGACCAATTGTGATTTTTCGGAGGTAACGGTCGTTGATGTCAACCACTTGTAATCGAATAATTTTACTGATTCTCTATGACCTATTGCGAAATTCGGAATTTTCATAAATACCTCTGGTGAAGGGAATGTTATTAGGGTCAATGTCTAGTCTGGTGAATTTGCGCTGTTCCTCCTCGGTCAACGAGGCAGGTTCGGTTTTGTTGATTCCAAGTCTCTGCAAACGTCTCAATTGAATTTTAGAAAACTTCCTGACACCCTTGATGGTCGGTACGAGTCTGTCATAGAGTGCCTTGTCTGCTTGAGTTTCTTCGTGAAAATAGCGGGCATCGATTTGTGCGGCCATCAAGTTGTTGGCAGCTGTGACCGCGTGGATATCGCCGGTAAGGTGGAGATTAAACTCTTCCATGGGAATGACCTGCGATTGTTACATATCCAGTTTTAAACATTTTTTTCACGAAACAATTGAATCGTAGTGAAAGAATTTACCTGTGCGTAACCACCTCCAGCAGCGCCACCCTTAACACCGAAAGTCGGCCCCTGACTCGGCTGCCTCAATGTTGCAAACGAATTCTTGCCTTTGTGTCCTGTAAGTGCCTGCACGAGACCCAAGCTCGTAGTACTCTTACCCTCTCCCAACGGAGTCGGTGTGATACCAGCGACCACGACGTATTTGCCATTCGTTTGGTGCTGGAGCCTCTTGATCACGCTTAGGCCGACTTTAGCTTTCTTGCTTCCGTAAGGACTCAGCTCAACAGGGAGTATACTAATTTCTTCGGCAAGTTGAACGATGTGTTTTGGCTCGTGGGCACGTGATATGGCAATGTCGCTTGGTACTGGTCTCTCGATTTTTAAGCTGAGTACACGAAGCTTCCATTCGTTGTTGAGCAGACGTTCAGCAGCGCGTTGCGCCGAAATCACTGTGTTCTTCATCAGCATGGCTACTGTCATAGGACCAACACCACCGGGTACTGGAGTTATGTATGAGGCCACCTTCGATGCCTCCTCGTATGCTACGTCGCCAACAAGACGCTGGCCAGACTTCTTTGTTGGATCTACGAAGAGGACAGAAAAAACAAATGACGCTGAACAGGTGGTTCTGATTGTTAAGTGCAACAAGTCTCAACGGTTTATTGATTGAATGTCTTGAGTGATAGGTTGTATTAAATCATTGAATGAAACTGTAAGACAACACGAGGTAGGATACTTCTGTTCGTGTTTAACTGCCCACTCCCCAATTTTTCGCGCGGCTCTTTGATAAAACGGAACCTTCCGCTGGATCTTCAAATTTGTCGCTATCTTAAATTCGATTTCTTACTGATATATCAGTAGCTTTGCCAACTGATAGCTTTTATAGACTAGAATGTCGGAATTTACTATAAAATAAAAATAAAATATATAATTGCTACCTTTGTTCAGTTGACTGGCAGAGTCTCCTAATACATTCAATTTAATAACTGAACAAATTGCTAATTACATTGATGAAACGGAGTCGGCTCGAGTTAGTTTATAACAACAAAACATTAATAAAGGTACGCGAGAGACGGACGTAAGAAGCTCGAATGACACCGAATGAGCGTCGAAAGCAGCAGGCGATACTCATAATTTTTCTGATGGATATTACATGCGATACAGTATTTCGTAATGGATTAGAGTAGTTGATAACTTTTTGTTTGTCAGTGCGATAATAACAAGTTTGTCAAGTCAAGTCCAGACTTTCCTTTTTATCAAAGTTAGACCTCTGTTTTCGATGATTTGTTGTTAAAATGAACTTAATGGGAGGCATTACGCGTTTGTAAACAAAAACTTTGGAGTTGCATAAGATTTAATTTTATAAATATACCCAACTTTAATAATAATTGTGAGAACGTGAACGTAATCAGAAAATTACCTGGAATAGCGTTGATTCCGCAATCGATTACAACTGCTCCAGGTTTGATCCACGATCCTTTGACCATCTCTGGTTGGCCAATACCCACTACCAAAATATCGGCTTTTGATATCTGTGAATGGAAACAAAATATTTCGACATTAGATAAAAACATTGTTATAATAATAGTTTATAAGATATAATAAAAACTCACGACAGCAGGAAGATCCTTGGTTTTCGAATGGCACACCGTGACAGTAGCATTGTGCCATTTCAACAATTCGGCAACTGGTGTACCTACAATTTTACTTCTGCCGAGAACAACTGCTTGAGCTCCTGCAATTGTCACTTCACTCCTAAAATAAACGAACAATTTTGTTAAAAAAGGTTATAATTTTTTAGAATAGATATAAAACAGTATAATAATTTATTTACTTTTTTATGAGTTCGATGCAGCCATTTGGAGTACAGGGCAAAAATCCAGACATATCGCCAACGGCAACGCGGCCCTCGTTGATCGTATTTAATCTGCAGATTAAAGATAAAATTGCAATATATAGTAATTGATGTAACGGGTTGAATTGGGTTTATCTCGCTTTATAACATTACAGTGAAATTTATGAATTACAGGCATTTTGGCCTATTTTAATTTCGAACTTTGTTACGTGTACATGTATTTAGCTTGTTGACGTTTACGTCATTACAAAACAGTAATCTGTTATGGTATCGCTCGTCATCGTAAAGTCAAAGGCCATCAAACGTATTCAAAGCCAAAATGTTGCTTCATTATAAATATCAGCTTAACTTTTCGTCAACAAAACATTTAAGTCATTAATGATTTGAAATTAATTTTTCACCACTCATTGCTACTATCTAAAAAAATTACTAGCTGAAATGCTCTACTTGAATGAAAATTTTAATAACAGACAAAAATTGAAAATAAAATTTTACTGACCCATCGACATCTTTGGCTGGTGAAACAGCATCTGTAATAAGATGCGAGTCAATTTTGTTGACAGTATCCAAGGGCATTTGGACGATGATGCCATGAGTATTTGGATCATTGTTAAGTTTGTCGAGTTTACTGAGTAGTTCGTACTCGGTGGTGGTATTGGGCAGTTTAATGTGAGTAGCTTTGATGCCAATCTCGCTGGCTGCCTTGATCTTCATACGAATGTACACGTTTGAATCCTCTCGACCACCAACCTGTACGATTGCAAGTCCGGGTTTATAACCAGGTAGTTTTTGCTGGATTACTGCCACATCTTTTGTCAGGGCATTGCGAATTTCTCTGGAAAGTTCGTTAATTATTGACAATAACAATATTTATTACTAATCCAGACTTGTCTTTTAAATTTCATTGAAAAGTGTGATACACAGAATCGAATCTTGAGAACAAATATTATTTTTACGTATAACTGGATAATTTATTACGTAAGAATATTGAAATAGTACAAAATAAAGATTATCTTGTGTTTCCTCTTAGTGATTTGTTAAAAAGTAAACAACTGTTTGATAAGCGTGCTATAGGTGTGTCCTAAGTCACAAAAATAAATTTTGCAATAATACATTTAGAGAATATAATCTCTTACAGGCGAAGCGATAATATACAATTTAATAAAACTTTCCTGAATAAAATATAACAAAATATAAAGTGAAAAATCGAATAGGTATATTAATGAACGTAACTACAAGATTAAATTAAACTGTAGAGATTTCATACCACCGCGCAATATATGAAATGAGAACCATTAGCACGACCTTGCTGCTAACTACCAGCTGTCGGCAAAGTATGTGTTCCTTACATAATTCAAAAAAAAAATCAATACGAACCACACTAAATGTGATCGTATCTAATTATATAACACTAAACAAAAGATATACTTACTTGGATAGGTCGGTGCCCGAGAGCACGACGCCGCGAAGGTCAGTAGCCATGAATCTGCCGAGGAATCTGTAAAATGAGTCACAGTACTATAAAATTGCAGCAGGTGGTATGTATACTCTGCAAGCGGGTCTCTCGTGAGTGAGAAATAAAAACACTTGTCGATGCAAGCGGATAAAATTATTCATTAAGAGCGTATTAGATTCGTGATGGAGACGCGAAGGCCAACTGAAGCCGGTTCATGCAACGCATCACATGGTCTCCAAAGCAACAAGTCTTTTATCTCGCTGTCTTTCTCTTTCGCAGGCACGTGTGTGTGAGAAAGTATACACACACGCATACGTACACACACACACATACACACGCACACACACATATATATTCAGTGCAGAGCCAGAGAAGTGAACATAGCAAGCAGCCAGTCGACATTTCCCCTCTCTTCGAAATTTCTATGGGATATATCGTTCTGCTACTCCACTAAATAGAGGTTCTCAGACAATTTTTGGAGGTCTCAGGCGTTTGACGAGATTTCTTTTTAGCATCGTGATGGATTTGTAGGCCTACTAATTGGAACGTTAGGATGTTTGCGGCGAGTGAATGAAAATAAAACGAATGACGTCGAGCGATTTCTCGCTCCGTTTGTTTTTCATTCCCGAAATTACGATAGATATGTTATAAAATCGATTATCGTTTCTTTATAATGATAGTCTTGACTTTTATAGCATTTTTTGATCGTAAAGAGCCTAAAAAATTATATATAAAAGACTAGTACGTTTACTTATGATGCCAAATTATATTTATGAGTAAGCAAATATATAAATATAAATTAGGACATATAACGTGCAATAACTTAAACATTTTTTTAAATTGATTAAGTACGCTCCTGATAAAAACTATTCAATTAATTCTTGCTTTGAAGATCAGTTTCTTTAGTTTTTCATTAGTGTTTCATTGTTTTTTACGTAATACAATACAAATATTAGAATTTACCGAGTCAACAAGAAAATAGTTTAACCAAGCAGTACAGTGAGTTTTTCTTACTTGCCGAATTTCGTTAATTTGTACATGTATACGATTGCACTGACCTATCTACTAAAACTTATTCTCGTAGACTGCACTTTCGACCCAGTACTACATATCCTATCTAAACTATTCAAATCTGTTTATCATGACGGTGCATATATAATCGACTAACTTTGGCCGAGATAAACAACGTAATATATTTGCGATGTGTTGAAAAATATTAGCTAACATTAAAAAGTCGGGTACATGCATATAACACCAATGAAAAATTAATATATGAATTATTATGGGAATGCTTAGATTGTATATTGACTCCGGCGCAAAAAAAAACATGCTATAATGAGTGAATAATACATTTTACATTGTGTATTTTTGTTGTTTCGTTAAAAATACTCATGAACATTCTTCATAAATTTAACCAATTTAAGATTCTGATAATTAATTTCTGTGTCATATCTCTTAATATATAATATACAAAAGAGAAAATTGTATTTTTCTTCATGGTATTCTACTCACGTTCTCTCTTTTAACCAAATTTCAAAATAATGTTATTAATTTTAGTATCACGGATGGTTATATAATTATTGATTTGTACTGATAATTTCAAAATATTTAACCTTTTATGTTTTTAAAAGAATTTATAAATGACACAGCTCCATTCTTGCAGATTATCAACCATACTAATCATATTCATAAATTGAATTTACTGTTCAAATATAAATCTCACACTCCAACACACACACACACACACACACACATACTCCAATTACGAAAATAAAAAATGTTGTGTTCTTGTTATCGTGCACCAATTACAATGCTGGTAGTCGGCGACTTATCACTTTTTTAAGATAGAGCTAAAAGTGCATCTAATGTTTTACGTATAATAATACGATTCAATGAGAGTTAACCAATAAAATTAAAATAACAATTAACATTTTTAATTTTGCTTAAAACGCTCGAGTACTTGAAGTCAAATAACGAACTACTCAGCACGGCCGCCCCTTGAGATTTAATATGGTCGCGCCCTGAATTCTAGCTCTTTTTTTTATGAGTGGATCTTTAATGAATAGATTATATAGTAACTACCACTGCATTTTTTTCTCGTGTATTGAAGTATATTTTTAAAAGATTTGTTTAAACAATTGCATTGGAAATTTTAATTTCTGAATGAATTTCAAGCAAATATTTGCACGAGAATTTGAAAGATCGATTTTACGTTTAAAATAAATAAATACATTTTTATTTATTAATTATAATTGTAATATTTAAATTATCATTCATAGAGCAGTACAATATGATACAAGTGAGGACTAGTACATTACGATAACTCGCTTCACTCGAGAGTAAACGGCACTTGAGACAAGAATCTTTTTGCTGAACATGTGTCATACCGCATTTTCCGATACAACCTACGGAAAGTGAGGTTCTATTCAACATACGCTTTTTGCCGAGCGTACGAGAAAGAAGTGCTTTGTGCACGTAATGTCGAAAAATTAGTTTTTATTTGTTTAATGACAAATTCAGCAGCTCCATAACATCAATTATTGACTTTTAAAATTGTGCAGACCATAATGGAATTTTATTCTTCTGAGAATTTACAGCAGTCAACCGAGAGAGAGAGAGAGAGAGAGAGAGAGAGAGAGAGAGAGAAATAAAATAAAATAAAATATTGAAAATATATGTACCGATATTTACTTAAACATTAATAGCTATTAAGGCATTTTTCGCTATGCCTATAGTGTATCCATATAGTAATACTATCTACACCATATTTTCTAAAGTACTGTGATTTTATTAGTTTTTTCACTATTATATATATATATATGGTATTCTAATAACGATGTTACCTTCGAAATATTTATAATGTAAGTAATTTACTGAAAATTTTGACGAAAATAAGTTTTTTTAACTCAACTGTTTCAAAAAAACGTCCTTGAGATAATGTAACTAAGTAGAACTATATATCTGCCGATGATATAGACTCTTTTTTCAAGTTTTGTTTAAGTTTATTGAGCAAACTTGATACTCATTAATGTGACGACCGATATAGATTGATTTTATAGTTAATTACAAACTAAATTCACGTTCATACTAGCAATGTGTATTGATGAATAATAAATAAGCGATATAATTACTTATTACTTACTGATAAATCCAAGTATAATCAGAGCTACAAGGTACGGAAGGTAATGGTCGAATTTTATCTTTATTGGCTTGCTAACGATTGCATATTTTTTACTTCTTTTATTTACAATGAATCATCTATCCAAACTTGATTTGATCCGTATTTTTGCTCTGGATACTTTATAGTATAGCTCAATATATTCCAATTTATAATATCATGGAATTTTAAACAAAGCAAAAAAGTGCACAATTAATTTGTACTTCGATTGCATTGATAAAATGAATTTCATAATTGAATGCTACAATTTTAAATATTAGATCTTTGCTTTGTTTACGTGTATATTTTTTTTAGAATGATAGCAGTTGTGTAATTCTAGATCCCTGACTGCTTACACTTGACAATAAAACAAAATACGATAAGTAGGAGTAAATACTAACGTCGTAAAAAATCTTATCTTTTCATTGTGACATAGCTTTTTAAAGAATTCAAACTTCATAAAATTACTTTATTTGAGCTATTTAATTCTCACAATGAGTAACTTTTTACTCTTTTTTAAAAGTCTATTATTCAAAATGAGTGATTTCTTATTAAAATGGAGTAATTGATTAATAATTACTTAATAATAATTTCTTAAATAAAATAATTTATTAGTCAATTTGAGTGTTCAATAGTAATTGTTGTACTTGAATAAAATAATAAATTACTTTGGTGATATGTGCTCTTGAAAAGATAAAAGAAGACAGCCAGATGGTGTATTGAAGTTATATATTTCGACATTTTTGGAAAACTTGATATATATTCGTCAGAGAAAAATTTGAAGAGCTGAAAAATTGGGTAATCTGAGGATAAAATGGCTGCTGCAAAACGAATTTGCCTTTGGAAATAATTTTTTCGTAGAGTTAACATAAGATCACAATGGCGTACAGCTATAGCACGCGGAAATTAAAAATCCAAGCATAGTTTTACATTGGGTACAGTCTGATATTGTGCTACCTAAGTTACTTCATTATCATTTTTCACACATATATATTATACATTTATATAGATTGAATTGGAAGTGGAGAGGGCTAACTCACAAATCCTCAGGACGTTCGCGTACGAAGATTTAATTCAGAAGCCATCACGTAGCGTCGCGGTCTTTTAGTCGGGATTGACTTTAATTACGTCTTACATAGCTGGGGGTGAATTGGTTAGGTGTACTACTGCCGAATTGCTGTGCGCGCGCGACTCAACGCAAGTGAAGGAGCGTACAGGATTCGTTAGACCCGGGGGACCTACGCTGCTCCTTGCCCCACGGCGCGGAGTTAGAAGCACCGAATTTCAACTGCGTGGATTTAACGTTAATTAATTTCAAGGCGATTGCACTTTACTTATTCGGACCGCAATGCTTCGGCCAATTTTCATGGTTAAAACTCATGATACGTGCGTATAATTAAGCGAGGAATTATTTCATAATATTGTGAATGAGTTTCGATTTCTTTGAAACAATATCTGTTATATTAATTTTACTGCGTGACCATGCAACTTTGATACATATATATATATATACAAATTACTGTACAAAAATAAATCTATTGTATATTTCGTTTCTTTTTAAAATGAAACATCAGATTAAGTAATTGGCTATTCCAAGCAGCTGTTTGATATAGATATATATGCAACCTTAAAATTCAAATGCGTCTTTACTGTTTTCTTATGAATAATGACATGGCGAAAGTAAATATTTGTTTGCTTAATCAATTTAATCTTTGTTGAGCTTATAAAATAAGCGGGTGCTAAGGATATTAACGATTGAAGAATTAAGATATTCATGAATGTAACGAATGTCCTCGAGCACTGAATTCGCATTTGAGAAATTAAATGCAAGTTCGCTGTGTGGGCATTCTCGTTGTACAGGATTTCCTATGGAGCACATGTAATTTGTTAATTTGTGTAAGCTCGTTAATGGAGCGTATAAAGGCGTAGATATTTTCTGAAAATGGATATATGAAAGAGTAAAAAAGTATAAAATGAATCGAAACTATGATTTTATCGATAAAGCGCATCATGCAATTGAATGCGACAACTATACGTATATCTCGAGCATTTTACTTGCTTTCGCGCATACACTTATCGGTGTAGCGGTAACAAGCGTAACAACATCCTTTGGAGAGCCGGAGCGATTGTGCAACTCTAGTTGCAGCAGCACCGGCAGCGACATGGACAGTTAAGTTTAAGGGGATGGCCTTGAGGCTTGCGCGCGGGCCGATCATGAGTCCAAGGAGGTAAACTGTAGTCTGGCACGCGTTTTCGAGATTGAAGTCGTTGGTTGTATCGAGACCCTTATACACGTACATACACGCAAGCACACGAAATGGCCAAGCGCAAACTTGCCCCGCAAATTCCTTATCCGAGTGAGCTCTGGAGAAGCTGCTACCCCTTATATTCCAATCTACGGCGTGCTGCTGCTCCACGCCATCGTCTTTCGACCCCCGCGAGCTTTCTCTTATGCTGTAGCTGCTCGATCAAGTTGTCGAACTTTCTTGATTGCTCCCAGATTTATATAGCAAATACTTTGTTAGAGTAGCGTGTACTTTTATTTGCCCCTTTTTCCATATCTATTGCGTAGTCAGCCCATTTCAACAGTGGGTTAGCAATTCGACTAACTGTCATCAATTTAACCATTGCGATTAGTAGTGCAATCAATAGAAACCATTGCAATTACGCGTGCTCGTGATATCTTAACAAAAATTACTTGATAATCCTTGGATGAGCACATTCGCTTATCAAATATTTCGGAATAGTGCGTTTCATTATCAAGAATAATATGCTAATAACTGCAAACGAACAACTGAATGAATCTGCGCGCACGCATCGAACGACTGATGGGGAAATATCTAGAGTTGATTGTTGTAACGTATCAGCGCAAATGAATGTACACAAGATAGACTAGTCGGACGATGCACAAATGTTATATAAAGTGTTACATTCGCAATAATGCATGCGATTGTGAAGTACATAGCTCTTGTATACTCGTCAGAGAAGCTAATAAGTATGTCGGTGGGACCATAAAGCTGCGTATTACAATCCTCCCCATCCCATCTAGAGAGAGAGAGAGAGAGAGCATATTCCTCCATAAACATTTACATTACATTATTCAAGTGTGCGATGCTAGCTAGCTACGTACTTGTGCTGCAAAATTTCAGCTGTTAAAGCGCCCACCACGCCACAGCACTACTGTATATGCTTTAATGGCTCTTCTGAGACAGCTTCGAATTACACCGAATTATTCATTGCCTGATTTGTTTATTTCCTAGTTTTCGACGGTACGTCAACAGCAAATTCGCACAAGCATTTATAAAATGAATGAGTTATAAAATGAAGAAATAAGAATTATCGTACAAGTGTACAGCAGCGCTCGACTCGTAGGAAGGGTTAAAAACTTCAGAGAGCGGTTCTCTTGCCTTGGACGAGACGTTATTATCCTTCCGTGCGCATAAGGATAATCCACTTGCAAACATACTGTCAATCTACTGCGCAAGTGAAGCGTCCATAATGATGCTTACGAGGCAGTTGCCGAGGCAATTTCCTTGATACGCCGTGCCGACGAAGAAACATCCACCGTCGTAGTGGCAGTCGTCTATTTCAAAGAAAAGCTTAACTCCATAAACCGTTTCTAACGTCAATTTATTGGTGGAAGCAGCAATTTAACTGAAATTTGCGAAGATATCGTCTAGATGGGAGGGAGTGGCATTCGCGAGACCAGCGAGTAAGCCAGCGGCCATTAATTTCGATTAGCTGGGACCTAGGCTCGGGGATGTGCCTGATTGAAAACGCGATCACGTCCGTTCATTTGCTTGCTCGCGACATTCTCTCTCTCTCTTTCTCTCTCTCTCTCTCTCTCTCTCTTTCTCTCTCTCTCTCTCTCTCTCTCTCTCTGTATGGATGTATCAAGGAGGATGCTAAGTCCAAGGCAAGCTCGAGGGTCCTTTTAGTTCGTCTAAAAATCATCGTGATAGCACGTGTTATATAGGATTTTGTCGTTGCTACAGATGGGTTGGAGTTTATGAAGAGTAAGTAAAATGCAGGATTAAATATTTTTTGAAGCTCTTGTACTTGACTTTAGTTATTATCAGATTTTGATCGAGATTATTTACTACAATTTACTCTATAGTTAGGTTCAATAATGCTATAGCAATAACGATTTTTTATGTAAATAAATATAAGACTGTTATCAATTTCTTTTTACTAAATTTCTGTTTGTAAATTGTAAAAATAAAAATATATTCAAGCTAAAAGGTTATTTTGAAAATGTCAATCCACCTATCTATGTAAGGGGTAGTAGAGAATTAGCGCGTTAGAGTGTTCAATTCGACTCAGCGCACATTATGAAGTTTCGTCTTAGCTAGCGTTGCGAAAACCGATATCCACCTCGTTTACCAAACTCGTTTCTGGACGAACAAGTTTTGTCCCCTCTTATACAAGCTTCGATTGATTTTTTCGCTTTCGCGTGATTTACAGGTGTCTTTTATTTTTGCGTCGCTCAAGAAATATACCTGCATCGTTGCTCTTATTTTTGATTTTTTATTATAAAGAAGAAAGAACTAATTGAAATTGAAGAAAAGTTTGTGGTAGAAATTGTTAAAATCGACAACATCTTTCCGGTCTTTTACTCTGATTAGAAAGCACTTGTCGTCGATTAATCGACAAAGTTTTCCACAATCTGAAATTCGAGTAGTCGATTACTATCTCCTTCTCCGATGCATACACTAAGTTGATTGGATCAAATCTACTTACCAATCTGCATTTGATTATCGTAGAGCAACGTTTCCTCGAATCGCTCGCTCTACATACGTGCCTTCGGACTTTACCCCGTACGATCGATTAATTGATAGGCTTTCCAGTTGTCAACGTCATTTTTTAGTAGATGCAAATTTCTTATCAAATAAGCGACCGATCGTTCGCTCTTTATAGACTGTACTTTATAGACAATCGATGTCCAATCCACCGTGGAGAAATAGGCGATCGAGAGAGTGAGAATTATCGATTGGTGAGAAACTTTTGTAAAATCAATAGTCGAAGAAGCGGCCGGCCCCCAGGCGTGTATTTCGTATGACGACGCGAGGGAACAAGACAGATAACTTGGTCTGCGTGAAAGGGTGGTAAGATGCCGGGGGTCGATCGGGGCCACCCCCTTTCGCTCTGGTGCCGACTGCACCGAGTGAGCTGTGCGATGAAAGCGAATTACGTGCACAAAAATATGGCTGTGTATGGGGTGCCCAGCTACCCCTTTCAATGGGGAAGGCCTTTTCTCCTTTAACAACGTCGCTCGAATGATGGCCGGTCAGCGACTGCTTTCAACGCAGCGCGCCGCGCGTTCCGACGCGATCTTACGCTTCGCGGAACATCTTGAAGGGTTACCCGCCGATAATTAATATTCGCTGAGATGATCAGCGTATTGCTTCGTTGTTTTTGGTTTGTTAGACTGACTTTATTCATTATTATTCTTTTTCGAAAGATTTCGAACATCTCTTTACCATGTAATATCAAATTTTTTCCATCTTACTACTCACTCAACACTCATAAAAATGTGCAAACTTCGCAGAGTGAACTTTTAAAATAATTGGTTTAATTTTGGATTTTCAGCAAAAAAGCATGAGAAAAGCATTAGCAGATTGATTTTTTTTTTCATAAAAGAAATTGCTAAGATCGAAGAAGCCTCGATCAATTGTTTGAAAGAATTATTAAAATTATTATTAGAGACTTAAATAAAGGACGCTATTATGAAATTGTATTCATTCTAAACTTGCTACATCGGTAAAAATCTAATAATAATCTAATAAAAGAAATACCAGTTAAGTGATTGTATACATGTAGGCTTACTTATTTCTGCAGATTATGAAAAATAAAAATGTTTGCCGAAAAGCATCTTTGAGCAAACGGCGAGATGTCGGCATGGAAAAGGAAAGGGGTTAATACTGCTTGTGGCATATTGAGGAGGGCGGCCGACTGTGAGATGCGACAGCGTTCACCGACGACGCACTTCTACCATCTTAACGGTTATATTGAGTTACGGTTATTGCTTCACTTCTCCCTCAAGACATTTCCGAGGATTTCAAAAGTGTTTGACCACATGGAACCCGAAAAATTTATAATCTCATCAGTTTTGATTTAATGCTATTTTCACATTGTATTTTAATATTGTTCGATCGACAACAGTTAAGCAAATATACGTTAACACTTAATCCAGTATTAAGTAAGTGAGCTTGTTACAAAAAATGAATAGATAGAGGCGTGCATAAATGTGTTTACAAAGCATTCCTATTATTTCAACGATTCACATTAAAATTTGTTCTTTCTAATAAAAATGATTGTTACTTTTTCAATTACAATTTGACAAATACAATTTGACACGTGATCAATAGACTATTTTAGTGACTGTAAAATGAAGAAGAAGCTACTTTAGTGTGAAGGAAACATCCTCCGTAGAATGCCATCCGAACCCTCGAAAGAAATTTTCGCGAAATATAATCTTACGATGGAACATTACGATGGAATTGCAAATTGGTTATCGCGCCGTACGCCACGAAGCCACAAGCGAAGCTAACGAGTAAAGCTAGCCAACGAATGCGAGTGGCGAGGCAAGCACAGCAAGCGCATAGATCGCGTGAAAACTTGGCGTGGAAAGGCACACAGGCGGGACCGATATAAAAGGAAAAGTGTAGCAGTCGGGTCGATGCTCAGGCCATCGATGAAGCTGGTGTCGGTGTATAGTTAGCAGCAGCCAGCCTCTTCAATCAGCCATCGAGGCCTCTCGCCCTCCGGAGGTCGATCATTCGCAAAAGCTATATGCTTGCACACCTCCGCGCTTGTCGGAATTCCCTTCTCCGGGAGAGCGAGAGCCCCTTTCCGTTCTCTTGTCGAATAACCTTCGTTACTTTGCCTAGACTGTTAGGCGGGCGCAGCGCCGGCGCTGCCGGGGCCGAAGTATGAAACTCCTCGGAGAGCCTAGGTAATCACCGAACTTGGCTCTCTCTCTCTCTCCCTCTCCCTGGAGCCTCAGCGACTGTATGCCGATATAACTTTGTTTCTACGCGCTCGTGTGTGCGTGCCGCTGCCTTTATATGCTTATACCGCGAGCCGACGTATTTGCGCCCTCGAGATTGTATCCGGATGCGCCAATAACCAGCTGCTCGGCTCGCAAAACATATACGCACAGTCGGAGCTTCGAATCGTCGGTCGATTAACAATGTCAAAATATCAGGCATCGCTCGTACTCGCAATAACGTCTTGCAAAGTGTACCTATAAGCGGAGCACCACGGCCGTGGGGGCAGGCCGAGAGCCTTGGAAGGGCATTCCTTGGCAGATACGTTAGCGAGATAGTTAGAGTAATTACAGAGCTGGCGGCTGTGGCGGTTGAGCGGCATTGCCGAGCCTGCGAGGCGGAGCGGGGGATCGAAGCTCGCTCATAAGAACGGCGGCTTGCGGGGTGGACGCGAAGGCGCCTCTATGATGTTCGATAGGCTGGCGTTATCGCTCTGCCCGGGCGAAAAGCCCGCGAGCAACGCACGGCAAACAATAAGGTCAGGCGCTGGCTGCGGCCAAGACGAAGCCGAGCGAGAGTTGTAACTACCCTCTCGCGGACGAGAGCCGACAATGCCGGCTTATTATCCCAACACAAAAGCCACGGAAGGAGATCCGTCGTGTGTACTAATGGATTCCTTCAACGCCAGCTGTCGAGATCGAGCGAGGACTTGGTCCGCATTAATCTGTCGACGACGCTGCCTATATGGCGAAAAAGGCTTTCCATAAATTAGCTCCAAGGCGCTAGTCGCGGAGATGGCATTCCGCGCGAGCTTCCCCGAAGCCAAAAGCGCGCGACCCGTCTTACAATGGCTCTATTAAAGGACATTGCGATTCTCTACTCTGTTTGGCGCTCTGCGATTAACACTCGGATATATTATAGATTCCGCGATCCATTGCCGATTCTGCTGAAGACGTGCTTCATTTCATTGTAGCTAGCTTCTGACAAAAAAACTTTTTATCAAATAGAATGACACTCATACTTAATTCAATGTGTAGTCACATCAATTTCATTCCAGTTGCATATGAGGATTAGCAATGACATTTATTTTTATTCAAGTCATATTAAACGACTAGATTATAGATCTTGAACATACTGTTGTATCAATCAAATAATCATATTGATTATAAGTAATAAAGATAATATATTTATAGTGATATAAGGCAACCTTGACTAGTATGAAATATTTGCAATAAATACTGAAAATAATCAATTATTGTTTATAAACCAAAAATGCAGATTTGCAGATTCAGATTTGCATTATTATTGTAAATTATACATGTAGAACATCTTTAAATATAGCAACATAATCCATTGAATTACGGTGAAAAATTATGACTTATTAAAATTATTCGTGGACTCTTTCACGATTTGGTTAATGGATACTGTCGCTGCCAAAGCTCTTAATTATTTATCATATGTAAAAATTGTACAAAATACTGTACAACACGTTCTTTTATAGCTTTGCTGAATGAATTAGCTTTATCCACAAAGATTAAGTTCGTTTTCACGAGTAAAAAACATAAACCGATAAATATAAAGTATTATTAGATCATCCGTATCTTATATTATAATTACGCATAGATATTTTAATATAAAACATTAATATAAGTAAAACTGTTCGTTTGAATTTCAATAGACTATAATATACGTGTAAATTACCACATAAATAGTTGTTATAAACGAAATCATTGATAATTTATATATAATTCATCAAAGTGTACAATTTGAGAAAATTTGTTGCGCATGATACTCTGAAAATTTCAGTTATTATTTGAAACGTATGTACTTGCCCATTTTTTAAAATACAATATTTTTGTTTTAAACATCTTGATAAATAATTTGTTTTAAATATTCGGTTTTACATATTACTAAATAAAGTGTTGATAACATTTTGATATGAAATCTACAGAAAGTTTCAATTTGGACTCTCAATTTACCTTCGACATTTACTGATCCATGTAAAATTTTCTCATACGTCTTCGACGAATGACACATTAAACAAGGAATATTGATGTATTTATTTATTTAAAATAATTATTATCGGCAGTTGTGTGCAAATTGAAGCGTGTTTGACTACGGTGTGTATGGCTTTTCATAGAGATGGCGTGTATAGCCATTTTGTAGAGTTTAGCTTGGAATTATTGATTTACTCGCGATACTTTAGTAGTGCCACCTACGCTCGTTCTCGACAACTTTCCACTCAAAACCATACGAATGTACTCTTGATCGAAAACGTAGAAAACGGCTTTGCCTTTACTTTATTAAATAAAATACGCATTTTGTCGAATGTTAAGCATCTCTTTCCGTTTGAAGTTGCACTGTAAAACGCCGATAAAATTACTTATGCAAATCGTAATACTCTGCCTACAATTGCTCCCGCATATTCGATTACTGCAGAAATACCAAACAACCAATAATTATGAGTATTGAAAAAAAGATCAGTTTACCATCTTGAAATCTCGTCTCCAGCGCAGCATCCAATCACGCGCTACAAGAACAGAACAATCCCAAAAAAATCAGTAAGACACTTTAGCTCTGAAAACGAACCACTGACAAAAGCGGATGAAATACCGTGCGAATCGGAATAAAACCGACTGTAACGTCGACGCAGCGAACACTGATCTCGCGAGAAATTTCGTGAGCGAAAAGAACCAGTCTTACGAAAGATGAGGGGTTGAAAACTGGTTGGTCAGTCGCACGCACGCAGCATCTCGTGGCTGGACAATAACGCGACGCACGGTGGACCAGAAAGACTGGTGAATGTTTGGAGACAATGGAAGAGTGAGATGACCGGTCAGCAAAAGCCGAGGCATAGGGAGACGAGCAACCGGTCAGTCCGGCAGATGCTGCCGCGAAGCCAGATTATGATGCTGATGATGATACTGAGGCTTCTCTTGTGTATCCAAAGATTTGTCTTCCTCTTGTTTTCTTCTGTATTGCGTGCTATAATTGTTAGTGCTCTATAGATGCTCTGCAAATGTAATTTTTCTTTGTCTCGTTAATTTTTCGTTTCTCCTTTAAATGTACATTGCGCAAAAGAATGTACCAAAAGATTGACAATTATGTCCAATGCACAAGTAACGTTTTTTTCTTTATCTATTGAATTTATTTTAGACAATACGTATGCTCATAATACATCCAAATATAACATTTGTTCGTTGATAACATTCGAAGATTTTAAATATTATCAGTTAATATAATTTTTTTTATCGGAGTATGCAATCAGGTGTCATAAATATATTGTTACAGATTGAGCTATTGTTATTTGTATCGATCATTTGTATTGATATGTAGATATTTGTATTTGCCACTGATTTGTCATTGTTTAGTTAGTTGAACCAAGATAGTGATAACCGAACACAACTTCGTGTACAATACTTTTCGTAAATAAAAATATGTTTAAATTCTTTTATTAACGGATTATTATTCTTATATTTTGAGAGGACGTAAGAAAATTAAGAAAGCAGAAATTGAAGTATTGGAAAAATCGCTAATATCTTTCCAGGCTGAAATCGAAGCACCGATGCTGCTGTTGTTGCTAGGAACGTGAAGCATCAGGTACCATTGATCTAACGTTCCAACTTACCCGGTAATCGTCCACTTAAATTAATCGTCTTTGTTGACTCACGTCTAACCATGAATAATTCGACCTCCTGTGATTGTACATTTTATTATTATAGTGCTTCAATAACTCACTATGCTTGATCACAACTAATCACTAGAAAATTTTCATGAGGGAATTCATTAAAAAGTCTAATAAGAATTGTTCCTATATGCGTAATATTAATGACAATTGATTACTCTGAAATTCTTTAACATTAAAATTTCTAATTATAATATGACTTAATAAGTGCACGACATTCTTCTTTATTTTCTAGAGAAGTATATTGATATTTTTCGGAGAAATCTGCAAGGGTCGTACATTATAAAATTCAAGTGGCTATGCTGCGCAACAAGAGAACACGAAAAAGGACTGTCCCGTCTCTTGAAACAGCAGAATATTTTTGAAGCTTAGCCGAGTATTTAAATACCTTAGAGCAGCAGCTCTTTTTCGCCATAACCGTGAAAAATAAAATAACCAGGTAAAGGTGCGAAATACTGTGTCGTTCATAAAGACGGTGCGCGTGTGCACGGAAACGGAGTTCGCGCAGGGTAGCTCTCCAAAGCATACAAACGCTTTTCTCGCGTAAGAAGACGCGCAAATGTTTCGAGCGTCTTGTTACTTTGACAATTGGATAAGGTTTATTTACTAGCCTTCTTTTTCCGCGAGATACGAAGTAGCTAGTTTTCTTGAAAGCAAAACATGGACTTTCTTACTTATAGAATGCTCGGAAGCTTTTAACAAATTTTATTTTCTTTAATTCAACTAACAGATGCCAAATTATCATTGGACAGCTCTCATAATTTTAACGAGCGCACGACTCAATGTTGAGTCAGTCATAAGAACCTTTCAATGCACATGATCGATATTTAGAAAGTCAACTTGGAAAAAGATTTTTTTGCCTTCTATTGAATTAAGAAATTAATGATGAGAAAACCTCAGACACACCAAGTGAAAATTACCAGTAGAAATGTAAACCTCGTAAAAATCGCATTATTAAAGTCGGCAATTAAGCCAGTCATTGACCTTTGCTGATATATAAGAAGGAGGAAAAGAAAAACCAGCCGTTTCAGCGCAGAGAATTATCAAGGCAGAGGCAAAACAGTAATTTCAAGATCACACAAGGAAAAACGGCCGCTCAAACACAACGCGGGCCGGCCCGGCGAAAACAAGCGGATGGGATGTGCCAAGAGATCACAGAGCCACGAGAGAATAAAAAAAAGCCAAGTCCACCTTCTGGAAGGAGATAGAGTGGCAGCGTTTCATCGCCGGCGGTTTATGTGTGTGTACATGTCTGTTGCGCGGAAGGAGCGTGCTAATTGAAAGTTTTCTCTCCGAGTTTTTTCTGCAGAGCGAGGGAAAGATCTCTCGCCGGCAGTTTCTTTTATTTGCACGTCGTTGGCGGCTCGTATAACTTTCTCATTTCTCGCACGGCTGCTGAAAACTCGCGAATTTCTCGACTGCAACTGGCAGCTGGCGCAATGTATGGACCGCGAGCATATTCGAGACGGAGACGCCTTAATTTATGGTGCTGCAAGTTGCGAAGATTGCTCCTATATGATTCTTTTTTTTTCATTTCTCACAGATTAACGCTTGCTGGCTTGCGAAATTCAGATGCTTTTTCCTCTTCGGCTCACGCCTGAGGCGAATTGTATTCTGCGTGAGATTTTCTAGCGTCGACGCTGAAACAGCTTTTTCAGTCTCTTTTTAAATACCGTTTTGGATATACATTATTAAAAATATTACTTGCAAATCGCGGCCGAAATCACTCAATTATAAAATGTCAGAGAAATGACACCTACGCAAAATATGACAATCTGTATTCTAGAATTTGACTCCTTCCTTATAATTGGCAACATTGTAACTTTAGCAAAGCCAGCTCGCAGCCTTGCACTTGATTAATCATTTGGTTGTTGATACATGAAGGCATCCAAGAAGCTTCAAGAAATACAATTGCTGCCGAAAAAGCAAAAATGAATGGCCGAAAAAGTATTGTCCGAGAGCAGTAGACTATGCCCTGTTGGAGCGTGGATATCCCTCAGACGCCGCAGCGCGTGAGCTAAGGCAGCTGTGGCAAAAAGACGGAAAGGGGGTAGGTCAGACGCGCAAGCTAGCGAGAGTAGCAGGGGATAAGTGGAAGCGGTAGGGGGTGAGAAAGGGGGAAACGAACTAAGGGGCGATGCACACACACGCACACGTGCGCACGTATATAGGTGGTGCTAGATTTAAGGTCACTATAGAGGGGCGTGGCGGCGTCTTAAGTTACGTTAGTTCGCTCCAGCGTACGCCATTCCAACACCGACGTCCAATAGAATTCTCTCTTGCGTTAGCTCGCTGTCGTATGATTACATCTCATCTTGGCACGAGCAAAATCACGCGATTAGTGACGTCTCGATTGCAATCGAATTGATTTTCAACGTAGTTACATTTTCACGCATCTGTGACATTAGGCGAGGTAAATGAAATGTCCATAATCGCCACGAAGCTGCGGTAATAGAATAATCAAGAGGCCAACAAACAAAAGCTTAATCAGCCGCGAAAAGCCCGTGGTGGTGGTGATGGGTATTAGAGGTCTCGCAGTGCGCGACTGTAAAACAAAGTGTCGTCTTCCTGCTCGCCTGGTTACGCGTTCCCTCTCTCTGTCTCGCGCGAGCAAGGTGTACACGAGTCCATTCGGAGATAATAGAGCGAACGTCATATCGCGAGCGCGTTGGAGAGAGATCCGGTGGGCACTTGCAACTGTCTGACTTTTGCCTCAGGTTTATTCCTTCCGGCGAGCATTGTACATCCGCAATAAAACACCTTTCATGAATGAAACGGCGCAACCCTCGTTCTATCTTTTCAGCCCCCCGCAGCAGCGCTCGCTCTGAGAGATACGCTCTATACATCCTCTTTCTTGACGCCTCTTTATTATGTCTCTCCTCTCCATTCATTCACAGGCCTTTTCACACTGCATTTCGTCGTCGTCCCTTTTACCCTCCTGTACTCTCTCGCATTTGCAACGGAGATCGTTCGCAGGTGATTTCTGTTAATGCGCGATCATCGTGTACCTACCTCTTTTTAGTTATTTACGCATTTTACTTGAAATTACTTAAGCACGATCACGACAATTAGATCGATCAATACACGCTATCCGCAATTACATGGCATCAAATAATTGAAAAAAATACACATGTTAAATATTCAATCTGTCAATAATCATAATCCATTTTAAAACCTCGGACTACTTGATATTTTAATAATTTCACGATGTACTCCGCAGGCGCGTCTGATGGAAAAGTTAACATTTTTAATTCTACCCACGAGCTACCAACGTGGCTCGACTGAAATATAAAGTAATGGAAAGAGAAAGCCGAGAGAGCAAAAGTTATCCAAGGTGCTATGTAGAGTATATATGAGAAAAAATCTATTTCCTCCGTCCAAGAAGTTTTGCCGTGCTCTTTTCTCCCAAGAGACTCGCCTAGCTTCTCGCCATAATCTCGTGCGCGGCACGGTTTATTATACCTTCTTTTCATTAATTTGCGCTTGCTGCTGCTGCCTCCGAGACAAATCAACTTGTCAAGCTTCTCTGTACGGGTATCGGAGCTTTTACGAAGCAGCTCTTCCCATTAAAATTCAAATGACATCTCGAAAGAAAACTGCGTGCCTAGTAAAAGTGCGCTACCTCTCAGAGGAAAGTTCGTGCGCTCTCTTATCCGATTGATTGGCGCACTTCAGCAACTTAATCCGACGTTTTTCCCGGGATTCTTCGAATCTCTAGAATTTTTTCCCCTCCATTTTACTCTTACTCGGCTCGGTCTCGTTACGCTAATGAATCATTCAGACCCGTGCAGTAGCTTATGGGGGGGGGGGGGGGGTACGACGGGTACCTGAATCTCCCTTTGAATCAGGCGTACATAAGATCGTTCCGCGCTCGTCGACGACAGGAAGGAGAAGGAGGAGGAGGAGGACAAGGAGAAAGAGGGAAGGTATAGCAGTACTGGCGGAAGCGAAAGGGTTCACGAATAGAGCGAGTTGGACATCCATTGGCAGCGGCAACAGCAGCAGATCGGCTCCTTGGGGATATTTCCACCCCTATTTTCTCTCGCGCTCGACTATAGCACTTCACCTTCCATCTCCCCTCGACATTTTCTTCGTGAATGTGGATCGCCAGGGTTTCGAGTCTTATTGTATGTAGTTGGATACTATTGGTTGGCTAATTTTTCACTTGAAATTTTCGATATGAATTAATCGAGTACCGATACACGACGCTGACCTGGAAAGTACGGCCAAAAATAAGATTATTGGTATATCGATGATAGTTATTGAATAAAACATAATACTTCAGTTTCTGTACCACGAATCCGACGCTGCTTTATACGTAAAAGCAAGAACGTACTTATGATGAATTTGAAAAAATATGAAAATCTTTACCAGAGCATACCGCTAGGAACCGTGACTAAAGCATCAAGGAAATAATCTTTAGCGCCTCGAGTCAGTGGGATAATAACCACTGTTGGCGTGTGTGATGAAGTATCAGTAGCAGCATCACCGGCAGTGGCGATGGCTCGGCCAAAATATGCATATTGCGCCGCATAAAGTATCAGTCGTTGGCGTGTGCGGAGCATCTCTATAGAAGCTACAGGGACGAGGTGCCGGGGTATTGATCGCCGCTCTCTCTCCCGTCGGCTTTTAGAGGTGCACAGAGGTATAAGACTTCTCCTTCAGCCGCGGCTGGAAGCAGCAGCCGAGAGCGACGCGCATCCTTACGCGTCCTTACACAGCCCAGGGCGTTTAATCCACGAATGAGCGGCAGAAGCTTCTAAAAGCGACCGCGTCAAAGGCTCCGAGGAAACTTCGATGCTGCAGCTGCTGCTGCACCGCAGAGACTTCAGATGAAGGCAAGCTTCCGATACTCTAGAGCTTTCTACGATGCATTCACCGAGGAATAGCCAACTTGCCTCCAGAGTCGCCTATGTACGTGATCATGCAGATTTATGTATGGATTCGGTCCTTGCTCGCGCCTGGTTTTGCTTACTCGCGTGTCGAGCTTCCGGACCTATTGAAAAAAGTTTTTTTTTTATTTTTTATTTCGGCCGCACTAGACCAACTATTAAGTAGTGCTTGACAAAACTCCCATGAAACAATAGATTTTAACCATTCGTTCGCTCTAAATTCTCTCTTTTCTAAAGTTGTTGAGATTTTTATTTTAAAACGATTGATATATTTTTTCCGTTACTCAACATTCTCAGAAAAGATTGTTTTCTATCTGATGAATGTCTTAGGGCTTATTCCCTGATGTTACTTCGAAACAAATGAATTCTTAATGTTAGGTAACGATATAATTGATCTTCAAAATATATGCATGTGAAAGGTGCATTCTTATTAGTTAAAAAATTGCAATTACATTTCTCTACTACAAGTGGTTAAAAATGAAAGTTTATAAATTTTATTTCTAAATTGAACTCATAAATGGTTATTTGCTATTTATAACAATCACATAAAGCAACTAAATGCATGTTTAACATAAAACTCACGAAAACAATAATATTGAGCTATAGTTTTACTGTTTTTCAAAATATGTGTAATACTTATTTTTTCTTCGTGACTATATTTCTCCTATCATCTCTCAGCCAACTAGTCGTTTCTAAATTGTATTTCTCACTAAACTTAGATTTTGACGAAAGTAATATTTTTTCCGAAAAAAAAAAGAAAGTTTAATATAGAAAAGCAGAACGTAGGAAAACTCAAAAATGGAAAATGCCTTACATTCTTCTCATAATTCTTCGCTTACTTTCATTCGCATGCAGTTGATTAACAAGGCGCCATCCAAAAATTGGAGCGGCACAGCGGCGACAGTCTGCATCGCGTTAAAGAGAGCGGGCACAAGTTCGCTCGCTGGATTATCCGAGAATCCTGGTTGGAATTCGATCGGCTTTCTCTCCGCTAAGTCGATCGGCCCTCGATAATTGCGCGGATCCAATTGTCCGTTCGGGCGCGCGCTGGCTCAAAGGTTCTTATCTTTATTGCCGAATTCCGCGTATCTTCGAGGGCAGAGTGAAAGAGAGAGAGAGAGAGAGAGAGAGAGAGAGAGAGAGAGAGAGAGAAAAGGCCACGCACGCGAATACTAGGAAATGAGGACATTCCGCTGCCTATAGCGCTGCCCATTTTCCTCTCTGAAACCCTCTCCCTTTTTAGCTGCTCTTCCGTTTCTTCTTTCGCTTTCACCTACATGAACTCATTCTCCCTTTCCGCCTTTTCACGTATTCCATACGAGTATATGTACGCGTCGCGATGCGGCGTTTATTGCACGTGATCATTTCCTATTCGCCACCGCCGACAACTGCGGAAAAGATATTTTTCATCAACTGCTCGCGCCTACGATCACGTATCGCGCGACATCGTTTACATCTCACTGTGAAATTAAATTTTTGCTTGTGAACTTGCTTTTTGATGATGTTATTTGCATTTTTTATATATAAATGCCAGAGGAACGTTTTTTATTGTTGTCAAATACTTCATTGAGGTTTTTCTTGCTATTATTTATTATGTAACAGTTTGCCAATATAAAAACATTGGAACTGTGCAAAATAGTAAGACAAAGAAATAGAGAAAAATAAAGAAAATACTGAAATAATTTCGCAGGACAAAGACTCATTATGACTCTTTTCATTTCCAACACACAACAAGTAGCTCGTCAAGCGTAACAAGCCTACGAATCTTTTTTTATTTCATAACATACAATAATGACAAAGCACAAAAGTCGCAAATAACAAAGCCGGATAGCAAAGAATGAAGCAGTGATGCGTAAAAGGAACGAGCCATGAGTCTGCTCCCTTTAATAAAAGCAAACTTTCCCCAAGAACAAAAAACACACGACATTAAAGAAGAAATTATGCAGAAGCCAGGACGACGACAACGACGACGACGACGACGACGACGACGGAAGCTCTCGAGGAGATAGCTAGCCCCCTCTCGGGTATCATTCTCGTTCTCGAGAAAGTCTCTTTCTCTCACATCCCACTCTCAACTTCTCCGCTTACTTCGTAGAAGGGGTAATGCATAAGACATTTGGAGGGATATAGCCTAACGTCAGAAGGAGGGGGATTAAATGTGAGAGGAGAGGCGGGCGCTTGTCTGTGTATTTGCAAGATGGCCGCAGCAGCGGCGGCGGCGTCGGGTTATGTTACCCCTTCGATGCGGGTAGAAGATACCAGCCCGAGAGGGGAAAGTAAGACATTTCTCCACCGACGACGACGCCTATCGTCTGCCTGGTAAAAGATTATTTTTGTTTGGAATTGCTTGGCTTTTGCTGTTTTTCTCTTGTGATATTTCAATAGATTTTTTTTGTAGGATTCGTGATACTTTATCTATGGCATACGTTATTCAAAGTAAAGCTATCATTTACAAAAAGTCTCAAATTAATTCGGTAAAATGTTGTCATTTATTTTCTTTTAAAAACCAACAACGCGACTTTGAATACATGGATTAGAATCCATCTGTATTAATTACTACAAATTACAAGTGTTGGTTCTGACCAAAAGTAAATAATTACAGTAATGTCACGTATCATCGTAACCGAACTATCACTTTATTACATTAATTCGTTGATTATTGAATTAGAAACCGGAAAGTTGGTTCATTTCTGTTCGTGGTTATTTTGCTTCCCTCTCTTCATGATTAATCACGAGAATGCAAGTGTTCAGGCTATTAGTTTAATCAATGAAGACATTGAGAATCAATAGAATTCACTCGCCAAGAAAGCTCAGAAGCTGACGTATGTGCAACGTGCCGAAGTGGGACGCGACTAAACATATACAATAACTTCTTTTGTAAGTTCTTTTGTCAGTATTCGTACAACCAGGTTCGCACACCACAAGCAGACAAGAGAGCATAGAATTAGGTGAGAGCTCGCCTGCACCACCTTATGCGGTCGACGCGATGATATATAGCCAGACGGTGCCTAGCGTCTCTAAATTAACTTAGAGATCTGTCTTGCTAATTATAAATCTCATTATTCTAACACGCAACCGAGCTATTTGCTTATTTGCGCACAATAAAAAGGAGAAACAGAGAGAGAGAGAGTAGTTCATATTCGGAAGACAAACAAATTCACGTGATTTTTTCATTTGATGCACAAAGTGATTGATACTGATTATTTTTGCTTCAACCACATCAATTTCAACGTATCACCGATCCCATAAAGTTGCACGTAGATGGCAGTGGTCAGCTTGTGGTTTAATAATTAGCAATGAAGCGATAATCTTTTAGCCGCAGATAAGCGTGCTGGCTGCGGAATCGCGTTAGCACGTATTTAAAAAAAGGAGCCACGCGCGATCACTCTTTCTCTCTCTTGCATGGTAATTTTTTCTTCGCCGAGAGAAAACTCCATTGGGTATGCATTAGCGTGAAGGTAGGAGGAACGTTCAGTGACACTTATCTGACATCGCCGCTGTTATATCGAGGCCATTATTGGATTCATGTCGATGGAATTTTCATTGCTTCTTACAGTCTACAGCACACCGCGTTTTACGATAATGCTCGACATTGCGCATCGTCGTTGTTGATTGTCCGTCGTAACGAAGATGTTAAGTGTAAGTTTTGCTACGGATTTTCTGTCGAACAACTAGTCGGCATAAGTTACATTTGATAACTAGTAATGGCACTCGTCAGTCGATCTGCAAACGTGTAAACATACTGCAAGCTTACTCAATGCTTTCGAACACTACTGAACCAAAAGTCAACTAAACGCAAATGAACATGGACAAAAAAACAGCATCATTGAACTACAGCGGCAAAAGTACGGAGAAACATCGTATAAGCATCCAATGTCGCACGCAGCAGACAGGCCAACTACATATAAATTAAAATTCCGTGGTACAATCGCATTCCTCGCGCGGACGGGTTACAAACGCACACGAGCGCTTGGTACGTATACGCGTGTAAGAAAAGATACGGAAGGGCGTCGGCAGTGCTAGAGAAACGGGAATAGTGTCTGAGTGGAGTTGGTGCGCAAATTGCTCAAAGTAATTAATCGCTTTTGCCGGAGGCCGGAGCTAGGAGCACTTGCCTCCGGCTTCCCTTACGCTCTAGCTACTTCTCACTTCTGTTACACAGAGCGAATAAGGAATAAGTTTTTAGCGCAGGCTTCTTTATTCGTAGAAATTTTTAGGCCGGCATGGAAGGGAAGGAGGAGCAGGCGAAGCACGTTTGAGCGAGAGTCCGTGACTCGCTTTCGTAAATAGAGCTCGTAAAAGTAACTCGAGTCGGGGAGGTCGTTATGAATTGATCGACTGTCTCGGTGTGCTCGGTTGGCCGCGCTCGGAGAAAGTCAATTAGCGTCAGCGCGAGGCATTTGGTTTCTCATCACTCGTTCTCTCGGCGAGCCCCTCAACGCTCCCTCATTCTGCGTGATGCATTATTTTGTAGACATTCCATCTAACTGTTATTATTTGCGGAATAAGCGCGCGATATAATATCCAAGCGCGAAATCTCAAGCCTTTCGCCTGAAGAGACACTCGGTCGAAACCCACGTCATGCCGCGAGCAGGATAGAGGCGCGGCTGTCTCGCTTCCTTGAAGACTGGCTAAAGCACCGAGACAAGGGTCAGCTAAGCTATCCGAACAGACTCTCACACTCGCCATGTACCACCATCTCTCTCTCTCTCTCTCTCTCTCTCTCTCTCTCTCTCTCTCTCTCTCTCTCTCTCTCTCTCAAGCTTCATAGATCGATAAGAAGAACCGTTTATACACGGCTTGTACGTAAATATTGGAACGCGACAATCCTTTGCGATGCTCCGTACTTGCGTGAACGACAGACAACGTTACTGTGCTATCGGATTGACTTGACTTATCGGCCGCATGGTGGGTGATTCGCACGAACACCATTGAGTCAACGAAAAAGAATAATTACAAACTGCACTCTAATAACTCTCGGCTCGCATTCAACAAGTGTACCGTAATAAAAAAAACTTACGCTTTTCCATGGTTTAACGTCATTTCCAACAACAACTCACTTAATCTAGCCAACAATTTCTTGCTGTACACATCGTCAGAACGCACATTCGCAGCGAAAAAATTCCCGAGAAAATAATTTAGCCAAGTTACAAATCAGTTGATTAATAACGCCATCAACTTAGTTGCTCTCATGTACACGCCTAAAACATAGCGACTCGCTGCTGCCGCTACGAAAGCAAGTGCTTCTGCAGTATACGCGCGGGTACAAGTCCGCGGCTGGTCCGGCGAGTTTGGCGCGTATATACGTTAATAAATTCCATTCAACTGCGGCGAGAGGCAATTAATCGCGGCCTCTCTGCTAGTAGCTAGCTATTCGAGCATATACTACTACAACTAGCCGCTAAAATATGATTCACGGCGAGCCGGGTTGTAACATATTTCCGGTTCGCCGTCGTATATGTGCCTAAAGAAATTCAACGTAAGAAGTTTTGTAGACTCGTTTCTTAATCGGCGCGAAAGCTCCTCTCTTGCACGAATCTGCAGTTACGCTCGCTTTTCTTTGTTTGCATATACTCCAGCACAACGAACGAACGGGGCATTGTTTGCTGGCGTTGGAAGTTAGCGCAGTATGCATAGGTATTTATAAGTTCTGATTTGTACCTGTGTATTTGCAAACGCGCATATACATAAGTTGGCATATACCACGAATGGCAAAGTTTAATCAATTTACATTCTCATTGACTCGTTTATTTATTCGAAATGTCAAAAAAAGAGCCAAAGAGCAAATGGCTATTATTATATTATATTATATGGGCGTCGTAAGCGTAGCCTCGTCTGTGTTTGCAATTAATAGTTGGGAGCTTATTCATGCTTATAACCACTGTCCCTATGGCTTACGAAACTTTTCGAACAATTATTATAGATTGCTCCTTTGTTAATGCTTATCGCTTCGATGCCTCCTCCCCACCTCCTCTCGCTCTTCTATACGCAGCCGAGAGCGTATTTAATCGACTGGAAACACCCCCGTACACAGATGTATTTAGTCGCGAGAGAAAAGTAATGCATAATGCCTTGCTTATTCAATGGATTTAGTGAGGTAGCTTGAAAATCTATGATTTCTCAGGTATTAATGACGAAAGAGTAAGATTTTATTCGAAATATGTATAGCACAGCTTGCAATCAACTTTCCTGGCTGTAATTAATATTATAAAATTGATGAATTTGAGTAGTGTAAACTAGTCCGCCAATAGCTTGTAAAATTCGTCTTTATCTGATTGTTTGTTTCCGAGGCGGCGTCGCGCTGGTATAAATTGATTTTCAGCAGAGCACAGCATATTACTTGACCCAGCAAAACAGAAGGCTTGCCTGCCATGTACGACGGCGGACTTTCTTGCGACGTCGCGCGCCACGCTTTAGTAAATTTACGAGATTGTATTCGAGCCACAAACTTTTTGCCACGCGCAGGACTGCTCTCGACCTCTTGTTAATTACAAGCCTGGATCAACAGGCAAAAAATACTTTATCAAACTCGTGCTGCTGGCCAGCATTACAAGTTTTTCTTGCTGTTGATGCCGAAGAAATTCGTTTGCCAATTAATTGTAAAACAACGGAACGCTAACACTTAAGAGATTGACACGTGTCCGTATCAGTAAACCTGCGGCAAAAGTATCAAGAGGGCATTAACTAAGAGGGCCACGTTTAGAAAGCAGATTACATTCTCCCTAGAGCGTCAGATCAGTTTCCGCAACAGTGACTAATTAAGCTAAGTTCAGCTGCCGCCGCCGCGGCATTAGAGGGCTGGACAATGAGAATTACGAGACACGTTTGTCGTTTCGTTGGAAATACACATACGTATACGCGCGTACACGAAAATTGGTTGAGCGTGAAAGCCGTCTTGATGAGAAAGTGAGGAGGCGTGTAAAGATGCGTGGAGTTGTAACTCGAAGGACGATTTCGGACCTTTTACACGACCATAAACTATCTCTGCGAGCCAAGTATTTGCGCTCTCGAAACAGCCAAATTGCAGCACGTAATTCCACCTTTTATGGCTTTCGATTAGGAAGAATGTGTCGCTTAAAGTTGATGATGCCGTGGTTGTTGTTGCTGTTCCTTGTGACTTTACTACCATGGTGCCATTTGATCTTATCGTCACATTAGTTATTTACTACTTTTATTACTTCTTTATTTCGTGAATAATGATCGCCGAGTAACGCTATTTTCAAATATCATTGAAAATACCTAAAGTGGAATATTTTACTTAACTTCTTGACCATAATGTCGACTCGTTTTACTTGCTAGCAATTATTTAAGCTTCTTCATAAATGTATCGTAGGTTATTTCTTATTTTCACTATGATTTCAAGTGCCATGATGAGCTCATGGACATTGAAAGCGTATTTGCTGCACGAGTTGGCCAAATCTTCATTTAAGGCTGCTACTGCAAATGCTGGAGTAGAGCTCACAAGACATCTAGCACTGTTGAAGGAAATGATGTCATCAGTCAAGCAAAGCGACAGAGAGAGAGAGAGAGAGAGTTAGTGCAAGTACGGAGGATATGAGAGAAAGACAGGAGAGATGGTGAGGGGGAGGAACGGATTTTCAGCCGTAGTTGTGCCGCTTGAGTTATGCTCGTATTTCCCGTCAACACATCCGATGACGTCTGCGGCAATGTAACTGAAATGTATGAACGCGCTTCCGTGCAAACATGCACGAGAGTCATCTCCCTACTCTCTCTCTCTCTCTCTCTCTCTCTCTCTCTCTCTCTCTCTCTCTCTCTCTCTCTCTCTCTCTGTTTATACATGCAGCAGACCAAACCAATAAGCCCTCAATTATACTTGCGCCCAGCAGCAACAGCAACAGCAGCAGCAGCAGCAGCAGCAGTAGCAGTAGCGATAGCTTGCGCACTTCTGATTTGTATATTTCGACTTTTCCGTGCACGCGCACATCCGCAAATAATAGCCGAATTTGCAAATAGCTGAACGGCCGGGCGAACACCTAGTGCTGATGTGCACTTGATGCCTGATTTTCGATTATGGCTTGATGGGTTGGGTCTACAACTGCGTATGCTTGGCTGCGTTTTGATGTGCGTGTACTTTTCTTATTCACTTGTAACATGCACTTTAGTATTTGTCTATGGATGTAGTGTTTTCGGAAACATTTGCAAGCTGCAAAAGTTTTTAAAACTTCATTGATATTGGTTGAACGTCACGCGCATTAGGTAGGAGGAGAAAAATCGAAAGTATCGATCGACCTTAAAACGCCATGTTCTAAACGCCATGCCGATTCACTTTCTCCGGATTAAAGGAGTAAAGCGCAAATTGGATTGAGACTGCTCTCTGACCATGTGTGATAGTTTCTCACACGCTACACATGTACGTGTGTACGTAGCATGTGCGAAAGAGAGCGCGGAGCAGCCAGCTGACCCGCATGCGCCGTAGAGAAAAAAAGGAGGCCTGTCGTTGCGGCGGTGGCGGCAACGCTCCACGCCCGTAGTTTTCTCTCGTGTGCTCGATAAAAAAGCATCACTTTTGAGCGCGTCTACTCCGCTCTTTTTCGTATTATCGTCATCGTATTGATCATATACTATCATTCTCAGTGCTGAATAAGATACTATAGAAGAAAGAAGAGGGCAACAATTGAGGTAATTGTGCGAGGAAACCGCATGTCTCAGGTATAAGGAAAACGAAGCGGAAGAGTGAAAAAGCGTGTTCAGCTCGCAAGCTCATCTGGTCGAAGAAACGCTAAATATATCTTCGCGGTGTGTATACGCAGCCGGAGGAAAAGGGGAAAAGCCACGCCTTTGCGCGTCGTCTAAGGTTCCGGCGAATATTCCCCTTCTTCAAACGCGTTTCCCTCCTTCCCTATTCTAAGGCCGAGTCCTTAGACAGTGCGACGTACTCGCGGTGCTCTCAATCCGCGCGTGCTCGATCGAGCTAAGACTTTTGCGAGCGTTCCGCTGGCGCGTCTGCGCAGTGTAGCCCTTTTTCCTCCTCCTCCACGCTATCGATCCACGGATGCTAGTCGGAGCTATATGCTACTACTACTCGTGACGCATGGTTGGCTTAAGTCGGGTTCTGCTGCTGCGGTCGTCTCGCAAGATTTACGATTTCCCCTTTCATGCTTTCTTCTACTTCTTCTGCGGAGCTTCAAAGATAAGGACTCGTGAGCGCGCAAACTTTCCTTTTCCATAAGATAAATGTTGGCATTGGCATAATGGAGGCTATATAAGGAACAGATGTGACTTGCTTTACAGCTTCTAGAGTGCTCGCTTTCTGCTAATCTCTTTTTCTTCTATTTTCTTTGTTCTCCAGTCTGTTTGCAAGATTTTATCTTTGCAAGCACTCGACGAAGGTTTGGCGTTTTTCTTAATGGCTTCAGAACGAAACGTTTAGCTTTTAATGGAATTTTCGCTCAAGTTTTCCTTTATGTCATCATTCGACTATGTTTCTTGCAATTTATATTTGAAGTAGTTTCGTTTCCTAAAGTTACTAATTATGTGCCGAATTAATAGAAGTAAAATAGAATGGGACAAAACTAGAATAGACTTTTTTTCAGTTGAGTTTGTTAAAGATTATGATATACCATATTTACGTATAAGAGTTTGCATCAGATATCTAGCGGTGTCATTTTATCTTACTAGCCTAATGATATATTAGAAGATTGAAATCGCGTTATAGATCAATTCGTTTCCGCTCAAGACTGAATCTTGGATTTTATCATTAAAAAGGCTACTCTCTCTTACACTCTTGAGTTTAGTAGATTCATCAAAATTCCAATAAATCATGCGCTAGCGATTCGAAGTTTCACGATAGGCCTGCGTGCTCTCTCTCTCTCTCTCTCGCGAGAGTGTCACAAGCCATGAATCTCCTAGGGGCGAAAGATGCTCTACGTGCCGTAGTTCGGGATTCGCGGCGCGGATAAGGCAACCCCCGCGCTTACTCGTTATATGCATGCCAGCCGCATCGTAAGTACGTCGCTAGACGTGTATATCTATAAGCTTTAACTTCGGCAGCAGCGTCGAGGCTGTTAAACTCGCACAACGTAGCAGCGGTCTTGTCGGTAAAAGAGCCCTATAGCTGGATGCCTCACGACTGCGCGCATCCTTACATACCACACACTCATAAAGAGATCGTTCCAACGTGCAAGAGAATACCTGCCTCGAGCAAGGGATATGCGTGTGAATGCACCAAGTCTGTGGTTGCACGAGAGCTACTTTCTGTCATTTCGATCGAACGTTAAGGCTAATTTTGGTTCAAACAAACTTATAATTCGTGAAAGTTGAGAATTAAACAAGTTCACTAATTTCTGTATTCGTACACTCTCAATGACAGTTTAAAAGTCACCCGAATCGGCGCCATGAATAGGATGCAACGAAAAGTCAGCAATGCATTTAATAAAAGCCCTACGAGTTGTAATGGCTTGGCAAGTTTCCGAAAGGACGACGACGGTGCTTGCTCCACTTTGACAATCAGTAGTATAACCGCGATCTATCTGTCACGTAGGTCCACACATAAAGATAAACAGTTGGAACAGATAAACGCGAGCTTTTCCCTCCTCTCGACTCGCACCCGATTGACGTTCCTTCCATCGATCATCGATAGATAGTTTCGAACGTACACACACACGTCGCGCTGTCGTTTGTTGTTTCCCCCTTACCTTGGCGCCACTAGCAGAACGTTGCAGATACGAGCGAGAGTCTATACAGAGGAAATTGACTTTTCACGCGAGGATGCCGTTGCAGAGATAGTAGCCGCCGAAGTGGGCTAACTTATTTATCGCTCGACGTGCTTGCATTTTATGTATCGCTCCTGCAGTGTAATAGAATGGATCGTGCTGCATGCAAGTTTGAAGGATGCTTCCTACATCTTTGATTGACTGTGTATACGAACGGTGCACGATATCGCGCCAAAGCTTTCTACGGCTATCCCCGCCCCTTCTTTTTAAACAGTTGCTCGGGCTGACAATATACAGGCTGAAATGAGCAGAGAATATAAGTATATACAGGACGACAGCAGCAGAGTGGAGATCCTCGGGCCGGCTCGCATAAGCAACGACAACGAGGCCATCCTTTCTGGGCATTAGCAAGCCTCGAGGCGACTAAGGTCTCTCTCCCTCTCTCTCTCTCTCTCTCTCTACGTCTCCCGGCAACCAAGCCTATCAAACTATCTTACGGTGCAGCCCTTATATACCTACGTAACTCCCCTTCGCGCGAGCCGTTAACGAGCAACCCCTCGGGAGCCCGACGACACCGGCCAAATTGAGAAAATTATCCTCGCTCTCTCTCTCTCTCTCTCTCTCTCTCTCTCTCTCTCTGGCTCCGCAGACTCTCGGAGAATCGATCTGCAAGCAGTAAGTGCAGCAGCCATCTTAGTTGGGAATTAAGGAGAGGGCGGATCCCAGTACTAACATCTGACCCCCGCCCCCGCCCTTTCGCGCTTGTTACGAGGGTGCCAAAAAGGGTTGCCTGTCTCTCTGTTGTCCGTTGAGATTTTCCATAGTTCTCTGGGATGCTGTCCCGCACAGAGTATTACGGCGACTTCGGCTTAATTTTAATTGGAATTCCAAGATGGGGGCGTAGGTGACCTTTTGTCATTTATACGGATATCGAACCCTTGCTCGCTAAGATTAAGACTATAAAGGAGTCTTAACCGGCAATAGATATGAGTTCTTTCGTTGGCTGTAAACAAGATTAATTGCGCTTTGCGATTAACAAAAGAATAGCGTATAGTTTTCAAATTAATTTGAAAAGTAAAGTAAATTCGGAAAGGGGTTGAATCGCACAAAGGCCTGTAAATGTATGACCTAGCAAAAGTTGCGCTAAAATAACGTCATCGCACAGGCGCGAGTCCGGCAAATACTGTCCACAACTCGCAAAACCAATCAAGCAATTAAACTTGCACTTTCTAATCTGCCCTACAGATGTAAGTTAAGGAAAATTCGATACGCAAAGAACTAATATGCGCACTCGTAGATCGGTTGGCGGTTCACAGCTCAACTAAAACAAAGTACGTGTTTGCTGCGAGAGAGAGAGAGAGAGAGAGTAAAGTTTAGCCGCAAACACCGAACAATTTCTCGGTGCGCAATTACGCGAAGGCCCGGATTTTGACATTGGCCGAAGAAAGCCTGTAAAAGCAGTATGTAACAGCGAAGCTCCGTTAAAGCTTCGTCGCAACAAAGTAAGCGGCTGTGTACTTCTCGCTTTCACAGCACTGCTGCAATTATTTGACGTGGCTGGTAGTGGTGGGCAAAGTTTCGCCCCGGGGCCGTTTCGCAATGATCGCGCCGTACGACTGTTTTCTCCCTCGTTCCCTCTCGCTCTGCTGTTAACTCGAAGGAGCGCATTCCTCTGTGTGTTTGTTGCGCTGCACTCGCGGAAGCGCCGGCTGAGAGAAAGGCTATAGCTGCGACTTCCTGTTTGATCTCTCGCCTCGTTTCACTACTCGCTCTGTGTCCCACGAGTGTATGCGCCGCGCTTCTGCTTAAACTTTTAAGCTTCCTTACTGTAATGTCCTTTGCCGGCAAGTTTGCATCAAAGTTGCATGTTTTGTCGGCGAACTTTCCTTTTATACGGAGTCTCTTACGTAGGCGCTATTCTTAAACGAAGAGCTGGAAAGCTCATTCGAGTGGAAAATATTGTGATCTCCGGAAAAGACTTGAGCGTAATTAACTATCGATGCTACGTGGGGAAGTAAAATCGGATGCATATATAGATGTAAAAGCAAAGGGCGATCTTAATAGCCAGCGAGTTCGAAAAGGGGCAGAGAAATAAAGCAGTAGGTGCAGTCAGATGCAGATCGAGCGCAGCGAGAAAGTTGCAAACTTTGCGTAGTGCAGTGCTCTCCGTGGGTCGGTGGGCAGGTTCCGCGCTAAATGTCGGTCTGGCGCGGTACGCGTGCTCGGCTGTTTAATCCAATCTCGAGTTTGTTCTTTCGACGATTGACGTAATCACCGGAGCAAGTTCGACGAGTTTTGCTGGCGCGCTCGCAAGCGGGAATAAAGGCCCCGAGTAATCAAACTCAACTCTCGCGAGCAGTAGACTAGTTGATTTGAAGGCAAGGCTAATGCTCGCAGGCGTGCTTCTGGCTGTTCGTGCTGATGATGATGCCAGTATGTGTACAGTTTTATAGGCTACGACGTAGACGACACTTGCCAGGCCAAGCGAAACTTTGTCGCCGAATATATGGGCTTGCTTTTGTCGATGACCCACGTGCAGCTAACTCTAATTGCCAAGTTCGCAAGCACGTGCGCACCAGCGTGTGAGCGAGAGAGTTGCTTGTGGATGATTGATGAGATGAGTTTTCCAAAGTTTCTCGCGGATAGCGATCGCACGAATTAGTCCACCGAAAAGATGTATTTATTTACTTGATGTACAAGTTATTCAGAAAGGTTGGCACGTCCGAACGCTTCAGTCTTGATAGCTGTTATTAAAATTTTACAATGGCTTCGACAACGATCGAAGACTTTTGGCCCTGCTTAAACAATGCAGATACGCGCCCTATACTCGGCCTTATATCGGATACTAGATGCGATTAATTACAACGTCTCTGCCGTCCCTTAGGTCGTTCCGCGAGCTGCTGCAGCTTTGTTCGGCACAGACGAGGCTGGGTCGTTTTACAGAGCTCAAGTATAAGATAGCGCAGTTAGCGTTAGAGCCTAGGAAAGTGGGAGGGAGCTACGCAGAGTTTCGCCTCGAATATTAGATCAATAATTCTAACCTCCGAAGCTAGCTAGGGCTGCTGGGATGAAGCTTTCTCTCGCTCTCGGACTTTGCCTCGTAATGCGATATTGTCGAGGCGGTGCGCAGCAAACCTCGGGAATATTGCTTTCGCCGCACACACACACGCTGCAAATACTACCTCCAATTTCAAAGCTTCTTATTATAAGCGTGCAGGATCTACGCTGCTTTTCCCTCTCTCGTCGTCAAACATTGGCGCTTCCTAATTCTTTCGCTTTACCGAGCTGCCTCGACTGCCTCCGCTTGTTGGCTTGTGTTATCGCTTTCAGACTTATCTTAATCTGTTTGTCGTTAGATTCTCGGCCCTCGTCCGCTGACAGCCTCCATTGCACGAATTTACGACGGCCACGGCAAAGCGTACTTGTACGAGCGCGTCGCGAAGGAGCAAAAGTGCTACTGACTTAGCGAGCGAGCCAAATTTTAAAAGTTGCCGCCTCTCTCGTCCCGCCTCCTGTTTTTCGAAAGATCTTGCCTTTTCCTACACCCCAATCGGACAGTTCGCGTCAGGCTGACAAACTAGATACCCTGCTGCACACTCTTTGGCTTGTTTCTTTCTCCTTGGTTATTACCACGCGTCGCGCGTGAGAACGTTTGGGAGGGAGCGCGAGAAAATCTGTATGGTCCAGCGTGTGGACGGTGCGAGGCGAAACTGGTTTTTTCTTACTCTGTAAATGCTGCTTGCCCGTGGATTCGAATGACCCTGTTTTTCCAATTCACAACTCTACGCGTTTCTTAAAATAATTTAATACTTCGACCCATAGTATAATAATAATTAAAATAATTCATATTTTATGAATATTGTTTACTTTATTACTATTTATACAATGCTAGTAAAATAGTTATTAATTAACAGTTTTACTAGTAGCGTAATATACATAAGTAGTCGCAAAAGTTGTTGTTCATCATTATCATAGTCTAAGAAAATTATTGTAACCTGTTATGTACGCAGACAATATTAGTCACACCACGACAAGGTGAAAACCAGTCCTTCTCTTTTCACAGTTTCTCGATAAAGGGGACTCATCTCTGAATGTGCAACAGTTTACGTTGCTGATGATCCTCGCCTTATGGCTGTTGAGATGACCACGGTCAGTCAGCATCAGTATCGTGAGAATTTCTCGCGGTCCACGTGAACAAGTTTCACAGTATCCGTAGCGCTCGTGACAGGTTTTCGAGGAGGGCTATTTTTGCATCCCTGTCGTATGAGTACTGATCGATGCGGCCGATGAACTGGTTTTCTTGCCGTCCTAAAATTAAAATTTCTCTTTTTACGCTGTAGATATTAATATGAAATATTGAATATTGATATCCTTTCTTGTTAATGCACGTAATGTTTGTGTACTTTTAGCTGATTATAGGTGACATCTTACTTTGTAAGAAATAAATTCAAATAAATAATGCTATCAAACGCTATTTATAACTTTCATTTAATTTTTTTTAGCGCGTACTCTTGACTTAAGGAGGACTGGAGATTATATCTCAAAACGACCCAAACTATTGTACATGCTATTTAAAAAAGCTGTACTGATTGGTGGAAAGTCGTTGGTATCATTTATATAAATTAAAATTTTCGTCTATCATTAGCATCAGCATCACACAATTATTTTTAAGAACTATATGATTGGTGGATCTTGCAATATTTTTAATGGCAGCATCAATTATTAATCTTAATAGATAAATGGTCATTTTACCTTGAATGTACTGCATATAAATGAATTTTCCGATATGTTGAAAAACGTGGTCAAACTTTTTAATCAAATTTCGATTCTATATAAAGCGCGTTGCGGCCATGTTTGCATGGTGGGGTATAGGGGGAGGGGGAGAGAGAGACAGAGAGAGGGTGGATTCGTGTTGGGGTATGGACGCTTGTGGCTTAGATACTGCTCTCGAGATGAGGAGAAGCAGGCTAAAGGAAGTTGAGCGGTAGTGGTGGTAAGGCGGAGGAGGCGGGGGGAGCAAAGAGAAATCTCCCACGTATCCTATAGATATAGCTATATATAGGATATAGACGACGAGGGACTAGACTTGAAGACGTCGATATTCGCCGCACGATGACGTCTCTATTTACCACCTTATACGCTAATTTATTTGATTTCTGATTATTGAGACATACGCAACTTTATATAAATTCTAATGAGCTTTATATTACAATGATCTAAAGAACATTATCACTATAATAAGCAGTTAAGACATAGTCATAATCTTGTGCCCTTCGAAATAATTATATTCTTTATATTTATTTATTACTGTCGATGATTTTATGAAAATGCGTAGCACGGGAAAAATCACGTTAATATCATCTAGCCAATGTATAAAGAAAAAAAATGTTCTTAGACATGATCCGCATGGAACGAGTGGATCAGTTGTTAGATGTTTTTTGGGGAATATCTAAAGATGGTAAACTGGGAGATAAGAACGTTTGGACACGGGAACGAAAGAAACTGTAAAGTTTAGAAAGCGAATGAAGAAGAAATTAGTTGTAATGGTCTGATTAGCCGGTATAGTCCAGACCCTTAGGTCTGCGGGCAAAGGGAAAAGCCACGCAGGCAGGGTCGCTCGTGTGTGTAGCTGTACAAAAGGCGATATCGAGAGTCGCGCGGATATTGAGTCGCGGCGGCGAACCGCTGGTGCGTGTTCACCGAAACTAGAGAGAGCGGAAAGGGACTCCAGAGCTGCAGCAATTTAATGCCGGTTCGGGAATATTCGAGTACGGAGCGGAAGAGGGAAAGACGAAGAGAGCGGTGGTGTTTGGAGGTTAGACCGCAGTTACAATATCGCTTGATTAGAAATGTACATAGCGAGCGGCCGAGGCGAGGCCGGAGAGGGGCGCATGCAGAGGCGGTCGATGCTTTGCCCTGCAGGACTCCAGCACCGACTATCCACGGTTTAATGCGCGCGAAACTTGCAATAAGGAAAAGCCGCGGCACTAGCTGCAGTATAGCAGATACGCGTTGCCGGCGCGCCCTTGCCTCTCTCTCTCTCTCTCTCTCTCTCTCTCTCTCTCTCTCTCTCGCCTACACGCCGCTCGATTTTCCTATTCCGTGTTGCTCGCCGCTGCTCGAGAGATATCTCGCGCGCGCACTCTGTACACAGTTCCCTCCTGGCGCCGAGGGGCAGAAAGAACTTTATAACGCTCTCGAGAACGCCCTGCTGCTAGTTGTTTGCGCCCGCGGCGACTCTACAGTTGGCTACTGCTGCTCCCCGACCGAGATAAGAAGTTTTCGGACGATTGCGCAGCTCCCGCGCGTTTGTTTTCTTACTCGGCATTGCGCGTGCTGTTTTTGGCGCGCTCTCGGCCAAAAGTGCTTTTCTCGCAGCTGCGCTCCGAAAACCGTTTTACCAGCTAGACTCTTCTCATGACAATTGATAACCCTAAGTTCGTCTCGTCGATTAATCGCTCTATCTGTCTCTCTGCTTCCTCGTATCTGTAATGGAGCTTTGTTTAAGATCGCACGTATGCGCGCTAGAAAGAACTACTCATATTTACGCATCGGTAGTTACAGCTAACTTAAATAAACGATCAGAGAGGGACAGTTAATTACTAGTTTAGTTTGCGCCTTTGTCGTTTTGTTGATGCACGGCAAACACGCCAACTTTGGTATCAAGGCGGAACATTTTGGCGTGCGTATAATTTGGAAAAGCGAATCGATAGAGAGTGTAACTTGCACTCGCTCGCGGCCCGTACGAGACAAGCCCCGGGTATATTAGCAAAGAGAGAGCGCGCGCGAGAGAGAGGTCGAGCTATCTCGTTCTAAAGATCGACGTACTTGGCACAGGCATGACTTTCATCTCGCTAGCTCACGAGCAGCCAGAATATTCTCTCTCCATTCATTCCCACAACGCCCATATATTCTATATTTCGCCTTCTCCTTTACTGCACTTCTCTGCAGCACTTCATCTTCTCCCGCTCGGCTAGTTCGACTAGTTCCTCTTCCCCCTTTCCTCCTGTAGCTGCAGTCTCCTCCCGCTTGGACTGGACTCTATCATGTTCTCTATACTGAGGGGAAGAGAGAGAGAGAGAGAAAGAGCGCGAGAGCGAATTCCTTGCGTGGAAATTCGGAAAGCTCGTTTCTATCTCATTCGAGAGGAGTCAGCATGAATGTTATAGCGCGCTTGCTTCGCCGCACTCGCTCTCTCTCCCTGCTATATTTCACTTTGTTCTCGACATTTATCAAGGAAATTATTGAGAACAGATCTGCGGACTTTCTTTTTACAATGCCATTATTTTTCTATGTCTAGACTGATTGTCTGCTTCAAACACAAAGTTATTCATTCTCGTAGTAGTAAAATGCAGTTTCATCCTTTCAAGTTTGCCGCAAACTGGTTTATACCATGTTTTCATGAGAAGCCTAGCAAGTATGTCTTTGCTAAGGAATATACACATATAATGCGTGATAAATGATATTGATCGCTAAATAGTTACTAGCATCTTCTATATTTTACTTGACAAACACAAATGTACGTCACATAAAAATACGTCAGTTACACTCTGATTTTTACTAAATAACACCTTTTAAAAATAAATTGAAGGACAGTTAAAATTTTTAACGTACATAAATACATTATCAATAAATAAAAAGATATACAGTGATTATCTTTACAGGATAAAAGTTTAATTAGTATATTATCGAAATCTCGAGATTCATCAGGATAATAGCAGTTCACATTAAGATTGTGAGTTGCGACTGATCGAGGGACAAATACTAGAGAGAGGATATATTTTATAGTACATGAAACTTTATATGCATTGCTCAGTCTGTTTGGGAGGTTCGATGCTATTATCTTGTAGATATCTGGTCATAAGAAAGAGGAAAAATTGATTTTGAACTATGAAATCTGAAAAATTTCTCTAATTTACGTTACATTTATTTCGTAAATATCGCAATGTAACTAACGTATTTTAATTTGATGTACATCTGTTTGTTAAGTAAAGTATCGAAGATGTTAGTAACCATCCAGTTAAGCATTTATAAAAATAATGGAGTAGTAATTTTATTTTGGTGTATTGCTTTCATATTTGGCAGATTTGAAATTTATTCGAAATTTAATAGTGAAATACACAATACATTTAATATTGATAGTACTAAAGTATTACAAGTACTTATTTTAGTATTCGTCGTTCATTTAGTTTTCCACCATCATCCTGAAAATCGTTAACGAACTCACAACACACAAGGTAAAACGCAAGTAAGCCAAGTAACAAAAAGGAAATCCATGTGGTATAGCAATAGCAGCAGCACCAGCAGCTTATTACAAGCGTGGGTTGGAAGGCTTCGGGCATCGCGATAAGAAAGGCAACGCCGAAGGCAACGATGAAGCAGCTAATCAATTATATCGCTCGTCTTGTAGTCGGGTTTGCAACTGGCACTGCAAGCTTAATGAGGGACCCTGTCGAGCAGAGCAGGCTCGTAGAGCAAGAGCAAACCCAAGCACGTCTGAGACGGCATCAAAGATGGATGCTGTAGCAGCTGCGTCGACGCTCTTAAAATATTCATCGTCGCGAAGGCGTCGGAGCGCCTTGCTACTTTCACATATGTAATCCAGCGAGCCATATAAGTTAGCCCGAACGAAACGAAGCTCGGGATACATGCAATTTTGACTAGATTAGCGGCGTGCATTATTCAGCTAATTAACCGGCGCAGATGTTCTCGCGCTCGAGAGAGACTAGATTGCTCGAATACTGCGTAGTTTTGCCACTCTCTCGCTCTTTCGGACGCCAACAACCCATCATCCCCTTAGGGCAGGCCACGTACACACGAGCTTGTTTATTGCGCGAGTATCGTAGTATTTATACATGCATACGCGCGCGATAATGCTACTGCTGCTACTGCTGCTGCTGCTGCTGTTGCTGCTGCTGTTGCTGCTGCTGTTGCTGCTGCTGCTGCTGGCGTGTTTTGCTGCTGCCGCTGCCTTCGGATGCAACACTAGTGCACAGCTCAACAATATGTCCACAGAAACTTAGTTGATTGCCCAAGCGAGAGAGAGAGAGAGAGAGCGATTTTTAATTTTAGCACTTTGCCAGAGTATCTGCTGATGATAAATATTTACTTATTTGCATAAAGCGAGAGAGGGAGACTATTTGGCAATCATTATGATCGTGCATATGATGTTACAAGCGAGAGAGATGCATTACTGATCAAACATTCAATATTCGTAATGGTTGGCCTTGGTTTCACCTTTTGTTTGTTTTCATCGGTGAAGACTTTGAGCTGTTATTTTTCATTGAAACATTTTCACGTTTGACAACTATCTACATTAATTTATTTTCTAAAACATCGGGTGAATAATGTAGGTTGACATGGAATTAAATAGACTTTTTAAACGTTTCAAAAATATTAATTTGCGTCTTTTTTCCTAGGTTTTCACTAATGATCACTATATTTTCATCAAAACTCAGCGCCAAATTAGATTCAAATATATTCGATATTCAATTACATATCTTTGACAAACATCAAAGAGTTTTAGTTTCAATTAGTTTTTTATTTACATCTAGTAAATTCGTTGCTCATAAATCTTATGTGCCATACATCACTTCACTTACAATTAATGAGGTTTATCGGTTACGAATTATTTTGAAAAGATGAAGATCTATGTTTGCGAGTAGCAAAGCAAAAGTTCCGTCACCTTCTCAAAACAGAACAAAGTTGCCAACGAAATTATCGAGACGTGTAGTCTCTGGCCACATGTCTCGCGCCTGACCAGTGGCGGACGCACGCTCAACGCTTGCAACTTTACTTACTTGAATTCGGTCGGCCGCAGCTAGTCGCCACAGCAATCTTGCTTGCTGTTACGCTCACGACCATTTGCTAGAAACTACTAAAACTACCTCGCTCTCTCTCTCAATTTCTCAGTTATTCCTAGGCGTGTAAAGCTTTTTACCGTTAGTGTCTAGCCTCTCTTCTCGTTTAATCGAAAGTAATTATATTAATTGCACCATCAGCGAGGCAGTGGACGCCGAAGAAACCTATTGGACGCGACGCCGGTTACAGTTGTACTCAGTGAGGTAGAATGCGGAGAGACGAACTAAGTGCACAATTAAATGCTAACGAGTTAACATCTGTGAGAGACGCAGACGACGACGACATGCCCGTATCGAGTCCGTAGACCACGGATGGAGATAGAGACTCTCCGAGCCTATATTACTGCATGGATTCCGCGAGCGCGTGCTCGTGGCACTTCTACTGCGCGCACCGATGTCGCTTCTATCTAAGAGCTGCACGACTAGACCGTACATATAGACTACACTCGGACGTACGTTTTAACTCGCTCGATTGACGACGGACCTACTGTTTGTAATCGTCTCTTCTCTTGGTTCGAGTAATCCTTCTACGATTCTTGATTAAGTTTGTAAAAATAATTATTATAATTTTGTATAAATAACAGTCACTTTGAGTGTATTTAAATCTATCCAGCAACTTGTTGCGGCCACTATATCACTTGTATAAATCTCGAAAATAAGAGACACCAGTCGCGTCCACTCTCGTAACACTTGCCTGTATCTCGCGCCTTTAAATACAAAAGTACTGCTTTCACGTGCGCTAGAACCGTTTGCACCAACAACATACCACATCGGGGCAACGCCCGTCATTTCCTCGTAATTACTCGATTTCCTAAATGGAGCGAGCAATCCTAGCGCTAAATGCGAGACAAGGAGGCACAAAACCAATTGTAGAAAACTACGTCGGGACGAGAGAGAAATCGACGATCGAACCTTCAAGGATATCGAGGAAATGAATGGGATTGGCACCCCTGTGTACGCGCGAAATTCCCCTCTCCGGTACCGACAAGCGAGAGCTTGCGATAATTACCTATTAGCTGCACTACCTCCATTTCCCTGTGTGTGTATGTGTGTGTGTGTGTGTGTGTGTGTGTGTGAGAAAGAGAGAAAGAGGGTGGGTGTGTGTATGTGTATTTACGTTTAGCTTTTGCCGAGTGAGAGAAGTTGAGAGTGAATGCTCGATCGGAATGGAGATGAGTCAAATACTGGTGTTATTGTTTTTCTATTTTAAGTTGATGGTAAAAATATCTGTCGTCTTTTTTACAGTTGAAAAAAGGCATCATAGCGAAAACCTAATGAAACATCACGCCTTACAAAAAAAATAAAATTTACTTCGAAACACGGTTAAAAATAAAATCCGGTCAAACATCTTACGCGTCAATTGACGAGGGTATATGGAAGAGAAAATGAGGTCGGCAACTGATGATCATCAACCCTTTGGGCTTTTTGGTGTCGAGAGCGTAGAGGAGACTCATTGGAGGGTGCGTATTCAAGGCGTGATCCCTTTGTACAGAGCCGTTTAGTGCTCAAAATGGCCGCGAGCAACATATACCCCCGTCTTTTCCCACCTTCCCAAGGATATTAAGCGTCGTCCGGTCGCGTAAGAATATTTTTAGAGAGAGAGGGAGAGAGAGAGAGAGAGAGAGAGAGAGAGAGAGAGAGTCAAGTTGAGCGTAGGTATGCGTTTCTTCTTTCTGACGATCACCGAGCGACGAGGGTGACGAAAAGTAAAAGGGGTAACTTCTTAACGGCTCGTTAAGCCTTGCAGTATATGGGTTGAGGGTTTTATATTAAAACAGATGATTGTGTGTTTTACTTGAAAAGAAGCTGCGCGAAGAGGATGCGACGCTCTTTTTTTAGCTTAAAAGTAATGGAAAATTCTACTTCTTTCTCAGAGACAGAGAGAACCATGGCTTCGCAAAGTTTATTTAAAAACTTTGAAGTCTCTCTTGATCAATTGCGGACATTTCTTTGAGCTGCAATTACATGCACGAACGATACAGAAAAAAGCATTGAAACTTTGTCTTCGCGCAATTAGTTACAAATACAAGTCTTTCACAGTCAAAGTGAAAATTTGCAACTGTTCATTGCAGTTGTAGTTTCCGCGCAGAGCTGCCTCATGCTGCAGCCAAAGCGTTGGCCTCTCTGATTCAGCTTACTCTTAAGACGATATCCCGGGGGTTGCTGCAGCAGCGAGAGCGACGCTTTCACGTCGGCTCGCCTCGAAAATGCCCGGAGGTTGATTGATTAGAAGGTACGAGCGAGAGAAACGAGGAGTAGGAGGAGGCGAGGTTGCCGACGCGAGAGAGTTGAAAGTTTTGCGGGCGAGTTTAGAACGACGGCGGGCTTGTGCATAGAGCTTGCGGGTTATTTGAAGGAAGGGGGCGGCCGGCGAGAGAGGTGGGCGGTAGTTCGAGGTGCTACAGTTTATAATAGTTGCCGCCGCCCTCCCCCTCGGGCCAACCGACTCTCTCGCTCTCGCTCCTCCACCCACAACTTGTACGAGAGTCGCTTAAACCCAACCTGAGCGCAGCGTGGCAGCAGCAGCAGCCGAGCCCCCGACGATTAAGTCTTGTCCGTGCTCCTCGCCAGCTCGCCTTTCTACCCGGCTTCGCAGCTCAAAAACTGTCGTTATCACGGTCGTCTACCTTTCACCGCGCGCTCCAGATCGAGGCAGGCCATCCTGCCGTGAAACTCGCTAAAAAATAAGAAGAAGCGTCGCGAAGACCAAGCCGACGGGGACTGTTGCTTGGTCAATACTATCCCAACGGCGCTGGCGGCGTTCTCGCTCGGCAGATTAGTTGCTATAGTTTCTATATGAGTCTGGAAGAAAAAGTGCCGAGTTGTTGGAGAAGCACGAGTGACGGCGTTATAGCCCGGAGGGCTACACACGCGCTATACTCTTGCTGCACACGCCATTGAAGATCACAAAGCTTACGCCTGCAGTTTGACCCCGAGACACTACTGTGCGTACATGCACATGCGAGCCCGAGCCAAGCACGATCTTTACATCCACGTTTGTCTTTTGCCCGTTTCTCCTTGTTGCTTGTCTTTCGACTTTTGCAAGCTCGTTTTACATCTCGTAATTTGAGATGTAATCTCTGATCGATGTGCCGTTTGCATCTTCGTTGGTTACCGGCACTACGTATATTGTGGAGGATGGGCAGGTTATAGTAGTACTTGAGCAACGTTACAGAGTAGAGAGAGGGAGAGAGAGAGAGAGAGAGAGAGAGACTGGTTAGCGCGTGGCCGAGCGCTCGTTATAATTCCCCGTTATCTATGGAAATTCTAAACCGTACTAAATAACAATCTAGGTGCATCTCAAAACTATGCTCACCGTGTATGTGTGGCATCCGCAACACATGCGCCTCCTTTCTTCTATTCGCAGTGCAACTAGTATTCGGATTGGACATACCAAGCCACATTTGCCAAGTTTACTGATTTTTCTCACGTGACGAATTACTCGAACGGGGCAACGAGATACTTGGTCGCAGAAAAACGCTTGCAGAAGAATGGTCGGCAGCGACTAGCCGACCTTCGTTCATTACGAACGGCAAAATCAAGATGACGCGCATGCACGCACGCGAAATCGAATCCAAATAGCGCAACATCAACAATGCAGGCCTAATTAGAAGCCACGAGGGCAATCGAAGCAATAAACGCGAGAGAGGGAGCGAGCGCGTGCGACCTCGGTTGTACGGTAGATCGCTGATGCGAGGCCTGCACATATAACCTGCGGCTTGGTTTCTTTGATGAAAGCGCGCAAGCCAGCGGCCCCGTCGCTCGCTGCCTCGCTGCAAGCGCGCGATCTGTGCCTTATAACGACTCGCAAGCCCGCGCGCGTAATCATGCCACTCGGCTATTACTCCCCATACCAACGAACGCGCGGGCGTGTTGGGTTGTGTTGCGGCTGTGGCGGCTCGCGCCGCTATACCGAGAGAGACGAACGCTATTTCTGTCTCCAGATACACCGGGGATGATGAGATCTGCAGGCTTGCATCCTGATGAGACTATTAGGATGGCTTGATAAGTCCATAATATTCCGCGTCCGCTCTAGCACTACTCTAGCCCACCTACAGGTGTGTCTGTGTGTAGGTGGCTGGATTGACGAGCCTGATACCAGATCCTCTCTCGACTGGACTTTGCCAGGCCCAACTACAACTCGTTTCTCAACGTCATGTCCGACAGTTGCACCGCCGCCATGGCACCATAGTATCTTCCCTTTCGCTTGAAACTTCGGCTGAGTTGCGAGTCTATGATTGCCGACGATGATTATGCGAATTTCATGCAATCAGTTTCCATCCGTGGTCCATTTTCTCACGGATCTTTCGGTTCTTGTTTAGTTTTTAGCATTGCTCGACGACATGTGCAGTATTATTATTTGTGTTTCTCCGTTCCGTACTATACCAGACTCGTATGAAATATTTTTAACATTTTATGCGGAATTCGTGAAATTCAAGTTGTTTCAAGTAATTAGTAAGTTATGCATCGAAAGCGTAACGTGTTAGAATCGCCATAAAAAACAGGAAATTAACAGAAGGCTCTTATAGCAGTTTGGATTCGTAAATGAATAAATATCTGAAGCTAAGTATTACTTTTATGTATATCGAGTTTATCGTGACCTTCAATTAATCGAGCTCAGCAAAATTATTCAGGCTGAACATCGAGCAACTTCATGACAGCTCAATTTTCAGCAGTTGATTTGTGGCGCACGACAGTTGAACATTAATATAAGCTTACTAATAAATTATTATTTTAATTCGAATTCAATTTTATTAGTTTTTTAATTGGTTCACAAAACAAAATAACTGACAGTTGTGACGAGTTTGCCAATCAATAAGATAAAACCGAGGTTGCCATAATCTCACTATTTTCTCGCAAAATTATACGCAAAGAAAAATGAACGTTAACTATAAGAACTATATAAGTTCGTGTTATAGAAATCAAAATTGACTTTAATAGTTTTAAAGTCTTTCTTTTTTAAATCTGTATTCATGTTCGTGTATACACTTTGTGACTCAACTTTGACTTCATAGACGTACATCGCATATCTTATCAGGCTTGCGCCAAAGATAATTGTATTCATGGTTATATATACATTTGTGGTCAGAGTCTGATTAGTTATTCTGTCAAAGTTTATACTAAACCAAGCATCTCATCATGGGCGTTTTTAGTTTGGTGTATTTGTTTTGTTTTTGTTTTCTCGTTGAATTACTTGATGCTCAATTCGATGGACAGGCTTCATGTGCATGGGGCAAAAGTAGATCTGTGAGTTCTTAGTTACTATTTATATAATAGCTTCATATGAAAAAAACTTGGTTGTGTTGAATGTTTACGATTCACAGAAACGTTCGCCTACGACATGGTTTTCCAGTTCATCTGTTAACGAGAAAAATGTTCATTTCCTGTTTTACAACAAAGACCGAATTTTGTATGATACACCGTATCCAACTCAACTATTTATAGACGATGAATCGTCTTTGCAGAAAGGTGACTTTGACGTGAAAAAACCGACGAATATTTTCATTCATGGTTACAAAAGTCATTACAATAAATCTGCAAGTCGCCTTGTTCGCGACGGTAAGCATACTCGCGAAACATGGCAACATAGCAGCATAGCCGCTGAAAACAATTTCTCTCAGGGTCGCTACAAATTATGGCACTACGTTGAGTTAAATAATTTCTAGGGCCCTTGAGAGAAATTTTTCTAACGGCAATCTAGCAATATAGTTTGGCTTAAATTCCGTTATATTGGTATTGATTCAGGTTTCCTAAAACGTGGGGATTTTAACGTGATCGTCATCGACTGGAGCGCAAATCAACATGGTGTATTAAACGTCTTATTAGCATACGACGCAGTTGTAATAAAGTTAGATGCAGTTGCAGAGCTCGTCAGCAGATTTCTACAGTTTTTGGAGAGATACGGAGTAGATTTGAGCACCACGACGATAGTCGGTCATTCACTTGGTGCTCATATCGCTGGCCTAGCAAGTCACAAAGCTGGCAGTAAAGTCGGACGAATTGTCGGTTAGTTAATTTTTCACAAATACATAATGAAAATAAAACAGAAACCAATATTAATTTAAAAATATATAACTCAAGGATTGGATCCTGCCAAACCTTTATTATCAAAGAAATCGATCGACGAGCGTCTATCGAAAGACGATGCCAAACAAGTCGAAGTCATTCATACAGAAATTGATCAATGTGGTCTAAAAAATCAAATGGGTCATTACGATTTCTACCCTAACAGCGGACGACTGCAACCTGGTTGCTCAACTTACCATTGTTCGCACGCACGATCTTATCGTTACTTTGCCGAATCTCTGGATCCTCAATCTAAAGGTTTTTATGGCAAATTGTGTGAAGATTGGTGGGCAATGCAGGAAGGCAATTGTACTGGAGAAATAGCTGTTATGGGTGGATTACATACTAAGACTACGCCTCACGGACTTTACTATGTACAAGTTAACGCAGATGCACCCTATTCTCAAGGTCGATCATAAATTAGATACGTCTTATCGTTTTGTTGGTATAGTATTAGCATAAGTTCTAAATTGACCTTGATATAATGATTTATCGTAATACATAAATTACGTTTATCGTTGGATAAATAGATAATTTTTGTAGAAACCAATTGGGGTTTCCTCCGTGACGAATAAGATATGTGAAACTCACTATTTTCTACGTTGAGTATGTCTAAGATCGATTAAACTATAATCTTCCGCTCGTTCAATTTTTGACTGACAGACAATTGTTCACCAACAAGATTCCGACGCAACAATCAAGGCCATTTAAGCAGAAAACAAGTACCTTGTGGAAACAGGCACAGATTGGCTTATTCATCTGAGTCGCGTGAAACTTCTTCACTTTCACGCGTTCCTCTCTCTCTCTCTCTCTGGGCTTTTCCTGCACTCTCCACGAGAGCTGCTCTCCAAATTAACTTTGAGCATTACAAATGTTGGAGCGTGCCACAAGAGAAGCTAACACCTTGTTAGCTTGACAAATTCCTGTTCATCTCTCTTGACCATCTTTCGCTTACATTTTCCTACAGGTGCAACCAACACTGTTATAAAGGAGTGCCACAAAAGTTTTTAAGTTTTTGTAATCAAGTTTGAACTTATTTTTATACTTATAATATAATTGAACGGTTCGTAAAGAAAATCCCAGATTCAGAAAAAAATGGAAATGGTAGATATGTAAAATAGTTGAATAGAAGTGGAACGAAGGGTCAATTAACAAGACAGGTTCTCAAATTTCCGAATCACACATATGCTAACACACATAGTCGAAGCCCATGACGTAAAAGAGAAATATAATAGAAGTTGTGGTGTATATATATATATATATATATAGCATTACGAAGAGGAGAGTAGAGAGCTAACGTGTCTTTCGCTTTCTAACTCGATCTGCCTTCCATCTAGTCAGCTAATAAACCTTGCAAGCGAATATTCGCGAGTGAGTCGAGTAATATAACAGGGACACATGCGATGGCGTTTCGTCATCGTTGACGACGATTCTATTAAATTGTCATTTTATAATCAAGTTTCAAGCCCTCTGTTCATTCTTATTGAATTTGACAATTCTTGCGATCTAAAATTTTTCTAATACCTGCTGCCTCTCTTTCGATATGACAAAAATACTAAGCATTGTTTCGTCCATTCGAGGGAAAATTGCCGTCAATCGAGTAAATTCGGCGCTTTGTTTCACTTGACTCTTGAAGAACAAGGGCGAGCGAGCGAATCGCCCGATGAAGTCTCGAGCGGCTTAATGGAATTGGACAGTCGAGGAGTGCCAATAACCGGCGCGCGAGCTTGTCGGCCGCGTTTAATTGCGTTAGTATTTCATCGCATTCAGCCCTCGGCAGTACTCTTACTCTCTCTCTCTCTCTCTCTCTCTCTCTCTCTCTCTCTCTCTCTCTCTCTCTCTCTCTCTCGTTCTATTCTGGAAATTTTATGTTTGCCGCCTCGACGGAAAATCGAAGTAATTACAGATTCTTGGCTTCGTTTAGCAAATGTGTCAACGTCCACTGCTTGTCTCCCTCTCACTCACTCTAGTTAGCTCTTCGAAGTGGAATAAATCGTTGTACAGGTTTGTTTCTATTTGGAAAATAATAATATTCCTGATGATCATTCTAACAATTTTAAATTCGTTTTGAAATGATTGTGCAAAAATAAATAGTTGCTTAAACATTTAGAAACCATTGAACCAATATTTTGAGGCCAATATTTCACGCTTCTTTACCTTTCCTTTCTGCCAAAATCATCTTAGCTAAACGCACAGGGATGGTAACAAAACTTGAAGAGGGTGACTTCACCGCCACTCATTCTCCCTTCGCGCTTCGATGCTTCGAGCGCGTTTTATGAAGGGGGTTCACCGCGGAAAGTGTTTCCCGAGCTCAAAAGAGGGCAACTCGGCACTTGCTCATTTCATTAGCTCTATGTTAATTATAACGCGGTGCACGGCTTGCGCTTAAAGTATGTAACGCGAGCCTGATTTTCGGGGTGAATTTTTAAGTTTTCTTTTTATATATTCTCACTCAGTGTATCTTTTAGTTGGACAATTGTTCTTAGTTTGTAACTACTTTTGTTTATTTTGATGTTTTGCGTGTATGGTATCTCGAAAAAATAGAATGGACGCATGTTGTATGCATGCGATGAAAAACTGGTTTATTTGAGGAATGGTCAAGCAAGACAGTCCAGCAACGTGTCTCTTTTGACCAGTATTCTAGAACTCATGTTGTAAAAACAGAAGAAAGGATACTAGAACTGCTGCTCTCTAACTTGGATGTGTGAATTTTTCTTTGCTTAACGTGTTTTGATGGAACTAGCTTGATTTGAATGATTACTTTCCGTTTGGTCTATAAACTTAAACTTCATTTTAAATGATTATTCGTTGAGCAATTTATAAGATTGTATTGGAAACTATTATGAGTAATAAAAATTATTTTTATTCATTATTTTGGAGTCAACTTTCATTGTATACACGAGATTCCCAAACTTCAATGATTAGTGTAAGTAATTAGGTCGGAATTTCCAGTGCTTCCTTCCTTTATATGATTAATTTAATCTTTAATTTTATTATTACTCATTAAAATTAAAAGTCATCATCTTATTTCTTCTACGTTAACCATATTTGCGTCTATTATATTGAATCTTTGGTAAAATAAACTGTTATCACGATTATTGTAATTATAATATTTTTTTTCTATTTTTACTTAAACGTAACATTATTGATGATTAAATTTTAATTGATGGAGATTTGTGTTTTGAAAGAGTTTTGAGAGCGGTAAGTTTTCATGTACTGTTTTTATCAGACGTATACAAATAACAATTCTACCTTGTATATTGTAACAACCTTCCTTGCAATCACAATAATATAATACTTGAAATTTATAGGAACGTTCGATTATTCCTGAATAGATGGTAAAATCTTTTGTCTGTTCAAAACATGTTCAATTTCTCATGCAATACAAAGTAAAAAGTAATCGAAGCTGGTATTTTAAGAACTACATTACCATTTTATTTATGGTTGTAAGATCAACCAAAATAAAACATCTTATACGAAAAGGTTAATGTGCAGTTCATACTTCCAATGATTTCTTTTGCAAAATATATCTGATGTTGGTATATTTTTCATTCATATAATTATTTTAAGTTTCTTGAAAAATAAAGATTATAATGGTTGATTGGACCAAAGCTTAACATGATATATATTTAGGTGGATTATATCTTTATCATAGAATTTTGAAAAGAATAAACTCTATCAGGAAGTGCGTTAGTATATGCTTTTTTTCTTGGAAAGTAAGGGATTGTATTCAAAGATTTAAAGACTATAACCGTATGTAGTCATTCACGGGGTATAAGGTCATCTTTTGAATATTACGATCAGTTGCATTGTTAGTAAAATCAAGTTAATGATCAAGTTTGTAAAATATTGAAATACTATCCATATATTTCAGAATGTTTATTAATTTTCTTAGAGTAAGATCCAGCTGGCCCTTCAATATTATAGAGAAAAAGCTAGAGAATCGATTTTCAAAAGATAGTGCCCTTCAGGTTGAAGTTATCCATTCTAAAACTGATTAATGTAATTTGAAAATCAAATTATGATTTTTATTCCAATAATGATTATAACCTTGGTTGTCATGACAAAAATTAATGTAGCCATTCTCGATCTTATTAGTTTTTCGCGTATTCTCTTCATCCTTCTTCGATGGGTTTGTATACCAGACTTTAGGATAAGTAGGGGAACACGCAAGAAAAATTGTAAGTTTTTATGGGGAGATAGAATACAAAATCTGCCACATATGAAATTTATTAAGTGAAAACTAATAACGAATCGCCTTTTTTACGATAATGTTTATGAATTAAATTTATCTAATTTTTTTAAATATCCACATACCTTTTGTGTGATTAGTTGAATATATTGTATGGCATCTTTTTACGATACTAGTGTTAATTAGCGCGCTTCGCTAATTAAAAGATTAATTCAAAAAATTAATTCAACCTAAGATCAATAAAGTTATTATACTATTATACAACACTAAACTTACATATTCAATAATAGTGATTATAGCTCCAATTTTATATTAATATGAGTAATACATTTAATACCGTGCACTTTTTGTTGCCTCTATGAAAACACTCGTGAATATTTTTCCTCGTTTAATATTGTAATAATTAGTTTCCGTTGTTTGCAAACGTCTTAATTTACAGTGTACAAAAGATAAATATGATTCTCTATTTTATTCTATTCATTTTCTTTCACTTTCTACTAAATTTTAATGATATTAATTTCAGTATTACAGATGGCTATAAAATTAACGATTTGTATTTAAAACATAACGTATTACGTTCTTAAACCTATTTATTAACAGCATATTTCCATTCTTGCAGTTTATTATCCATGTTAATTATTCAAAAATTGAATTATCTGGTGCAATATAAATCTCACACTCCTAAATATATAATAATAATATTTCAATGTATAGGAAAATATGAAATTTCACGCTCTTTTTTAGCATCAACCAATCACAACGTTGGATGTCGGAGATCCATCATTTTTTTAAAATAATAAAAAAAAAATAAATTACATCGAATTCATGTCATTCTTTCATTCTTACTTCATATATTATCCATCTAAATGATATATTTTTTGTTATCTATTTAAAAAAAAATAAAAATGTGATCATTCATTTATTAAAATAAAAACCATTTGAACTTTCGCGCTTTTTGAACATTCGACCAATCATGACGCTGGATATCAGCGATGAAATTTTGTCCATCATTTTTTTTAAGGAAAGATAATGGTTATTTGCTGGTTCAAAGTACAGTAAAAGTTGATTTATTATGTTAACTTGAAATCTAAAAATATTAAAATATTTTTAATTATCAATTGACTTTGTGAACAACTGTTAAAATCCATGTCTTTTTTTCATGTCTAAATAGATTTATTTTCATTGAATTCTCAATTACAGTGATGTTGGCATAATAACTCATCTTTTATGCAAAAGTGATCGAGAGGGAGATGAAGGCGTATCTGCAGGTGTCGGCGTCATCGGTTAAGTCCTCTCTCACATTCGAGAAATGGTAACGCCGCATCGTTTCGCGCGCGTGTGTTGAATCTACGCTAAAAGCCTTAAAAGCACCTACAGGAAGGAGAGCGCAGATAAAGTGTATAGTTCAGGAGATAGCGTAGAGTCTACCGCTTCTCGGTCTAAAATGCATGCCAAGATAATACGCCGAGTGTAGTGTAGCAGTTGTGTGAGTATGTGTGTCTGCGTGTGAGTGAGAATGCGTCGAAGGGGACGGGGGTTATTTCCGTGCCGCCGTGAAATCGTTCCTCCGTCACGTTCTTAGTAATCTCCCATGTACGTACCTTTTGTGCTCTGGTTGTTCAACGACAACGACGGCGGTGATAGAACAAGATTAATGCTTTCCAGCTGTTCAGTTTCACATTGCTGCTAGTCTATTCGGTTTCTTCATTCGAAAGTTCAATAAACGTCACTGTAAAACAATTTTTAGGTCGCGAGAAAAATTCGCAAATTTCCACTTGAATAGTTTGAACAATGACCGGGTGGACGCACAGCATGCGGAGATACGAACTGGTCGGGTACAAGTTGCATTCCAGGTCGTCGTTGCCCGCGGCGGCGAAGCGCGCCGTAAATTGTAAAATCTATCAAGACCAGCGCGGTCGACATAACTCAAGGGTAGCTAGCGAGAGAGGGAGGAGAGTTGAGTCCTCTCGCTCTCTCCACATGTGAAGCATAGCGGCCAGACTCGGCATAAATAGCTAGCTTGCGACAACGGTAACATCATCTATCTGGAATAATTTATTGTTGAGAGAACGCGCGAAATTTCGGACAAGAAGGGATAGGTAAAATGAGCTAGCGAGCAAGAGATAGCCGTGTGCTACTGCTCGGTTATATGTGCGTGTGGCGGAGATGGAATGTCGATGATGCCAGAGAGAGCCTGCATGCGAAATGCTAGACGTTTTCGATTAGTGCAATGAGTGTCTGACTTTCGGATTTGAATTTCCGATGGTTCTTCGCTGCAGATCAAATAAGAAGACTTGTTAATGAAAATCTTTTATTTACGGGTTCTTAGCTATATTATGAAGGAGGATCAGTCAGTCATTCATATTTTGCCGTACATAAAAGATACATTTCATGAAGAATATCGTGAATATTATAGAATCAACTGGGTAATAAAAGAACTGATGAATAACTAAGACTCGGCAAAACGTTGTCTCCATTGAAACCGATAAGCATCGTATTTCCAAGACCGAATAACTTGTAGCGCCATCTTTCCGAGGGTAGTTGAACCCTATCCTCAACTTTTCGTCCCTTCAGAGGAAAAATTTTACATTTAAAAATACTAACAGATGGCGCAAGCTGCATGTTTCTCCAACTATACTACGTAACAATGCTCTTTTGGTCATGGTCTAATGCAACACAAAATCTTACTACTTATATTATCGCAAGCTCTAATTTAATTATTGAAAAAATCATTAATGCAGCCGCTTTATAATTATATAAACAACCTAATTATCATTGAGAAAATTTAATTTTTATAAAGTATTTTATATATTTTATTGAGTTTTTTTTTAGTTTTCTTACCCCTGGAATTCTGATCATAAAGTTCAAACATTCGTATTACGCGACGCATTGGCTAAAGCGTATAATCATGATCAGGATGAGCATAAAACAGCTCGAGGTTTGCTTGCTTCGCCGGGGTTATATGTATGTTACGAGAGGGCGCAGCCGGTTGGCGGGTAGATTTTCAAAAAATCTGCGAAGCTGCGCGCGCCTCACCTTCATTGATCGGTTTCCCCGCTTTCTCTCTCCCTCTCTCTCAAGCTTTATCTTGCTTCCTCCCGCATTCAGCTGGATCACCTGCAACCGAGTTGACTTTCAGGGCGGAGCCCAGAAGTTGGCACTGCGGTTCGCCGCCACAGTTCTCTTCGAGAGAAAGTTTACTATTTTACAATGTTTTAAAAATGAAAAAATCTGATTAAGAAAAATTGAAAAAATGAAAGTGTTGAAAGAAAAATTTTTAAAATCAACATTTTTTTTATTTTTATATGTATACATAAAAAATGTATAATATAAAAATGTAGACTATAAAAAAAATGGTAGAAAAAAATTCGAAAAAAAATACATTTTTTAAATTTTTTTATTGAAATCATTTATTCGTCTATATAATTTTTAAGTTTCTTTCATCAGCTGAGATTGAAGTTCGTTAGTATGTATAGAAAACTAAATTAGCTGGGAGAAGTGGATAAGACAGGAAAAATCCGGTTCTCCAATGGAGCGAGCTTGTCTATCCATCTCAAGTATCTAAAAGGTATCTCAACAGGTATCCAGATATTTTACTTAATAAAAAAAAAAACAGCTACATGGCAGCATAAAAAGACAGAAATAAATGCGAGATGTGTACATACAAACAAAAGGACTAGGAGCGTCTCCTGAGAGGTCGCTTTCATTAGACCTAGACGCGAAGCCGGATTTGTAAAATGAGGCTTGACTGGTAGGTTCGCCGCAACATTTTTCAATCTAGGCAGCAACGGTAGAGAGGGCAGAGTGAGAGAGGAAGTGCGAGCTCCAGCCCCCTGTGCGTTCTGGTATATACATATATACATGAGAATTGGTGCTGGAACAAGCCGAGGGGATACATAGAGAAAAGCCGAAAGCAGCAGCAGCGACAGCGAGAGCTGGAGAGAGAGGGAGAGAGAGAGAGAGAGGGTTAACCTAACCTCAAAATTCCAGCATCAATTCAGAGTCTGCCTCTGTCGGGCGTGTCAGGCCGGTGTGCAATTAGGAACTACCCGATCGTCCTCCTCCTGCACCTCCACCTCCTCTTTCGACTATTCCGGCCGGTAACGACGGGTACCACGTGATCCACTTGGCTCTCGCTCGTTTTTTGGAAGGGGGCGCCAGAGCATAGCGTCGTCGTGGGTGGGGATCCCCGCAAAGAGCAACAGAGAGAGAGAGAAAGAGAGAGAGAGAGAGAGAGAGGGAGGGAGAAAGAAAGCTACAGAGTTGTCGCCATAGCAACCCTCCGGCTACTGCTGCCTACACAACGCGAGGGGTCGTGTTTGCCGTTCGGGTACAGTCTTTGTAAAATGTCAGATGCTCGAGCAAAAAATTGCCGTTAGGAAAATCTGCGCATCGCAAACTTTTGACTGAGATTTCACTGGCTCTCCACCACCTTTTTCCGGAGCGAGCTTTCCCTTTCTGCTAGCCTGGCGCCAAGGGAAACTCCGCACTGTTTACATCGCTTAAACGTCTAAGACAATTAATGGCTTGTTGGCTGGCTCTCTTTTACTTGCTCGGCCCAAACAAACTGCCCGCCCCGCGTTCTTCTACTTTTTCACTTTCTCTCGTTTTCGCGCCCGTACCTGCGCCTGCGAGCGTCTCGGCTTAGATTTCTTTAACGAGATAAGTGAATTTGCACATTCTTCTAGAAGCCACCGCCACTGCGGTGGTTTCTGCTGTAATTTTTGCTGCTGCTACTCGATTAATTAATGAGTTGACTCCACTTCAATCTTAACCCTTTTATTTAGCATCGGACCCATCACGGATTATACTATTTTTTTGCTTCTTTCGCTTAATACCAGTTTTGATCTTTGCTTTTTTCATGTTTTTTTTTTCGTTCTCGTCAACTGTCTATTGTCTAGTCAGATTAAAACGAACGATTAGAATAACCTGATGATTTGCTTTCTCTGGCGTTATGAGATTTATTCGCAGTAAAAAGACCTTCTATTTCATCTATTTACTTCATCGATAGAAGAGTAATGATTTATATAAAAGATGAACCGAACGATGTATCCACATCTAAAGGCCTTCTTCATGGATCACGAAATCAACTCTGAAACAAAAAGAACATAGTTATATTAAACTTTCGAAGGAGATTGTAACAATATTTCATTTGTCGCTAAATTTCTTGGAAAGGGAAATAGCACGCAGGCAAAAAAATGAAAAAAAAAAGATGAATTGAAGTGGAAAAAGTTGAATGAAAAGTTTCATTTTTTTATTTTGCGTTTGTACTGGAATGCGTCAGGGTATCGATTTTCAACACAACGAACGCGCAACGTTTTTAAAAATTCAAGGTCTTACCCGTCGACGACTCTTCAATTATTTTCTGGTCCCGCCAATCCTACATATACCTGATAGCCTTCACAGATTCGTCAGTCTGCGAGTGCAATCTGTTAATTATTTCGGTTTTTTCCTTTCGATTTTTTGCTTTCGCCGCTCGTACATGAACATTTACAGTTTTCAACGAAAGATCCATATTCCGTTACATACGGATACCATGAAAATGTAATGAAACAAAGGTACGTTTTCTCGCTTTTGCTGTTTTCGCAAATGACAGTCTTTCTTTTGCAAGTTAAAAATATTTGACGCATTGCGAATCCGAAGCGCTTCTTCGGGCAACAATTAGAAGCTGGTCAATAGCGCGAACAACAGCGAGCTCGATGATGGCTGAGCCCAGCGCAGCAAGCTCGCAGCAGCGACAAGTACTAGCAACCCGGACGTTTTCTCGCGGCGATATAGCTAGGACTAAGCTCGTTAGGAATTACACGGGCACAGGCCAAGCTCGCGAGAAGACAATGCGGACTTGTCAGCGCTCGAACCGTACTGGATTCGCTAACGGGCTCAGCTTCATCTCTCTCGCTCTCGTAGCAGCAGTAACGGCCTGGGCACACACGCGCCGCAAATCTAATCATGGCCTGCCGCATTCGCGTCCTACATTCTACTCCCCCGATATTGCCCCGTCAACCCGGCCAACTTTTTTTCACGTGCGTGATGCTTCTTTATTCAGTTTTGCACGATAGCTCGGAAGGGTTTCAAGCGATTTCGTGCGCTCTTTTTTCACCTTGTTGCCTGCGATTCTATTGTTTTTCATTTTCCTTAGGCTTTCACATCTACGATCGTGCATTTTCGTTACAGGTGTGATATTTTCCTAAATATATTATGCTAACGTCTAAAGTCCTGTCTTGTATTCTAATTGTTCAAAAATAACCGTAGAAAATTTAATCTGTTGCAATGTGCAGATATACAACACAGCATACCATGCGATACTTATGAATAAAACGGATTCTTTGGTGGTCTTAAGCTTTTTTATTATCAAAATATATATTGGATACGATTGCGAGATTAATTGATTTATTGGAATTCAATGAAAAACTATAATCAATCAATTAATCTTCCTTTCGTCTGGCCACTCCAATCCAAACATTCGAAACATTCGAAACTTGAAAAAGAAACTCACTCTCGACATATATATTTATTTTTTAATTTTATCAAAACTCTGTTATTCTCAAATTGATAACAATAGCATTAGGAAATATGACGAGTGGATCAGCTACTCCATAAAACTTTAAGGAACTTGGAAAAAAAAATTTTTGTTTCATTACAGTTTTTTTTCATATTTATTATTTTTTTTCTCCGAAAAAAAGCAAAAAAAAAAATATCCGAAATTTTTTTCCTCTAGCATATTATTCCCGAAAAGAGAAGAGAAGCTACAACAGGCCAAACAAGCTGCAGAAAGGTAAACGCGGCTCGCTCGCGAGGCGAGAGCGTATAGGCTTTGCCCCTCCTTTGCCGCTGTCGGCGGTGGCAGCGGCGGCAAAGGAGGGTGATGCACCCGAGTGAGCAGGGGTGGGGTATTCGCGGCTCATCTAGATGATCATCTGGCTCGATATCTGGGCGCGCGAGTAAGCTCGCGGAGGAAGGCGGAGTCGCGTCTAGTATCGCGCCCGTTTCCTCCCCACTCCTCGAGGTAGCACGGGGGCAACCCGTAAGCTTTTGGTTTTATTGATTTTTGCCGTGCCAGCCGCGCACTATTACTTATCTATATAGCCGGAGACGCCCGGTGGTGAGGGTTGCCCTAGTCGGGGTGGGGATTCGCGTGTATATCGCTAGGCGAAGCCGCGCCACTTGCATCGGCGGGGTGTGTGCGCGCACGCCAAGCAGCTCTCCGCTACGTTTGTATGCACGCGCTTCTCTTCCACCCCTCCGCTCCTTCTCCGCGGCTCTTCCGCTTTCGACTATTTATCTGGCGATCGTTTGCTTAATTTCTTTCTTAATTATCGATTTTATCCGACCTCGCGAAAATAGCCCTCCCTTTTCCCGCTCAATTGTTTTCCCCAAACGACTTTTCGTCATCATTCCACTTGCAGCAAATACGAAAAAAGAACATGACAATGACAAAATGAGGAATAACGCGATAAGCAGAGCGTTTCCATAATCCCAAAGCGCGAGCGAGCACTATCGTAGCGCTAAAACATCATTATTCCATGTATATTCAGCGAAGCGCTCGGTATAGCGGATATGCCGTACAGGCTGACACGGCGCCAGCGGTGCGACGGGCGCGTTATTAAAAAGGGACTCTCCCCGCGGAATTATTAGTGTACACGAAGATGAGCGTCCGCGCGTGCATATAAAAGCGGACAGGCAGCGGCAGCGATGCAGAGTTGGGACGATCGGTCAACATTGCAATTTGTCCATCGAGGATCGCACACGCACAGACGTACGCGCGCGCCTGGAAAATGAAGGCTCCGCTTGTACGAACTACATACGAGAGAGCGACCGGCCAGTATTTAATATTACTCGTCTCCGGATCTCTGCCTCGCTCTCGCCAAATTTTGTCATCGCGGCCGGCCCCGACCGAGTGAGTGTAGCTATTGGTCGCTATGCTTTTGCGAAATCATCGCGTCTCTCGCTCCGTGCTCGTGCACGAGCGTGCAAAACTCTAAAACCCCCGAGAGCGAGAGCTCGGTATATGCAGATCTAATGGAAACGCACGGCAACTGTAGCCAAGTGGAAACTCACTCTCCCCCCTCGTCTGTGTGTGCACGGCTGTATGTGTCGGCTGGGAGAGGGAAACGAGGTATAGCGAGAGAGAGAGAGAGAGAGAGAGAGAGAGAGAGAGAGAGAGCGGGAGTACAGCGCCACTGCCGTCGTCATCAATCATCGAATGCCAGCGCCAGCTCGCAAAAACGACCTCCCCTTCAAGCTCTCGCTCACTCCCTCGCTCTCTCGCTCGCCACGATGACGCTTTTTTTCTGCCTCTCGGCTTTTTTCCTACTTACTGCGGACTTGCGCAGGTGCTCGATGACGACCAGATGGGAATGACGATGCACTTGGCACAAATTGAAGCGAAAAAGGCACTCGCGGGCAAAGAGATTTTGAGAAGAGAGAAGTTGCCGTGGCGCGTAAAAACGCTGAACTGAGCCGCGGCTCGGCCGCGGACAGAGGGGCAACGTATGATTGGCAACAATCGGCACTCTGATCGAACGTTTGTTTCAGAACACATATGCACGTACACACATCGCCCAAGAGTGAGAGAAAGAGAGAGATAGAGAGAGAGAGAGAGAGAGAGAGAGAGAGAGAGAGAGAGAGAGAGAGAGAGAGAGAGCCACCACCCCTCACTCTGCTGCTGCTGCTGCTGCTGCTGCTCGGCTGTGCCACGTATCCGCACACTCGTTCGCTCGCTTTCTCTCTCTTTCTAGCGCCCCCGCCTTTTTTACCTCCGGAACATCTCACTCTGTCGCACCCACGTACAGCAGTAGCCAGCCAGAGCGAACTGGCTATCAATATTTGTCTTCTCTCGCTCGCTCTCGTCAACCGCTGCCTCGCTTCGTCTCTCTCTCTCTCTCTCGTTCGCTTCCTCGCTCGCATCCAGATGATATTCCATTCGTCGAAACTTAACGCTCGATTCTAGCAAGCAACACCTATATGCATGCGTGTCCTTCTAGTGTAAATAGCTTTTTTTCTTTTCTGATTTGCTTAACGTTAACGTCAGCGTTTTCAGATTGAAACAATGTATAGATCAGAACAAAATGTAACAATGATTTCCATGTAATAAAATGTTCATATAGTGAAATTCAATTTAGAAGAAAAGATGTTCATAAACAGCAACAAATGAATACAACATATGGCATAAAATACACAATTCATCATTCGCACGGCAAGCGTGAAAGAGGACTGAAAGCAGAATGGATTCGTAAAGATGAAAAAGAAAAATTACATTTGAAGTGCAGCGTGGTAATAGAGATCGTATTAGCGGCAGTAAAGAGTTTCAAGTATAAAGGCCTGATGACAGGCAGGAAATGAATAATTCATCGAATGATGTAGAGAAGCGCGGAAAGGCCAACTATACATACATAAAGAGAGACAAAGCATTCTGCCAGTGAATTCGACACTAAACATTTAGTCCGAAATAATTTTGCTGCATTCTCTCTCTCTCTCTCTCTCTCTCTCTCTCCGTCTCTCATCACGCATCGTTCGGTCTTTCTCTTTGTGATATTTCATCCTTTTCTCGCGTGCGCGACGCGCTTCCACGCATACGCATCGCGAGCAGAGCGCACACGGGCAAATATTCAACAACGTCGCGTCCGTGACGTACAGACCCGGCTTTAACATCGGCCCACGCTTTGCTGACGGCTGCTACGCTCCTGTACTGGACATTAATTAAGGGATTTTTCTGAGTGTTTATTTTTTGTACTCTCTCTCTCTCTTTCTCTTTCTCTCTCTCTCTCTTTTGCCACCCAGTCGGCCGTTTGTCCATTCCTTTTCTGTTCGACCTGCGTCGACGGATGACGAATGTACACGCGGATGGCAAATTCAGGATTACTTTTTTTTCGTGGAAAGGTAAATTATTGATTAGATCAAGCGCGTCATATTTGTTTGGATTAAGCACGGAGGTTTGATGTATGTTGGGTACGCGACTATCTCCTTTTTTGGAGAACGCGAGCGAGCTCAGTTTACGACGATTTTTATTGAGAGAGTGTGTGATAGAAAAAGAGAAAGATCTATTGTTACGAAACACTCTTTTCGTTTTTTCTTGCAGATTGATGTGCTCCTATACGATCTTTCACGAGATTTTTCCCTTTTTTTATTTTTGAGATGGACGCTTTTCAGTTGCAAACTATGTATTTTTTCTCGGCAAACTTATCAAACAGTTTTAGATGACAATTTGATTTCTGAGATTTTGAAATTATTTTAAATTATTATATGTAATAAAGAGAATTTGTTATTACAATTTGAAAATGTGTTGGAATATAGATAAATCCTTCGCATTCTATGTCTTTTTGTGTTGAAAAGAAGTTAAAGCTGTCGACATACAGTGTCTTCATAGTAAGCAAAATAAATGGGCATAGGAAAATATCAGTAGTCATTTCTTTTCATTGGCAGAGCGATATGTGGGTTAGTGGAAAGCCTCTCCTATAGCCAATAATTCGTTGGACGAGAATTTCGGCAGGTCCCGTGCGCACATGCATCACTCAAACACATAGACGATGGTAGGGCGCTTTTCATTGGCAATCCCTTTAGAAAATCGATCGCTCACGCATCGTTAATTTATGGCGACGTATACGAAGCGTTTCGTACTCTACTATTTTCCTTTTCTCATTGGCGCTCTTTTTCTCCGCCAGTTTTCGGTCATTATTGGCCAATTGGCAGCGACAGAGACGAATTATGGGCAGCCCGGAAAAATTGGGATAATGCGCTTACGAACGGACCATGGGAGGAGGAGGAGGGAAAACGAAGGAGAAAGAGCGAGGATAAATATATTATCGGACGCGCGAGCTAGCGCCGATTCTATCTCTCTCTCTCGCTCTCTGCGGGTTATATGAACGAGCCGCGACGTGACGAGGTGCGATCGACGAGTATGCAATATACGTGTTGCGCTTTATTGACTTTGCGACGACGCGCCTCTTTCCCACTCCCCGTATACTAAAGCTAAGCCGGCTTCGCTCTCGCTCGTTCGTTCTTCCTTTTTTAGCGTGACGAAGATTCGCAATCGCCCCGGTTATACTCACTGCTGCTTTTTTTTAGAAAGATTCACACGTGCAAAAGTCAATAATAAACTAATTGGTTTGCGGTCCAAGAGGTTTAATCAAATTTTAGAATCGATCGATTAGACTCGCTGGTTTTTTTGTCTACTGTTTTTTCATGGATTTTTAATTTCACAGAGGGTATTGCGGTTGTTACTTGGAAATTCATGGATACTCGAATCTTTTAATATTAAAATATTCCAACAGATATTACTGATAAATATACAAATATTTTCTGTATTATTCTTACTGATATAATAAATGTCATTCTAATAGAGAAGTCCACTTAGGAGAAGAATTTCCAAAAATAGTGCAAAAGTGCTTTGAGTGGCAAGATATGTAGATTCTCATAACACTCAAGTCTTCGAGCTGATATTCTTCATTATTATCTATAACATAATATAAGTTGAGCTTCTAGTTTTTTTCGACACCAGTGACGCTAGTGAGGCATTCAGGAATCCACAGTATCTCAGTTGCCGCAGGTCCTTCGACCCTTTTCAAAGTCGGCAAAACAGCTCGCGACCAGCCCGGAGTAAATCTCGCGTGGTAAAGAAGATCGCAGCACATGCACTTATACGTTTACATTTGCACGAAGCAGGAGGGAGAGATGCATAGGTAACGAAAGACGCTCTCGCGGCTCCACGCGCTGATTTATTGTATATTTCAATTTGTTCAGAACATTTAATTGGTCGCAGCTCGTGCCGCTGGTGCTCGCCCGCTTAATTTTTCAACGACAACTGGTTCGCACTCGCGTCATCCGGATGAAAACTCATTCCGTTAGCTTTTATCGAGTACTTTTGCAAATCCCCTAAATAGATTCTCATCTTTCGCTCAACCGTTGCGAAAAAAACTCGTCACTCTTTTTTTTGAATTTTGTTTCGTCGCGGCAACGGCAAAGTCAAATTTCAATCTCACGCATCGTCGCGAGCGACGATTAAATCAAATTACAGCAAGCATAATTATGCCCTGGACTGTTTAAATTGATTAGTAAAAGCGTGTGCGAGCCAAAAATAATGAGCCCTATGAAATAATCAGGAGCCCTTATAGAACACGAGCGTGGGTGCAAGCACTTTTTCAGCCTCGTCAAAACCCGTCGACTCATCCGCTGATGAAAAATCGACATTGGTGCGTACTTTTTTTGGTCTATTGATCGTGTGCTAAACATTTTAGGCTCGCTTAAGTCTCGTCAGTTGTAATTCGCATAGGCACGTGAGCATATTTCGTCGAGTGCAATTGACGAATATTCCATTACTTTATTTTAGATACGTTGAGCGCTTAGTATTTTAGTGTACTTTTAGAACTGTTACACATCCGAATTCGCATGACGATTATAAACATATTTTCTCATTTATAAATACAAATTATATCGAACTATTTCGAAATATAGATGCGAGAAAGTACGCGAATAAACTACGATTACTAATATTTGTTTAATTATTAATAAAACGAAAATCTACTGTACATGTCAGTGTTAAAATCAATGAATAAAACAGTATAATTCCTAATACTAAAAGAATTTATGATTAATTAAATGTACGTGTCTGTGCGACTCCGAAACAAAAAGAAATGCACAAGCAATTTTCATCTAATTAACCATCCAAAATAAAAGCTCAAACATATTCGTCTGGGCGCTTTATACTTGAAAAAGCACAAAAAACACAAAATGAAATGTCAAACAGTCGTACAATAATTTAGAATGAATTTTTTGCTGCTGCTGCTGCTCGGTTAGCACGTACGTAAAGTATGCGTCGCACGAGTTACAGAGGATTATTATTAAGGGCGATGCGCTCTTTCGATTTTTCTCGCGGGCGGTAGGACGAATGAAAATGTTGCTCTTTTTACTCGCACTGCAGTAAAACAAGCGAGCGAGAGAGAAGGGAGAGAAGAACATTTAATATCGTAGAAAATAAATTATCGAATTTTACTGGGGACGTGAGATATAATTTTATTCGTCGGTGGGCGGCAAACATGTCGGTGCGGGTTCGGGAATCATCAAAAAGCTTTAGATAGTTATTGTCCGTCGGCGCAGTGGAAGGATCATCCTCGCGCTTGATTAAACAAGCTGCTAATTCGACAAACTCATACATTCTGGCTCTCGCGGGGTATAAGCTCGCGGCAGACTGACATCCTAGCAAACAGGATGTGCAGAGAGGAAAGCTCTGGCTGCAGTTGCATATGCCGCGCCACTCGCCGAACATTTTCAATTTAGCCATTTTCGCCACTGCAGAAGAGGAGCGGCAAGAAAAATTACGAAGAAATTTTTTCATCTTATGCTATTACTACTTATATTTGACATTACGCAGCACTTTCACTATAGCGAGATGCCAAAGCTTGCTCTCTCGCCCTTTACAGCTTATTCGCTTAATTCCTGCTCGATTCGTTGAGATCAACTTGCGTCTATGTTTGTATTGTTCTTGTAAGAGCTATTTGTCATAACTATAGTCATCACTTTTTTCCATATATTTATTATTTATTTGGTTGGTATTTCTCATCAAGTTTGTCGTTTGTTTTAAGATAATTCAATATTTTTTAATTGTTTTTACTTTTTGGATTCGAATTAAGGACTCTATTTTAAAGATGTTAATATCAATGTTATGGCCGTCTAGCCATTAATCTAGAAATATTTGACTGCAGTAAGTAGTATAAAACGTTTTAGTCAGACAGCTAAAGGGAACAAAACATTCGAAATGAACTCATCGCTGCAAGTTTATTTCCAATAAAATATGTTTTACAATCGTAAGTGAAATTCAGCGTAATGAAACATTGTCCATTGCTTCGAAAACAATACGTAAGAATGTTAGAGCAACGTATATGTACACAGATTTCCTCTCACGTACGAGTATTTACAAGGGATCGGAAAGAGCCAGCCGATAGTCATGTACGCACATACACAAACAACACATAGCGCATTGCTTTGATTCGATTCAGATGTGTAGCTGAACCATAACACTTGACCTAGATCGCTGCCGTGTCGGCGGCTACAGAACGCGCGCGCGTGTGCGAGAGCGTGATATAAACAAAGCGTGAGCGCGCGAGAAAAATCTGGCTGTGCAGAGGTGGTCGAAAATAAAAGAAAAAACGAGAATGACGAGAGGAGAGCGTGTATGCAGCATGCGAGAGCGAGCTTGAACTTGGCAGGGTTCGATCAGGCTTCGATTGGTGAGCAGCGGCGGCGGCGGCGGTGGCAACGTATGTTCAGGGGGGAAAATATGTGTATCTCGGACGCGTGCGTTTTGGCGCGGTTGCCAAGTGGTGGCCTCGGCCAATGGGGCTCACGCGCGACCTTTCTCTCTTTCTTTTCGCCGGCACCTCTTTCTCGTCCTTTTTTCTGACGCGATCCATTCCAGTGTACGGCTCGTGACGCAGTAGAGGCGGCAGGCTTGAAAGCGCCTGCGCATGCATTCTAAGGTGTCCATTGATTACGCGAGAAAGAGGGAAAGCAGCAGTCGACCGGCGGGGGGTGGTGTAGGCGTGGCGACGCGTCGACATCGAGGCGCCTTATTCGTTGAAAACTTTGCGCGCAAAAGCACCGCCCTCGCTCTCGTTCGTTCGTTCGTTCGTTCGTTCGTTCGTTGCTCCTCTCTCTCTCTCTCTCTCTCTCTCTCTCTCTCTCTCTCTCTCTCTCTCTGTCTCGCTCGCTGGCTCGCTCGCTCGTTTGTGCTCGTGCCTGCGTAGAGCGACGAAAGTTCACGACCGAAAGCACCGTAGGGAAAGACAGAATGAACGAGAAGGATGGTAGGGGTACATGAGTTGCGTACAGAATGCCAAGAAGAGGAGAAGAGGAGAAAACTCGAGTCTGAGGAATATGAGCAATAAAAATTCACTGGACTTTCTTCTTTTTTTTGTTTTTTCCAGCAGAGAGAGTGAAGTTCGAAGATGAAGGCTAAGCGGTAAATGATAAAAGTCAGTAGGTTGACTAAAGTCGACAGATCTCGCTTTGAATGATCAAGTTTTCTGCGTTTTATTTTCAAGAATGTTGAATGCTTTACATAATTGCATGAGATTATTCTCAAGTCCATTGAACAACGTTCTTTTTTTAACCTACGTTTCGTTATTTCCGAGATATTTTGCCTACGCAAAAATACTATATTACAATACGCTTCGAATATATTGCATTAAAGAAATTAGATAAACAATTCTATTAATACATTCCCGAAAGAAATATTTATTTTATTATACCTTATCGAGAATTTCATAATTGAGTATAACCATAATGCTATTGTGTACCGACGTTTTGTTGACATTGTAATTTAATAATGATACATTTTTGAAATATGGAAGATCGCTTTCTATATTTATTTTCGTGAAAGATCAAGTAGAACAGGTAGGAAGAGGCGTTGGATGAAAGTGCAGTGAATTCTATGCACTCGCATGCATCAATAGCTCTACGCCATTAATAAAATGAGCCGATAAAATAAAGGGAGCTTGCAGTAGTAGCAGCAGCAAGGCTGCGCACAGCGAGCGTTCTGGACTGGGGTGGAATCCTTTTATTGCAGTTGGACTCTTAAAAAACAGAGGTAGACAGTAAAAAAAAGAGCTAAAGCCGAGCAAAACACGGCGAAACAGAGAAGCCAGAGCAGCGGCAGCAGCAGTCGAGGGAGAAAAAAGAGAGGCGAACGAAAAAGGGGGCCGAGGTAGAAAGTTGAAAAAAGGAGCAGAAGGAGGAAGAGAAATGAATCGAGTGCACGACCGTGCGAGAGAGAGAGAGAGAGAGGGAGAGGAGCGTCGGATCGAAAAAGAAATATGGACAGAGCGAAGAACGAGACGCTATCACTGCGAGACAAGCTCTCGCTTCCTTTTCAATCCTCTCTCTCTCTCTCTCTCGCACTCTCGCCGAATTCGCGGATATGGAGCTTGGAGGTCGTTCAGTCTGCTCGATTTCCGGTCGCGACCATTTTTTTACTCTCTTTCAATGAAACAAATGCCCTCGCACGTACACACTGCGCACACGCGCGCGATATCGCTTTCGATTTTCGGTCTCTAGTCGAGACGCGAAGCTATTTCCGCTTGTGCGCTGTGTATCGTGCACCTGACTCGAAATAAATATATATACGCCCACAGAGTCACACCTCTGCCTACGAGAGTGCGTATGAGAATCACTCTCTTCTTTCTTTATTTTTTGCATCCTCGCGCGACGCTCTTTTTTGCTCTGCTGCTTCGCTCTGCGGTTATTGGCTCCCGCGCGCGTGTGCACCTCTTTCCCGCTGCGGACACGTTTTGTATGGCGACTAGCGTCCAACGTGCGCGCAAACGCCTACAGAAGAAGCGTTTCAGTGGATATATGGCTTGTTCGCTTGCTGTAAAGGTCAGAGGCTATGTGTATTGAAAGCCACTGACAATATGAGTCGTATTTCAAAGCAATATAGATTCAGAACTTATATAACTTAACTATACACGATTGCAATTAACATAATCCCTCATGATTTCTCTATCTGACTTCTGTTTTTTTTCAGTTGATATGCCTATTTTTATGTTTGCATGTAAAAAAGTGATTATTTCAACTAGCGATGCAAAAGAAAGCAAGAGAGAAAAAGAAATAAGATTGCAATGAGCCTTCCGTTAATCTAAAGATTACAACAAAAGCACTCCGGCATTTCAAAAAATGTACATCCTCGCTGGGCTTGTTGCGTGCGAGAGATTACGGAAATAATGATAACAAAATAAAGAATACGCCGTAAGCGTATAATCTTATCGAGTACACTCTAATTCTCCGGCATTTGTGCGGTGACTGCATACATATACTGCATTTCATTTTTAAGCTGTCTGCCGCTCTCCTGTTGGTTGATCCGGCGCAAATGAACTTGTACACAGAGCAGTGGCAAACGTCGAAGTCAGCGTTTGTTTTGTCGGAGCTCTTCTTTTCCTGGAGCGATTTAGGTGACTCGTTCAACAGCATCGCGCTTTCCCCCTTCCCCCTATGCAGATTACATGCGTTTTGTCACGGCTCGTGCGGCGATGAAACCACTATTTTGCTCTGCGCACAGAGTCTCGTCTGCAAGTTTATCTGCTTAAAGTATCCTCTTTGTCTGTTATTTGTGACGGATCTCTTCGTTTTTCCGGTGGCTTTGCAAATTTTGAGTATACTTTTGTGCGCGAGTTAAGAGTATTATGCGAGTCAAAATAAAAAGTAAAACGTCACGCTATTATTTATAGAACTCGCGAGCACCAACCGAAACGGTCGCATGCATGGGCCATGCGACTAAATATTGAATGGAGCGCAGTGTGTCATAATTTCCAATTCAATCATCCCCTTTATTGCATTAAACAATGGGCAAAAAAGCGCGGCACGTGAAATCGGACGAGAGAGCGGTTGTGTGCGCGCGTCAATGCGCATTTTTTAATCGAGCGCGCGCTAAACCGCCGTCTCTCTCCCCTCCCTCCCTCTCTCTCTCTCTCTCTCTTTCTCTCTCTTGCTTTCTCTCTTCTCTCTGACATGGTGGAAAGTAAAAGCGATAATAATCGATCGCCATGCAATAGATATATACATGCCTCTTTGTACCAAATATGCATTTTTTCCATGTGCGCAAAGTACGCCACGGAAAAAAAGCACGCGCACTCGGCCGTCCTTCCATTCAGATTCGAAACTTTCGCTTTTTCGTTGATCGCTCGGAGATATCTGACGTGCTCTTATCTTTATCTTTTTCATATTTTTTTGGTACACCACTAGCAAAGTGCATGCAAACACGCCTATATGTCGTGTGCTACTGTCAATGTACCAAACAGTGAGTTATCTCTCTCTCTCTCTCAATCAGCTACTGATCATAATAATTTACCTCCCGATAAAGTACATGCTGACTTCGTTTCTAACTTTTATATGTGCCTTCATCAGCTGACTTTATTGTAAGCTACCGAGAATTTGTATAACACTCTGAAGGATACTCGAATGATTCCTCTAAAACACTATTTTACAGCGAATTACGCCATTCGCAATGGTGAATTAATAAAATAATCATATTTATGTGCATGGCAGGTTCTAATCAGATTGGTATATTGAAAACTTCTCGAAAAAATCATACTTCTTTTTACAAATAATTTATTCTAATTCTTTCATGTTTTAGGTATTTTGAAAGTTCGACTCGGCTGACGGAAATTGAGCTATTCTACTTATACCTCGCATTTACTGTTAAATTAAAATTGATAGATTGTACAATATCTAAGAGATAATAATAAAATTTCATAGAACATTTATTTGAACTCTAGAACGTCTACTCCGATGATTTTTACTGAAAAACGCTTACTTACAACAACTGAATCAAATAACCCAATGAAAATAGGCACAGATCATTAAAATAGAACATTCATCAGTCAAAGAAATTCTTACATCAAATAAAAAGTATTTTTCGCGCGGGCTTACAATAGGAAAAATTTCGAGACCACTAGACTCTGAGCGTACGCGCGTTGTAACTAGCAGGTACATCTTAAAGTGGGTTGGGCGCATGATTCCCTTGAAAGTAAAATTTCCGTCCTTCTCAGTTCTCGTCCACTTTATCTTGCCATTTACTTTATCTTGAGCCGCAGGTTTGTACGCATTAATCGTTAGATCGCAAACAAGTATCGACCAAACTTACTCACTGTTTTTTTCTGTCTTGTTTGTCGCTTAGCCGTAGGCGGTGTAATGAGTAGTCGGTCACGTCACTACCTCGCTTGCGTGTGTGTGCGCGGTGACTCGCTCTTTTCCGACGTTGAAAAATTAGTCTCCTTACAAAAAACTTGCGAGCGCGCGGCAGGCAAAAGGGGTGGGGTGGGTCAGAGCTTCACAGAGAGCGAGGCTGCAGCAGCGTTGGCAGCAACGAAAAAAGAGGAGGTAACGTAAATACGAGCGTTGCTACGCGCCGTGAGCGTCGGCGGCCTTTTTACAAAGGGTGTCCCGAAAGTGTAGCCCGCCCGCTCGCTCTCTGCGATGTAAAAAGGACCGAATGAATAAATTAGCCCCAGTCGCTCGCTCGTTCTCTCTCCCTCGTCGTCCTTTTCCCGTCGTATATATACTTATATCGAGGGTGAGCTGTCAGTGTACTGCCGCCGCCGCCGCGGGGATTGGCTCTCTCGCCATTTTGGCGAACGCTGAGAAAGACACATGGGGCGAGCAAGAAAGATGAATAGAAGGGTCAGAGGGTTTCTACTCGCCACCATCGCCGGGGGAGAATGTTCGGAAACATCCTTTCGCCTACTACTACCAAAGCTCTGCTATCCTCCCCCATTGCCACGTGTGGAAAAAACAAGTAGAAGAAGGGTATGAGCAACGCAAGCGCGCGCGCAACGCAACTCTGCCCAACCATCTTCCTTTTTTTCCCTCCCCCATCTTTCGCCTAACGCTGCTCGTCTGTTTGTCGCCCGCCCACAGCACCGCGTATATCCTATCCTGTGCGCTTGTGCCTCGCTCGCTTCAAGCGATCACCTACGCGAAAGTTACAGCTGCTACAGTTGCTGCTTTTCGTATATGTAAACAGTCCCAGCGATGGTGGAATGAACAACAATTTTCCATTGATTGATGGTAGCGTTTTCATCGATGACATTTGCCAAAATTTTTCTGACGCACTGTCGCCCCTTGATCCATTCAGTTATTTCAAATAGTAAAATTGAAAAAGAAAATTGATTAATTGTTTTCTCTCAGATGATTGGCTGTTCTTTTACATACCAATTTTTAATTTCTTGAGTCACGAATTACTTTGTTGATTATAATCTCAAATTGCGAATGCCACTTGCAAAATAAAGTTCAACATGAATCCATTACGAAGGAGTCTTTAATTGTGAAACTTTTGTTTATTATAGCGGATCCTCTGTTTTACTCGTTTATTAATTGAAATTTTAATTGAGTTCACTCATTGAATCATCATTTTGCAAAGCAACGTTATTCGAAGATAGAGTGAGCTGATTGATACTTATATATCGTACGAAAAAAACGGTCTGCTCAATTGAAATCTTTCACGTGAGTCAACTTTCAAGCAGTGTGTAGCCGATCGGATTACAAAACATTCATGCGCGTGCATGCTGGTAGTACAAGCAGAAAGAGCAAGAGCTTACTTACTGACTTGGGCAAATCTCCCCTACTTAACTCGTCTCGCGTCTTTTTCTCCCTGTCCCGATAAAATTCAATCTCCGCAATGGACGGTGAGTCGAAACGTGAATTTAACGACATCTATAGAAGGAGAGAGGTAGCTATCGTGCAGTCCCTCTCTTACGCAAGGGTATTTAACAAATCATCCGGAAGACGAGACACTCGGTATCCAGGGACAACTAACTTGTGAGGGAGAACTCTAAATCTAGGGGATTAACATTCTCGAATTCCGGCGCACGTGAGCAATAAAAAGAGGGCTTGAATCTTCTACGCGGGCATATCAAAGAGAGAAAAGAACCGTGGGGATATATATACGTGCGTTTAGATTCCAACTGAAGGGCAGCAGCAGCAGGCTTGGCAAATTGGAATGCTTGACTTGGCTCGGCTCTAAATTGGAAAACGAAGAACGCTCTCGCGGAAAACAAAGAGAAGTACTCGTGAGAGCGGGTTCGTTTAATATCCAATTTCCGAGACGTCAATCCTTTAACAAATTACCGGTCATTTCTATCAGCGCGTCTACTCCTCTCTCTCTCCCTCTCTGCCTACTTCACAATTTCTTTCTCTCTTTTTGTTTTTGCGCGGCGCGCTTTGTTACACGCGCATACTATTTTTATTTCCGTTGCACCCAAGAGAAAAAATGTTTGTAATGAGAGAAAATTCGCAAGAGGCCCGGTATGCACACACACGCGTTCGCACACACACACACACACGTTTACATTTTATAAAAGGACCCGCGGGAATATAAGCGCCGACGTAGGTACAGACAACAACAGTGAGTTGCTCTCGTCCTTTTTCTTTTTTCTATCTCTCCCTCTCTCTTCTTTCTGTCTGTCTGTCTCTCTCTCTCTCTCTCTCTCTCTCTCTCTCTCTCTCTCTCTCTCTCTCTTTCTCTCTTCCTGTAGTCTTTCTTTAGAAAACACTGAAAATTTGGTAAAGTTTTCGCATATTCCATTCGTTGAACGCTGAAGACACGCTGAATAATTCGAGAAAATGCATAAAAATAAAAAATGAACGAGTTTCATAAACGTGCCGAAAACGTTTATCTCGGCGCCAAAAAGCGTGTATCCCTGGACTTTTTTAATTAAAATCGTACGAGTGGAAATCTCTTGCGAAATAAAAAAGAAGAAGATTTTTCGACTGAAAAGAGGTTAATTTTCCCGGAGCCAGATTTTCGCCATGCCTGCATAAATTAAAAATCCCGGGGTATTACATGCGATATCCCCGAGAAAGCCCTTTTGCCAAAAAATTGGCAGGCATCGACAGTCTTTCACGTTCTGAGGCTACCTGCATTTAATGTCGTTCCCGATAAAATACTATTGCCGGCATATAAAAAGGCCCTTCGGCGCCACGTGCAATTAAGCACGTAACACTCCGGCTTAATCACGAGAGTTGGAGAAAGTAGATAACAAATCATCGGTATTTCTTGGAAAAAAAAAGAAAAAAAAACACGAGGGTTCGCACCCTCGATGTATCTATATGTGTCTTCCTATATATATATATATATATATATATATATATATATATATAAGATACACCCTCGCCTTTTTCACCGAATATATTATTTACAGTATGGGGATTTTGTTTTTCGTCGAGCACTTTTTTCCTTTTTTCCGTCCTGGGCGGGTATACACACTCGAGCGCTAAAATGGCGGAGAGATCTTACCTGCGAGACTTTGCACTTTGCGCCACTGATGTTTGTGTGTGAGTGTACTTTTTTGCAGCGGAGGATCATTTGCACTTGTGTGACGAGGGTCGCGCGCAAGGATTTATCGTTGCCGAGGTGTAGCCACCAAGTTTTTGCGGTGTCTTTGGGTACCACAGCGAGCGCACACGTGTATCAAGAGCTTCCTCTCGTTTTTTCTTCTTATTTCTTGCTTTTAGGAAAAGGGAAGATAAGAAAAAATTTTTATTTGCGTGTAAATTGACGAATATGTTTAAATGTAAATTTTTTACATCTCTTTCGTTGACGTGCTTTGAAAATTTAATCTGGTGATTCGGTCTTTTGATACATCAGATTATGCGCTGAATTCAAATGTTATGATATTTGAATAATTGTACGAAACGTTTACTTAAGGGATTAACATTTTTTAATTATAGCGTTACGAGTTTTTATTTATAGCATTGTTAAATTTCTAATATACTTTTTGCAACGATGATTGATAATTATAAAATGATTGAACTTATGAATGACTATTAATAGTTCAAAACCGGAAAACTTGTAAAAATTAAAATATCCGAAGTTACATTGATATCCGAACATGGCAAAAAAATCTTATGAAATACTTCTTAACGAAATAAAAAACGTTATTGCATGGGCGTGCATTTGCTCTAGCTATCAATGTAGAATTCGATCAGAGGTTTAACAGACCGCAAAGAATCGAGCAAAGAGAAAGAAGCAGAGATAAAAAAGAAAGAATACGTATTCAGAGAAATGCATCAACAAGCGTGCCGTTTAACTGGAACAACGCATTACGAGCCAATAATTCATCGAAGTGCTCTCTCTCTTTTTCTCTCGTCGTCATAACTCACTCGAGATTCCTCACACTTTTGGAGCACTTTTTTCCTATCAGAGATCTTACGAGTCCCACCCTCTTCTGCTTGGCTGAATAAAAAAAGAGAGAATCCGCGATAACGGCAGGTCGCAGCTCATTTATACCGTTGGCGTGCTGGCGGGAATAGAAGAAGGGGCTGTAAAACTGTTGAAAAATGATATCCGAACACACGTAGCTACGGCATGTCATCGCTCTCGCTCTCTTTTTCTCTCGCTCTAATCGTTCCTTGCGCCTGACACGCGCGACTCATTAATTTCCCCCGGACTTTGTATTACGGCGTGTCTCGCGCGCGAGCGCTCTGACTGCCGAGACCCCCTGGAGCTTTAAAAGAGCTTTGAAAAATGTTAATTAGCATGCACGTCGACTACGGGGCCGTCGCCGCGATGCTGAAAAATCGTTGGAAATTCGTCTTCGGTGTACGCGTTTACTGCACCGTAGCCAAGGCTTAATCGTCAAGGTTAAATAAGAAGCTTTTTTTTCTTTCCCTGTGCAACTAAGTCCGTACACTTTTCTTTTTGTTAAAAAAGGGTTTCGCACGGCGACATGTATTCTGAGGATGCAACCGGCGGATGCTCGCGACCATATCAGCTCTGTGCTCGGCGGAGGTAAGCGCACGACGGAGGGTTTCCAGATTAATGGCTGAGAAATGCAAATGTCTGCTGTGTTTTTCCCGACACTAGCTCTTTCCTCTTTTTTTTTAGCTTCACTTTTTCTCTCAGGCGTGCGTCCGCCTCCTGCTCCCTTAGAAATATATCGTAGGTCATTTCCCTTGCTAAACTCAGCTGCTGTTGCTCTGAGGGGGAGGAACAGCGAGAGAGAAAAAATTTACTGCGATCTCGCTACTGCTCGCGCTGAGCTGCACTCTCGTTGCATAAAGGGATCTTGCAGTAGTGCTGTGCTGCACAGAGAGAGGGTCACGCGGTGCTCTTTAGTCCAAAATGTACGCAAAAGAGAGAGAGAGAGAGAGAGAGAGAGAGAGAGAGAGAGAGAGAGAGAGCGAGAGGGTGGTGCAGGAGAAGGGAAAAAGTGATCCGTTTGAGAGCTACACAGAGAGAGAGAGAGAGAGAGAGAGAGAGAGAGAGAGAGAGAGAGAGAGAGAGTACCGTTGAAGCGCACCCCGCGCTAAGTTTTTTTTACGTCCGTACAGCCGTAAAATGAGGGAGAAAGGAGTGAAAAAACAGCGCAAATGAGAGGAAATGTATGTGCGCGCGCCCCGAGCAGTGAGAGGGAGAGAGATGCGCAGGTATAAAGGTGCCCTTATTACGTGTGCACTTGCTGACGAATTTTGAATCTTTTATTTTATTCTGTGAGCAAGGACGAAAGTTTTGTCCGTGTATGTGTTTTTTCTGACACTTTTCTTTGCTTTTTCTATTTACTTCAGAGTGATATTCGAGAAGTATACTGATCAACACCTAGAGACAAGCGGATTATAGACAGAAACCAATTTATCGAGGCGCGACTTTCTCCACCATTCGTTCCATATACGAGTATACAATGCATCGCTTTTGCTTTGTGTGCGACGAGGATTTTTTATCCTTTCACCTGTGTTCGTGGTATAATGCGAGCTATGTCGCACAAGTTATCGCACACATACGGCCCGACCGTGACCACCTGAATTTCTGTTTCACTAGACTGTTCATAGGCTGATCCTATCACTTATGTCTATTTCGTTATTGATGAGCTGCATTTTTCTTTACGCACGTTTGCAGAGCTTTTGCTCTGAAATTCTTACTTCTGCCTTTCGATGCAAATATGAAGTTGTAGAATTGTCTGTATATTTATGAAAGCAGTAATATAAATATTTAAAAGACAATCGCTTTGAAGAATTCACAAAGAACTGAGCCTTGAAAACACTCGACACTTTCACACGATCGAAATATAAAATGTTATATCGTAACGATCCAGAGAGCTTGCGTACCCAAAGAAATGCCGTCTCTTCCCCAAAAACCTTCACCGCAAAAATATTGATGCTCCGAACGAAAATAATATATCTCGAGGCCGCAACTGAAAAATAATACATCTACATAGCATGAGAGGGGGAAAGGAGAGATTCCTCGCGAGCCATCAGGACAAAAACGCACAAGTGGAGAGTAAGTGCCTTGGAAAACAAATACCGCAGAGATGATGCATATAGCTTAGTAAACATATAACCTATTGCATTATAAACATCAGTGAACATTGTGAAGGGGCCATGAAAAAGAAATAGCCAGCGTGTGTGTGGAAAAAAATCTTTTTCTATTCAGCGACACTTTTGCTAGTCTCCATTTGATAATGATAGCATTCCTATACAGCAAATTTGCTAGTGCGCGTGTGTTCGCCAAAAGCTTAACCATTTAATATTTTTCTTTTACTTTTCCAATCGACATCTAGATTTTGGAGATTTTGATGCATTAGCACGAGCTCGTTCTTCACCATCACATATTTAGATGTGCAATTCTCATTTTAACTTCTAAATTATTTTTTACAATATTAATGCATTATAAAGATTAAGGTCTGACTCATAGATGTTTAATATATCCCTTGCAATGCATACATATTAATAAAAGTCTTATGTGATTGTAAAATTAATTCGAAATTACAATTGATTACTGCGTATATAGCAGCTGTATTTTATAAGGATAGAATTTATGACGGAAGAAATTATATAGCAATTACGTTCCATCAAAGTATTCCGAGTAACTTGTTATTTTCCTTAAGTAAATCGTTTATTATACGGTAAGCTTACACACAAGTATGTTCAATTTGCTACAAAATGATGCATAAATATTTTATAGAAAATTAAAGAAATAAAACCCAAAGCAAATTAAATTAGCCTGATCAACCTCGTCACGGAAAATAAAAAAAACGGTTAAATAGATTCGCAGTAAAAACTTTCCATACGCACATCAAGGTATATACCTACGTACTCTATGTATATCAGCGGTATAATGTACGAAATTATTTGAAGAACATACAGACAGCAGGCGGAGGTTTATCGCACGCGTAATATTTCGCTTGTTATATTAACGAGACCGCCGCAGCCAACATTCGTTCGACCAAAGTTAATATAAAAGCTGCGCGCTATATGAATTTCATTGCACGCGCACGAGTGAGGGAAAGCACAAGCTTCAGTTCCGGCCTTATTTATTCATTAACAATAATTTCGCGAATACACGCCAAGTCGCGAGTAAGCTTTTTTCTCGCTCTTGGCTGCAGCGAATAAAAGCTCGAGCGAGCGAGCGAGCGAGCAGCACGAAAAAACACGAAAGAGCAAGCTGCCCACGGAAAATTACGCAATTACGTTATTAATTCGACGTTAAGTAATGGTAAAAAGACTAACAAATTAGAGACACTTTAATCAGGTTCTTTATTTTTTCGGCAAAAAGGACTCGCGACGAGCGCATTTCCATTAACACTTAAAGCAAGCAAGAGCGCGGTCCCTCTCTTGTAAATGTCATTTGTAGGCAAGGAGCAAATGAACAAAGAAAACGCATGCTGCCGTGACAACTGGCTGTGTATCCAATCTGCTATGTGCCGAGAGCAAGCATTATTATCGCACGCTGGAAAGTGGACTTAGGTACCTACCTACCTTCTCTCTCTCTCCCTCTCTCTCTCTCTCTCTCTCTCTCTCTCTGTGGCACAGCCACTATTTCATAATTAGCGCGCTCCTTTAATTCGGGCTAACTGCTAAATATTTCCGCGCTGGGACTTGTGTGCAAATGCAGGTTCGCAACACACACACACACACACACACACACACACACACACACACACACACACACACACACACACAGATGCAATTTGATTGCAGACTCGTCAGAGCGTTGCTTGGGAACGAAGAACGTTCCACAGAGAGCGTGTCTGTACGTTTTTGTGAAATATTCTTTGTTATATGTATGTGCAACCACAAGCTTCAAAAGAACATACGTATGCGAGCTTATTTTTTAATTTTTTCCTTTGACGAGCATCGCTGATTACACGTTTTTTGTATAGAGAAAACTCGTAACCTTGTGGTGTTTGTCTTAGAATAGTGAACACTGCGGTCTTTGGATAAAATAATATTTTATCCAACTATTGTGTGATGGTGTACGGCCACGGCAGTTTTATGAAATCATTATTGAAAGTATAAAGAATGTTTGATGGCATACGTGCACGTACGTGAAAATGTTAAAGGATTATTTTTTCACGCTAATTAAAATGCGCGTTGTAAATTCAAAAAATAAGCTGGCTAAGTGACGTTTATGCATGGGGGATACATGTACGTATGCTGTTTGCCCCCGAAAGAATGGAAATCGGATACGTATTTCACCGGTAAATGGATAAAATATCGTTATGTATACGTGTACCGGCATTACTCGTTATTGTTTTTGACAGAGGCTGGAAAGAAATTTTTGACGGATTTTTCCCCAGTAATACTCTACAAATAAGCTAGAATTGATCTCATTATTATTAAATTGTAAGCTTCTCATTTTCCGGTATTATTTTTCACGTGCAACATCAAAACTTTCGCACACCACATAATATTAAAAATGTAAGTTTTAGTATCAAGAAGTAATTGTCAGTCGGTTAAGAAACAAGATGTAGATATATATTCAGCTTTGAATCTAAAAGGAAACCGCATAAATCTTGCGCGGTCGGTAACTTCCATAATGATATGTGCAACAAAAGTACTTCTCGCATAAGAAAAAAACAAAGAAAAAAGACTTATCGTTGAAAATAATCCGGCCGACAGATACTTACTTATTCAGAGTGTTGGTTTCGCGCATGTAAATTCCCGATGAAGTTAATGCGCGCAAGACTCCTCGGTCATCGTCGTCGTCGTCGCCCAAAAAAGAGAATCCGAAAAAAAAGAAACTATGAAAAATGTGTCGAGGAAGTCGCAGCTAGCCGTTGGCTGGGTTGCACGCGGACACTTATTTTCATTCGCGCGCGTACCGGAGGAAGGACGAGCCCCGTGGGAGGAGGAGTAGGAGAACGAAGGACGGCGCTCGCTCATTTGTTACCCTTAAAACCGTCTTCTTTGCGCGAGCTATAAAGTCGCGTTGAAAAATTGCGCACGCGGCAACCGGGAAACCCGATAAACTCTACAATCAAGAGCTCTTGATATGGAAATATGCTCAGTGTGAGAATATCGCTCCAAGATTTTTTTTCTTTCATAATGACTGCCCCGCGAAGCTTTATTATTTGCGAGCAAATTTAGTTTCTTAATTGCCCCTCATTCTCTCATTTTAATAATGTCTGGCGCGCGATTAGCGTGCCAATTTACCGCCGCGTTACCATTCAACCAGATGTTTTACGTACGCGCCTACACTCCCTTTCGTGAGATTAAATTCTCCTCGTTATACTTGCGACGAAATATGGATGTTCCTCTTGTGAAAATAATTTGCAAATTTGTTGCAGTGTCGCAGCATCGACACGAAAACCCCAAAAAAATGTCGCCCCGAACCGGAACTAATCGCTTGCGAAGCAATAACAAAGATAACAAAGTTCTCGATTAGAGCTGGACCAAACTTTCCACTTGAACTAATAACCAGACTAACGGGCGGGAGTACGCGTAGTTATTTTTTTTTATGCAGTCGTTTGGGGACGAAAAGCGCAACTTTGTACTTTCAACTAATAACAAACTGTTCGTCGTCGGAAAAGCCTTATCCGGGCAAATTATCGAAAATGACACGTTCCTTTAATTTATGACCGGCAATACGAAACTCCGCGGAATGAGGAAGAGAGAGAAAGCGTATATATGGGCGATACGAATGTGCTGTCGGTAGCAGCGGTTCCTTGCCAAGAACGCTACCATGCCCTCTCTCTTCCTGCTAATATGCTTCTCCCTCTTTTCTGCCTCGAAGGGAATATTTACGAGGGGTAAAAAAATATCACCCTTACACCCTCCCGAGATCCGTTAGAGAGAGAGAGAGAGAGAGAGAGAGAGAGAGAGGAGGAAACAAAGGACAAAGGGTACGTTCGCCATGACGCTTAGTATTACTAACGCTTACTCTGTATACAATTATATTGTACGGAATTAATTGTTTGTCTCTCTCTCTCTCTCTCGTTTCTTATTTCTGGCGCTCTAATGTAATTAGTTGAATACTGAATCGAGGTGTCGAAAGGTTAATAAATTCATTGGGTGGCGATTTATTTTTCGACGTTATTAATTCGAGCGCAAACGCATAATCGAGGATGAGAATTGTAAGTTGCGCGCGAAGCGATCAACAAAGTTATTTCCGTACCCCTCCGCGCCAATAATTCACTCCTCGCTCTCGAATTCGATGAAACGACGAGACTTGAGAGGAATCGCTCAATTTGCCGGTACACCGATACGGCACATTCTGCTCTCTTTTTTTTACACTTCGATTCTCTCTCCCACGTGCACTGGCGCGACGCGACCCCCAGCTGCATCACACACGGCTTCACTTGCGTGCCAGAAAAGGGAGTACAAATGTTTTTGTTTTTCCTCGTCCTCCCCCTCCTGCTGCTATAGCGGCGGCGCGGCAGTAGCAGCATCGGGGGGAAATTTGAAAATCCCTGTGAATGAATAAAAATATGTTTGCATATTTTTGCGTATACTTTGCAAGTCTCTCTCTCTCTCTCTCTCTCTCTCACTCTGTGTTTCTCTCTAGCAATTTTTTCCGCTTCGCTCCTGCACGTTTCAATGAAATGTATGATTTCGGCCGCATAGAGAGACATATGCGTTGAAACGCACTCGGTCGGTTTTTCAAGTGCTGAAAACTGACGGCCATCCATGTTTTCTTTATTTTAAAATTATTCAGTTTTTGTTGCTTTGAGGGGAATATGTGTAAGCGATGCATGTGTGAATCGTATGCTCGAAATCATTCGTGATTTACTGCGTAGTCAAAGGAGAAATATGACCGGTATCTGTACATAAACCTGTGAAACCGTATAAGTGCTAATACACAAATTGCGTACTCCTTAATTGAATTAGCCTCTAATGATGCAGACTCAGCACATTATTCGCATCTCGATTTCATTATACAGACGGTGGGCGTGCTTACTACCTTCCCAACAACAACCTCATAAATATGAATTTCCATTTGAAGATTAGCGAAATTCTTAGGCCAAGAGAAAAAGAAAACAACCTTAGCCTCCCTACTCCATTTCTATTGAATTTCATTGTGCCAACTCGCGCGTGGCACTTGTCGCGAATACAAACGTGGTAACTCTCTTGCCGGCCAGAAAAAAGAAGAAACCACGCCAACGAATAAAAAAACAGGCACAGGGCGTCCTCAAACAGAGATAAAGCGATAAGTTCAAATAAGAAATCGCAGTGAGCGAGCGAACGAGAGAGCTTGTAAAAACACACAAAGCCTCTCTGGCGGCATTTACGTAAGCGCTCCGCGTACAGTTCGAAGTGCTTTACTTTACATACATTAGTATTATTCCAGTGCACGCGCCTCCCACTCTCCCTCTCTGTCTTGTTGCGCGTGTGTGCGAGTGAACGCGGGAGTATACGTGTTATATAGTAACCGTAATGGCGCGTGGTTGAAAAATGCCGAGTTAGATGCGCGAGAGTAAATTTTCCAAATGTTTGATAGATGGCGAAGAGGGTGAGTGCTCTCTATTTTTTTGTAGAAACATATCTTGCCGTTATCGATCATGTGCTCTCACAGCCGATCGTTTTTTTTTTCTTTTTTTTCTTTTTGACTATGTTTACAATCGATATGACGACAATAGGTAATGATCTTACAAAGGACTTTAAATATATATTACGTGAAGGTACTTGTTCCGAACCGACAGTAGTTTTCGTGGGGAAAACCTAACAAAGAAGCCACGCACGAAACTGTTCATTTTTATCATGTAAACGTGTGGAGGCTCAAAGAAAGCGCAGCTAGACTTGCGTAGTTCAGTAATAAAATACTGGTTTGTGTAAAAAAAAGAGAAAAAGTTCAAACATTCATTTCGCGTTTCGCTCGAAGTACCCGAAACGCATCCTCCTGAAAAACTAAAGAAAAAGTAAAGTAACTTTTATTTTACAAAATTGATGTTTAATTCGATTAAATGATGTTTTGTATTTCTTGAATCTTGGCACTCTTCGAATTGTATGCACTATATTCTTCGGCAGTCCTTTTGGATTTTCATTTTGATTGGCGTACTTTATCTGCGAACAGTTTTTATTTCTTCCTTTATAGTTGATATGTTAACGTCCTTCCTAATTATTTTATTTCTCACGAACTACGGTACATTTGTAATGGATTATAAAACCTTATTCTGGAATCTTTCAATGATATCAATGTTTGATTTTTTGACTGTATCCCGGATTCGAATTCCATATATCCATATTAGTTTGATTATATATGTCTATATTTGTAATTTATCATAGATTTGATAATTTGGATTTTCTGCTTAGTATATATAACCAGTAGCATTCTTTTAACTATAGATTAAGTTGTTTACGTTTAGTCCAAATGTCATATCTCCATGTTAGTCGTCGATTTAAATGCATCCCTTAGGTATTTAACTCTGCCTCCTTTAGCAAATAATTTAGTACTTACATGTACTGCAGGACAAGTCTCTTTTTTAAGGTATAGATTACCTGAATTGACCGTGTTTAATATATTATTATTATCCATTGTTTGAACTATAGTAGAGTTTTATTTATATATTTATATATTTTCCATGGTCGGAAGATGTAAGATGATGAAAATTATATACAGTTTACTAAAAACATTTTTCTAGGGAATTCCGGCTTTTATTGGATATAGTTTAGTGATTTTGATATTTACTTTAAGCTTAAATTTTGTACGGTTTGAGTATAATATAATATATAATATAATATAAACTTATGCTCAAGAGTGGATACAGATTTATTGATAGGATTTTATTAAGTTTATAAAATAAGTCTTTGTGCTAGACTTTATCGAATGCTTGAGCTATGTCGAGAAACACTGCATTACAAAATTCATTTTTTTAAAGTATTCTGGATTTTAATGATTACTCTATTTGAAATATTGCATTTATCATTATCATAATGAATCTTTTTAGTTTTATAGATGTAGTTTTTTTAATAATATTCCATTAATATTATCATGTCCTGGACGCTTTTTGGTTTGAAGGTTAGTAATCATGTCGTTTATCATTGTGATTTTGATAGTTTAAAATATATAATGATTGTTATTAGTTTGCGTACTATTTAATAACACAAATTTTTCTATTATTATAGTACGCTGTGGCGAGGTAAATACGCTTGCAAGATTTCTAGCAAATATAGTTACTTTATCAATGCTTGTTTTTGGCCATGTTATGTCGGCTTTTAAAATGGAGGTAGGAAATTTTGAGGATTTCTTTCTTTTCCTTGTTGCTTTCTAGAGTAAGTAGTCGGATGTCTCTGAAACAAATAATCTTCCAGATAGTTGTTTATATCCACATTTTTTTCCTTAAAGTTAATTTTTTTTAATTTCTTTGATTAACTGATTATGCTTTGTTTTGTTTCATTATAGTCAAATTTGTTGCCAGGTTGCCAGATTTTTTCAATTTTCGATTTTATTTTAAATTATCTAAGACTGTTTTTGAGTTATAATGTTGACAGCTTGTCGATAATTTTGTTTAGATTTTCTATGGCAGTGTCTATGTCTTGTTGAGTTCTAAGTGATCTTTTACACATTTATATTTTTTTATATTTTTTTGTTAGTGTCCTAGTTTGTTTTTTATTATATAGGAAATGTTAAAGTCTATTAAATTGGATAGTTTATTAGTATCAGAGAGCCAATAGGAGGTTTGCTCATTGAAAAAGTTGCTCCTTTTGGATTACGAGTTATTGACCTTTATTTCCACCATGGATATTTTAAATATATTGTAATCTCCAGCTAAGAATCGATGTCCTAAATAGCTAAAGAATTTTTTATTGTAATTCTTTTTACGGATAGTATGTATTGGAGGACAGTATATCATAGAGAATATGACTGAGCCGTTCTTATCTTCGATTTCTACATTTGTTGCTCGTATTCGTGTGTTTCAACTTTGTGATATTTAATAATGGTTTTGATTATTATTGCAATTCGTCCGTATGCTTTTCCGTCAAGGTAATTAACATTGTAGTTACAGTATTGTGGAATTTAAAAAAAATTTTTAAGTAAGCATAAAGTGTGCTTCAAAAATGAACATTAAGTTGATGTTATTCTATAAATGATTTCAGTTCAATAGTTGTTTGTGCAAAGTAGTTTGCATTCGAAATTGCTATTCTTAATTCAGTATTCATTTAATCTTACTTATGTGCGTGACGACCATAATCATGTATCATGTGAATTCTGTTTTATAAGATGAACCATCATGTTTTCTAATTGTGAGTAGCAGTCGATCGTTGTTATAAGCGTTTCACAGCTGGAATACGTAATTAGACTACGCATAACATTAATCCACTCGCGTCAATTGAAAGTGCTGTTGGTCTTTCAATTTTCGAAGAGCGAGTGCAGAGCCTTTTTGGAGTGTGAGATGCCCATGACTCTTCAAACACAGCCGGTTTCTATCATTTTTCGGGCAGCGATATTATTGTTTAAAATGGACGCGAGAGAGAGAGAGAGTAACCAATCATGTTGAAGGGTAAAAAACTTCTCAAAATGTCTGCTTTGTTGCTACCAGTCCGACAGTCCCCCTCATATCGCGTGGCATAAAATATCAATTTTCTTCTCTTCATCTCAAGCAACCCTCCGTAAAATTCAGGCTCCTCGCTCAACAATTTAACGAATTATAACAATCAACTCGCTTTCTCTCTCTCTCTCTTTCAGTCTCTTTGGCTCAGCCCGATAGCGGCTTGGAAAGGTACCGCTGTAACTCGCAGACACACACGCACATGCATAAGTGAAAGTAATATCAGGCGATTCCATTAGGAAAATTTGGGCTGTCAGGCGTAGTGGGAGCACCGTATGTGGGCGAGGGTGTGGACGCGTAGAGAGTCGAGCAGTAGCAGTAGTAGCAGCAGAAAAGGGCGAGAGGCCATTGTACATCGTTGGCAGAGAAACTGAATTCAGAAGCGGTCGCAGCCGCGTACGCACATAAGAGAGTTCGAAAAGGTCGAGGGCGTGAGCTTGGCTACGCGGACGAACGGACGGACGTGAAAAAGGGTCCTTTTCCTTTCTCGTCCCCTGCGATACGTAAGCTCGAGGATTGGTCGAGGCCTTGTGGCCAACCCCGCTGCTGCTGCTGCTGCTGCTTTAGTCTGCAGACGAGACTTAATGAGAGCTCTCTGCTCTGGCTGCTTGCTCCCCTTGCTGCTTTTCGTTGTCATGAGGTTTTGACGTCTCTCGCTCTTGCCTCTCTCTCTCTCTCTTTCTCTCTGGAAATTGAAAATTGTTTTCTCTGCAAGCTTGTGCGCGCGCGAGCCCAGTACAGAGGGAATTTGATCTGCTAAGGAGCGCGTGAAATACCTAGGCCGCAGGCAAGCGTACGGCCAAATGATATTCCCCCAAGGCACGTACACACAGCTCCAAAAGAAGAAAGGGGTATAATTTTTAGACGACCCAACGACCATAAGGGGTTGGAGCTTTGTTGTTTGCGCCGATGCTTGACCATTCTGGCGCGAAACGGGCGCAATGGCGTTCGAAAAACATTCACAGTCGAAGAGTCTATGAAAAATTGACATTGCCGGTACTCATTGGCATCTTTTGCGACGTATCGATTATTGCCACGGATCATTAACTCGATAATGACAGCATCGATCAGTGAAGTATTAGCCCGCATCAAAATAAATATCGTCGAAGCTATAAAATTAGCAGTATAGCCGCTACCACTGCTGCGAGAGAATATATAGTGGAGGTGAACGGTAGCACCACGATGCAGCTTAATCATTTTTACGGCGCTTTGAAAAGCGGCGCAGTAGCGCACGTTTAGCGCCCATAAAGCTCAGCCGCCGCAGGTGCGGAAGTTTCAAGCTAGAAATCATTCCCTCGTAAAATCGAATTACCAAACGCTGGAAAAAAAACGGAAAGAAAAGTGTAGTCAAGAAATACAAGAATAATAAATAGAAGAAATACATTATACTCATTATTGCTTGTATTTTGTTGCCCATTACAAGTCGAACGTCGATATACCACCTATATACCGGAAGATATTTGACGTCTCCACCCTCATCAGTAATTTCTTTTTTCCCTTAGGTTGCCAGTGTGTTTTCATGCAAATTAGCGGCTATACACACATACAGACATGCGCGCACACACACATACATGAGAAGAAGGAGGCCTAATTTTTGCTGTGTTCCTACACGCGCGTACACAATTTTTGCAAGGGTCGCTGAATTCCCTCTAATTAGTTTTTTTATGTGCTTCAGCGGCTCGATCGCCGATTCGTCTTTGTAGGCAGAAAAAAGAGAAATAGCCTTAGTTATCGCCACGGGTAAGGTACTAATTTAGATAATTACATGTGTACATGGGTGTGCGTATTCGCGGCGGCTTGAGCTGGGCGCATATATATTTGTCGCATATATATAGCTCACTGATTTGCCCTGGCGCGACACATAACGAATGCAGATAATTCCACGTCTGCCGTTTTTGCGTGGCGCTATGTTTGCGATTACGTCGCTTTTTATATTTTTCCTATTTCTCTCTCCCTCTACTCGCACTGCTTTTTCTCTTAGCGCGCGCATGCAAAAAGAAAGAAAATACTGTAAAGAGTGCACCGAGACAGAGAAAGGGAGTAGAGGGTGTACACGCATACACACACAGATTCCAAGCGTCGCTACAGTCAAGCAGAGAGTTCACGTAATACCACATACGCATACGCATACTAAAAGCTCTCTTTCTCCGTGGGTGTGTGTGCGCGTGCGGCTCATGAAGTCTGGAATGCACGTGTAATATCGAAAAATCGATATCGCGATAAAAGACGACGACGAACGCGCGCGGGCCGCGGTCCCGCGCTAAATTGTACTTTTTTCTTTTTTCTAGTTTTTTTTTTATTTGGGCAGTTTATTTGGCGTGCGGGAGCTGGCTTTTGTGCGGGTGGATTTTTGACTTTTTCATTTCCGCTTCTTCGGCTGGTTTTTTGTCGACTTATATTGTGCCCACCGAGCCGCTCGTGCGCGAGCGCGGATTGAATGCTCGACGCTCGATTTGAAGTCTCTCTCGCGCCTGTATACCGACTGGTTTCTATATATATATGTACAGCCGCAGCGATATCGGCTTTCGCAGCGAGTAATTGCTACTTCATAATTTTGCTTTTGTCCTGCGGCTCTCTTCTTTCGCCCGCCGATTAACGCCTCGGCTTTTAATCGATTGATACATTTGTCTGTTGATTGCGCGACTTCGTTTACTCAGTTTTTTGCTTTCCCTTTCTTTCGCTAGCTATCCAATTGATTTTTTCCCTCTAAATGCTAATCACATTATTTTTATGATTCAAACATTTATTCATTCTTTTTCCCTTAATTTCGAAAGGAACAGCTGATAGGAGCAAAGTATCGGTAGAAAGGAAAAAAGAATATCTCTTTAATACATTTTAATCTTTCGTTTTATAAAATTTCAAAGACAAAGCAGAATTCTTATAATTATGGTTAATGTGAAAAAAACCTGACGAAAAATTATGCAATTTTAATATTTCAAATAGAAAGGGAACTTTGAAAAATTATTTTTTCGCAGAAAGATGGTCCCGAAAAAACCTACGCCCACTAATTTTTATCGTAGTCCCGAAATAAAATGAGGGCGCCAAGCGAAATTCGTGGCGAGTTAACTCGTCGGATCGCGGCAGCTATTGCTAGGCATATATAGCGCTTTTATTCTTATTGTACGAAAAAATGTTTCTGCTAATTTCGTTCAAAAGAATCGCTCGTAACGAAATGCAACGAATGGGTAAAAATTCGCACGGGGACCAGTCTGCAGCTTGGCTGCAGTTAAATTGCCGTAATTTCCTTTTGAAATACGGAATGCGGATATACGTGCTGTTGTCTCATTATTCATGCCTGAAAATGCAATGCAATGAATCATCTATTTCATAAGTTAATTCGTACGAGCTGATCAAAAACTTGAATAATTCACCTCGAGCATACAAGTAGCACAAGTAAACGTCTGCTGAAAAGGAATGCAAAGAAGAGGTTCGCTAACGATAGCAATCGTTTTTTCTTGGGAACAAAACCAAGTTTGATTCCGCAAGTCTACTGATATAAAAATAAGAAGCTCTGCAGACACAATAATCGGCTAATAATTATGCTTGGGGAGCAAAGTAAAAGCAACGAGTCAGGTAGCGCGCGCTAGCGGCGAAGCTTTCCGAAGCGCAGCAAAGAAGTGAAAAGCAAACAAGTGAAAGAGCTATCCTCAAGTGGGTATATAGATGTGCGTGGGCATTCACAAAGGAATATCGGCGTGAGCAGGTCGCTTTGTACTACGCGGGAAATTCGAACAAAGCCATGTTTGCGGCCGTGCTAAATCATTTCGATATAGCTTGGCGAAGTCGGCTCTGAAATTCGCATGCGGGCTCTCTCTGGCTTGGCGTGTACAGTAGGGCTTAAACTAATTCATCTCTCCCTTGGAAAAAGGAAAAATTTTTTTTAAGTAGCCCGCCTACAGCCTATGCCGCGTGCGCCGGGAGGGAGAGAGGGAGAGAACAACTGAGTAAACTAATCCTTGGTAGAAGTTGCGAGGGTAAGTTAGGGTGACGTGTTCCATGGCAATAAGCATTAGTGCGTAATCCCGTTTTATCGGAGTTTCAGATTTGCCGCCAGCAGCGCGAATGTCTACTAAAAAAAAAGAGAAACTATAAGCGACAACTAATTAATTTCTAGCGCGTGGGCGTTCTGATTTTAATTTCGATAATGCTGCTCACCGGCGTTCGTTCGCGCGGTTTGGTTTCCGAATGGCGACGTACATGCTTACTCTCTCTCTCTCTCTGCCACGCTTTCGAGACGCTATAGAAGAAGAGGGTGGCGCACGGTCGTCGCTACAGCCAAAAGATGGCCGCCTCCCTCGCGCATTGTACGTATACGAAGGGTTGCGCTGCCTGCCCGTGTGCCGTATACACTTTGAAATATTGCACGCGCCTGTATCGTCAGCTTATTTCGCGCTGGGGCCTTTATCTCGCGCCCGCGTCCGCCCTTGGCAACAATGCCGAGCGTCCGCCATTTCTTTCCTCTACACGCGCGCTAAACGTGCCCTCGCTGCTTTCATTTGCAACTCCTTCTTTCATCTCTCTCGCCCGCCACTCGCCCGACTTATAGCTTTAATTAAGTTGGTCGGGCGAGATGCCGACTCGAGTGTGGCTTTGATACCAGTGAGGATTGCCATGCGCTGCTGATGTACGCCACTCACAATGGATCTTTTATGTTGAGGAGGAGCCGTTCTCTGCAGATTGAAATTCGCTCGACTGTACCTACACTATACGCTCTATGGCCAATTGTTCGCAGGGCCCTTCAAGTCTGTTTTCATACCAAATAATGTTCGCGATGCGATAAAACCAAACTTTAATTGTATTGTATGAGGGAGTTATGAAAAAAGACAATGTTAGAAAGAATTGGAATAGGAGAGGAGCTAATATTATTAACGAGAAACGAAGAGAAGAAAATAAGTAAGCCAAGATTGAGCTGGAGATATGGAAAAAAAGAAAAAAGGAAGTGTGAAATTTGAATTAGAAAATTGAAACGCAGAGGCGCTTTTGCATGCGCGCACCTATAACCGCGCGGCGTCGGTTGCGAGTCAATTAATCAAATGATAGAAAAATTGGACGAGGAAACCTATTGACAGTCGAAACACGATATAAAAAAATGAATGAAAACCAATACTCGTGCAAACTCGCCAGCCAGTCACTGTATGCTGCTCTTGCACGCAGTTAATAAGCAAACATTTGAACGGAAGATATTTAGTTTTTGTTTATTGCGAGAGCTCTCACTGATAAACTTGTTCGTAAAGGCTTCTCACTGTTGAAAAAAACAAAGTTGAGCTAGAGTTTATACCCGCGAATGTGTGCGATAAAATCGTTAAAGAAAACCTTGCCTAGTAATAGTTGATAGGCTTGCGCTCGTGCGTGTCGGGGAAAAAAAGCGACGGTTGGATTTTTTTTCTCTCGATAAAACCTGCCAACGAAGTTTCATGCATTATTCGTCGTTGGTCCCGCGTTGCTGTGCTGCTCGCGATAACACCAAATTCTCTCTCTCTCTCTCTCTCTCTTTCCCCGTTGTGTACGACGATACAATCGATAAATATTTGCAAACAGGTATTTTCAGGCTTTTGCAAACTATAGCGTGTTCGCCTACTGTAAAAGTTAAATTTGCCAACTTTGGCGGAACGATCCATAATCAATCGTCCAAACTGCCACTGCGGAATAATTAAAAGTTTTCGCTTGCACGTCCGATGTCACTCAAAGGCAATGAAAACTTATACGAGCCCTGCAAGTGAGAAAATAATCGGAATGAGGGAGAGAGTTGAGCGAAAGTCATTACGATTTTCCAATAATTTCATTGCGAGCGGCGAACGCTTGTCAAACTCACAGTGAGAGCGAGGTGCGAACACGCGTAATCAAAAGTCAAACAACTGTGTGGTGCGCGGCCGATTGAAAAAAAAAGACCATGACATTGTGCCCGAGAGCGGATATACCGTGGAGCTTGATTCACTTCGGGATCTCGAAGCTATTAATCTGCAAGTATATGCGTGAGTAACGATGCGATATAATGGGTTATGTGAATATCATAATATACCACGAAATAATGCTGCGAATTAAGAGGTATTCGATTACTGCTATCACTTTGTATGAGAATGTTATTAAAGTTTTCCACGACTTTGAAAGATTTATAATTATATATAGAATTTTAATTATAATTTAATACTACATTTCTATTACGAATCAAAGCTAAGTCGAGCGATTCTCTAGATTTTGAATTTCTTTCTTTCCAAGTATCGCAAATTGATTAAGAATGTGTTTTTGCCTGTACTTTTCGGCATATATTTCTTTCCATTATTGTTTATTACCACGAATGTTAGCTGCATTCTTCAAATTAATTGTGTTCGCATTGACAACTAATATATACGAAATGTGATCAATTCCATAACAGTTTTTACATAAAATATATTGCATAATGAAAGCTCCCGTTTTCCGTTATTCAGCGCACACCACTTCGTTTCTTTTGATATCAGTCGAAAAGAATATTACGTTCTTCTGATTTTAACGCATGCACTGTTCCAACATTAATAAAAATGGCATGAGCGGTGGGCACGTTCAGAAGAAGAGAGAACAGAGCGCATTTGCAAGTACGCCTGTAGCTCGAGAGTCATTTCGCTCGTGCGTTATTAGAATTAGAGGCATTCGAGAAAAGAGAAAATTCTTTTAAAAGATTTTATTTACCACGGCTCTCTGTTTATTGTTTGGCTGAAAATTCGCGGGGACTGGTGCTTTTAATTAAATTTTAATATAGTACTTAGTCAAAGCTTCATTTTGCCGGAAAACGCGTGCGTGGCTATGGTAGTTTTACGTACAACGTTTGGGAATCAACCGCGTGCTGAAAAATTCGGAGATTTCAACTCTCACTCCACGACCTAGGGCCGAGGATTTTTGAGCTTTTCTGGAAAGAGAGATGAGTGCAGAAAGGCTAGAGAATATGCGCGCGGAAAATGTGATGAGTGTCGAAAAACTTTGTTCCTATGGTGAATTTTTTCTTTAGCTGCAGTGCAGGACTTTCAAAAATGGTCGACTGCGTATGCCCGTTATACTGCCAGTGAGAGAGTGGATTATTACTTGTAGTAATGGACTGAGCTCAATGTAGAGAGACGACAGACCAGATGTACGTGTGCAGATGTGTACGCCTCGAATTAGAAAGAATTATGCACTTTTCATCACTCGCGGAATGTTTTAAAATCACCGCGAAGTACGTCAGTTCTTTAGATTCTCTACGTCTGGGAGCCAGAATGTTCTTTATTCTAAAAATATATATCAAGGCTTTCAGCACACTTTTCATTAATCAATTTTGCAAACCCGTCTTTATAAATTATTAGAATTTATCATTTAATGAAGAACAAATTAAACGTCACGTAAGCTATTTCCATATCAAATATTATCAGCGATGAGTCGCTGGCTAGAAAAAAACAAATAACCAAATTTAATTACTGGTTTATTTATTAATTTAGCGATGAAACGCGATCAACAGGTGTAGCAAGCAATTTAATAAATAACCTATTTGGCCCGTAAACAAAAATCACACTGCGTAAAAAATAAACCACGGAATAGTCGGCAGCGAAAATAAAGAGAAGAGTGTGATTAATCCGCATTCGACTAATCAATCCACTTTCACCGCTGATAAAATATAATTCGCAGTAACACTCGGAAAATCTTGTTACGATAAATCACTCGTTTTGCTCGTTTCTCCCGTTCGTATGTTCGCTCGCTCACCAACCCGGTATACATCAATTGAGGTGAAAATGGAAAAATATGAAATATGAAAAAAAAGGAGGAAAATATGAAAAAATGCAACACGAAAAGTAAGCATTGATTGGCCTCTGTGTATACGCGTACACGTGTGCTCTTGGTTTAACGTTCGGGTAGCGCGCCATTCAAGCTTCGATTGAGAACGAGAGTGAATCGTACTTTGGATGAACGCGCGCTCTAACAAAAAAAAAGGAACGATGTAGCATTGTTTTCGTCGCGCTCGTACACATTGATACAGCGGTGAAGCGAGAATGGTAAAAAATGGTAAAAAATGCAGTGCACGCGACAAACAAATTACAACCACATCCGTTCCGTCTCTATGTGTGCAGAGCATCACAATCGGACGCAATTAATAGCGTGTTGCTCCACTTTTTTTTCTATATCCGCGGATTTTAAGCTTCCCGTGGGAACGTATCGAAGGGATTGGCCCGAATAAAATCTGTCTGCGTCCTTAGGTGCAACTCGTCGATACTTATCACCGACGGTTATCGATTGCAAAAGCTATAATTGGTACTTAAAACGTCGGATGATGTACGTATGCCTGCTCGTTATTATTAGCGTGCATCCGTCTGTTTGTTTTGAGTGGCGCGCTCGCTCTCGCATTTATATTTCCTGATAATGACCTTGCGTCGAACTGTTGCGCGCGCTCGGCGCGGTCAATTATCGCTGCCTGCTGCTGCTGCGACCGAATTAATGTATTGATCTCTCTCTCTCTCTCTCTCTCTCTCTGATGATTGTCCGACTTTTTAAACGCCGCTACTGCACGGTCTTTATAAATACGCTCGCGGAAACACACGCGCACATGTGAAACTCTCTCTTTCGCGTAATTAAACACTGTTGCTTTTAATTATCATCGATTCGCGTCGACACTCGCATCGCTTATTAAATCTGCGCCGCGTGTGCTCATTCAAACACTTGTTGATTAGTTTTAATGAGATATCACACAAAAATGTGAACGTAGACGTTCGCCAAAGTCGATTATCAGTGAAACTTTGTCCCGTCTCCCGACGTGATTAGACAGCACTGCACTCTTCTTCGCCAAAGTATCAAATCAACTGACTGGCCGACAGGCAGAGGCTCCTGCTGGACAATCGACAGAGCGGTGGTGGTAAACAGAAGATCGTGGGACCCCTCAGAGTCGCCTTCGTGTACGGGCCGACCAATGGCAGCTACGGCTATAACGGGCAAACTAGTTTGTTGCGCGCGGGCCCTTTTTGTCTCTTGCACGAGCTCCTGCAAAAAGCTGCAGGTTAATGCGTTTAAAGGGATCTCCAGAGATCGCACCGTGTCTTGACATCTTTGCGCGTGCAGAGATTCCGAGACCTCTCTTTGTTCGTCTGCAACGAGGGCCCTGTACATCTCGTGTGGCTTTTCAAATGGTAGACGGTCGAGCGGCGTGGATTACTCTTCTTTCAAACGTAAATATGGACTTGGCATGCGATAAGCGACAAGACTTTTCGGCTCAGTGAATCGTTCGTTACTGACATCGATATGGTCTTTTTTCAGATTAACTAACGAGCCAGGCTAATGAATGTTATCTGATCTTAAGGACGCAACCTACACTTCACTCAAGTACCGCAATAAAACCAAAAATAAATCTTCCTCGTAAAAACTAAGATGTCTCTGTTGGGCGTAAACCTTTCTCTTTTCTCGCATGTGCTAGTATGTTATCGTCGAGAAATACAACTCCCTCAGATCCTTTCTTGTCCAATTAAATCCTACCTTCTGTGAGTTTCAACCCGTTTTTCGCGCTCAGTTGAGAATATACTTTCTCCTTTTTTCTGCGCGAATCTCGAGTAATCTTGCCTTGCTCGCACTCATGCGCGATAAAAACACTTTATCTCAACCGCAGATGCTCGTCGCCTTGGGCATGAAAAAAGGAAAGAAAAAAGCAGGGGTATATCGCGCCGAGAATATGGCCGAGACATTCGAGCGGCTGCTGCTGGGGGTTCGTGCGCTATATACGTATACACATACGGAACGAGGGAGGTGGCGTTAGGACGCACACGGGAGCTCGGTGGGTGGGCGATGAGCGACCGCGTAATGGCGTCGCGTCCGGATACTTTTTAGCTTGAGCCACGCTCCGTCGCCTGTTTTCTTTCATCGGATGCCTGCGTAGCCTCCAGCTAACGTAGCACTTATTTATTATGACTGTGCGTTGATTTTCTCGATTGACATTTGATTCTGCATTGTTAGAATTTTTTATTCCATCGGAAAAAAGTGAAAGTTCGACGTATCAATTCTTTTTTTACCGTTGCAAGTGGGTCTTTCGAGCATAGACAATGATCTGCATATAATGTCCGTTTCGCGAGCACAATTTTCACATCATGCGAAAGTTGATAGAAGTTGCAAAATGCATGCCATTTTGCGAATCCAAAGGACGACGACCAAAAAAAAACTCTCTCGCGCTCATGCATACTAATGAGGAAAGTATTATCTGCCCACGCGTGGCAACAACATTTTTATGTCTTTTTTTCGCGGAACAACTTTCCACTAGATTTGCAAATGAACAAAATTTAACAAGTCAAAAGATGTGTACGGATGAGACGTGTGTACTAGTGACGATAGAAAAGAGTTGCTTGTTTTTTTTTTGTTTTCGTTTAAAAAAACGAGAAAAAAGAGATATATGAGGGAATGGTTTAAACTTTTTTATTCGTAGTAATACACTTTCCGACAGGTCACTTTTCATTTTTGCCACTTGCTAGTCTGTCTGTCTCTCTCTCTCTCGCTCTTGTGTAATTATGCGTGCAATCAATTCGCTTGAATGGTTAATAAAAAACTTTATGCATATTTTCTCTTTGATTATTATTAATTTTGAGCTGCAGGGTCGTTGGCATTCTTCATAATTGATAATTGACGCATACGAGCGTGGATTACAAATGCATTCTTGAGAAGAAAAAATATCTTATTTGGTGTTCACTATATATATTACGCGGCAGTGAAAATTTTCAAGTGGAATATTGAAGCGCGCGGGTAACTAAAGCAAATGTGACCCATACGAACCGAATTTCCTAAAGTATCGAGAGCACAAAAGAAAGAAACTCACGATTTATCGAGAGACAGCCTGATGTATGTATGTATGTTTGTATACAAGGAGGTATGTATCGAGGTAGAGCGGCGACAGACGCGAGGTAAGCTAATGAGATTGGCGCCTTGTAAAATTGGACCTCTTTAAACAGGACATTTGAGCGACGACGAGCTGCGCTCTCTATACACACACGCGTGCGCGTAGCTATATAGCGAGGAGGGCAAGCGATCGTTTTATGTCCTGGACACCTTGTCATTTAACTTGACTAGGTGGAACGAGGTATAAAACCGATGTGTTCTCCCATGGATATTTTCCTATGAATTTGTTCTGCTCGCCGACTCAAAGAGTGTTTTGATATCTAGGTAAAATAGACAAGACCATCATTCACGAGGATAAATTGTTCGTAAATATATACCGACGCTTGTCTTTTTCTTTACTAGTTTCTATCGTTAGAAAACAATAAGTAATTTCGTTGAAATAGTTATTTCTTCAATTATATATAATTACACGTAAGCACGTTACAAATGTGTTTACGCGCAAAAAGAGAAAACGTCCGAAGAATTTCAAAGTCCATTGTCGCGGGCAGAAGATATCACTATTGTCACTAATTAATGCCGTGCGTGCACGCAAGGATCACTATATCTAGGAACACGCTAGAATTCATGTCATGCAGGACAGACTGTTTCAGCTGATGATTATCGGAATATGTGTGGCAAAAGAACAATATTTAACGACGTATGAGTGTTCGAGTAGGCGATAAAAAAATGTTGACGGTTAATTGCGCTTTTGGATATATGCACAATCAACTGTACATCTTTGTGACGGTGAACCACTAATCTTCAGCTTTTATTTGCAAAAATTTGAATGAGCCCGCATATCGACGTAATTAACCGGATATAGCAAATGAGCTTCAAAGCGTAAATCCACTGCAGACACGGGATGCCGCTAAACCAAAGTACATTCACACAACAATTAACCAAGGGGTTGTCGAGATCAGCGCTTAATGATCCGAGCGGTGCATAATCCATAGAGAGGGCGAGAGCTAGTCGTCGGTAAATCAAAGACACGGGCCCTCTCCTTCTGTCTGACCTATTGGCTGTGACTTCGCTCTTGTGCCCTACAAAAACACAGATTTCCAATAACCGATAAGTCAGAGCGTACACACAGAGAGAAACACAATGCGAACTGATGTGTGTGCGTATGTGTTCGTCGCTTCTTTCGCTTCTCCTCTATCTATCCATCGCATCTCTCCCTCACTTTCATCGTCGACCGCCAAACAAACGAGTTGTTGCCTCTCCCCCTTCCCCCCTCTCATTCTCTCTCCCTCTCTCTCTCTCTGACACGCGCGCACATCGCTTAATAAAGCATTGATTGGATTGACACCGATAGCCCACCACACAGGCGTGCCAGCGTCATCCTGAATGAGCCATTACACGCGATGGACTTTGATTGTATTATCCAAGATGCGATACTCGTTTTTTCAGACATATCTTTTGACCGACCGTGTATTGCTATTGACGGCTGCTAGTCACCTGCTACTTTTTTCGCGCACGTGTTAATTTGTGTGTGTTACATCGAGAGATTGCCGTGACATTATTGCTGTGCGATAGAGAGTGAGCGGAGATGGATTTTCAGTGATAGCCATACGCTTGGATGCTGATGTGGCTCGGCATTCTATTTCTTTTTCGTGCAAACTAGCTTATCGATAGTTGCTAGGGCTCACAAGAGCATTTGGATTTTCTCGCACCACCAAACTAGCGGCCTCGTGCGATTCGGTTATTTCGGTGCAAACTTTATCCACAGTGTGATTGCAAGTAAAGTGGGTTCGCCCGGTTGATATCTTTATAGCGGCGGTACTCAACTTGGCGCCAGCGCCGTCGCTGTAGTCGCATAATTTCGCGAAAAACGTTAAAAATCACTTAGCCGTGCGCGAAGCGCCACAGTCATGAGGCTTGCGCGCGCGCGAGCTTTTTCCATCCGTGCGCCTATGTACCGTCATCATTTCTCTCATCACGCAGCTGGCCATCGTTGCGCGCCGCATAAAAGCCATCAAAGTCTACGTACATCATCAGGTGGCCAGTAAAGTACGATTGTTACTACGCACCCGCGTTGCCATGGAAATTTCTCTCGCTCACACTCCGGCAGCTGCGTCGCGCTATGTGCAGATGTTTAATGGCAACGGCCGCGTAATATTGGCCATTGACAGCGCAGAGCAGATCTCTCTGAATCACTTTTCGGCTTTAAATCACCCGTACGCGTATACATGGTGCGCGGCTCACGTTCCGTATCTCACTTGCTCTTATTTTTAATGTCGATGCACACGTGGTCGGCGCACTTTGTCGCGTAGTGGCCGGCCACAGGCGCCTTATTCTCGTCTTGTTCTTGGTTGCTTTTTTCAGCCGCTCGGTCCACAGCGTCGAGATGGCCTACCACAGCTCTTGACGTCTTTTCCACGTGTAACGATGGCTTTCCGATGTTGCTAGCTTTGTGTTTTTTATCGCTTTTTCCGTGGTTTTATGGACTTGCGCATAGTTTTTAGGTAGCTTTATCGATAGCTGCCGCTGCCTCGCGCGCGGATCCACGAGGGAATATAGCTTGTTGATAAACAAAATGGATACTGCAAAAGTAAAGTCGATAGATGCTGCGAAATATTAGTTGAATGCTGTGTGCAGCGATTACTGGGGAATTAATTAATCACAAGTGACTATTATTCAGTGCTTAACTACGAATGGTGTTTTATAAGGCACATACTAATCAGACTTTTGCAAACATCTTATCACTTGCAAATAATAATATTGAAGTACTTGCTATCGCAATGACAGTTGCAAAATATGGTATAAGCAAGTTGTTATGCAAGTCTGATAACATTCATATTTCGCTTGTAAAAGAATCACGATGACGGTGGACTAAACAGTTTATGCTGATATAACGCCAAGATGAAGTTTATGCTGTTGGGAATATTCATTATTAGTAGTACAGTAGCTCAAGTTCCTATACCAGGGAAATGTCCGAATGTGCAAGTTGTGCCAAACTTCGATGTTGGAAAGGTAAATTTATACAATGCATGTAATAAATTTGGCAAGCCGACATTTGTGCACAGAACTATTTTCCACATGAATTATTGTACGCAATATAATATGGCACAGTATATCTATATATCAACTTTAATGCATGTGCACAAAAGTTTACGTGCAAAATAGTTATGTGCACAAATGTTGGTTTGCCGTAAATTTGTTATTTTTATATTCAGAAGAATACAATAGTTTTACTCAAGTTAGAAGTTCAAACATTTTATACTGTGTGAATTAAAAGAAGTGATGTGCTTATGAATAAAGGTTACTTTTTCTATTTTCCAGTACCTCGGAAAGTGGTACGAAGCCGAGCGTTACTTCGCTATTTTCGAAATAACAGGAAAATGTGTCACCGCAGACTATAGTTCTGAAGACAATGGGACTGTGAGTGTTCTCAACAAGCAAATTTCAGTCTTGTAAGTGCGAGTAGCATTTTATTTTTTCAAAAGTGAATTGAATTATAAAAAGTAAATATTTATTTGTATGAAATGTGTTTCTTTCAATTAAGAACTGGAATAGAATCAAGCATTGTAGGTTACGCTATGCAGAAATCGTCAGAGAAAGCCAAATTGACGGTAGTCTTTCCGACTGCATCAAAAATTGAAGGCTCTTACTGGGTGCTTGACACTGATTATACATCATATGCCGTTGTGTGGAGCTGCACCGATATAGCCAGTGTCTTCAGGTATTCAACTAATTATAATTATCTTGCTAAATTTCAAGTCGGTAAAATATTTTAATTCTCCAGTATAAGGTTCGCATGGATTTTAACGAGGCAACGAAACTCATCTATCGCTGTCATAGAAAAAGCTTATCAAGCTCTAGATAAGAATGATATCAGTCGAAGATTCTTCATCAAGACAAACCAAATTGATTGCCCTGCAGAACATTAAATTCCAAATTATTCCATTGTTATTTGATAATTATCTCGTTATTTTATTCTAATCCTTTTATTCTTTCTTTGAATGTCTAGTCATCGTTAAGGTTTTCAATAAACTCTTTTGGCAGCCGCATGTTCATTTAAAAAAAGCTAATATTCGCGACTCGAAGTCGACTTGCAGCATTGCTTGTACCATTTAGATGCTATTAGTCGACGATATGTCCATGCGCACCTAGGTGGCAAAGTGCACAAACACAGACAGGACAGTGGCAGCAGGCGAATAGCGTAGGCATAGCTGAGGTGCAGTTTGACGTTTCCGAATCGGCAGTATACATAGGCTAAAGGCCTATATAACCGGTGTGAGCTCATAGACTCTGCCTCTCTCTCTCTCTCTCTCTCTCTCTCTCTCTCTCTCTCTCTACCTCTCGGACGGCGCTGGCATTCCTCTCCAGCATGCACAGTGTTTAGACTGTTCACCCACACGCATGCACATGCAAGCAGTCTGTTTACGTAAGCGAGGGTCGACGTTCTCTCGCGCTAATTGGTCCAATGTCAAGGTCACACGTATACCAGCCAAGCGCATCGCGTCATCGCATTATCATCGATTATCGGGGGATAGCATATCTGTGGCACGCAGCCGGGAAGGGGAGACACACGCCCATAGCGGAGAGAATCAATTGAATCGCACCATCGAGAGAAAGGGAAAAATACGCGGACATAGGCTAGGCCCAGTGAGTACCAGCTGGAGAGGGGCAAAAATTGGTCGATTGCTACGTGTACCGCACATATAGCTGTCTGACGAAATTCGCTTCGCGGTTATCGTAATGGAATAATTTATATGATTCGATTTGGCCTCACACCCGCACACGTGTATGTATGTTATGAACGTGTGTTATTGGCTCTGTTTTGGTTTTGCAGTAAGCGAAATGAAATATTTGTGTGTAGGTGTACGCGTGTGTGCGCGAGCACAACTGCGGGACTGCGGATGCTTTAGTTGCCGTTTAATAGATTTCCGCTTTGAGGTTCATCGAGCGCTATCGGCCTTGCGCGCTTCACTTCTCTTTAAGCGCCGCAGCGTTCGTGGGCGCCAAAACCGAATTCATATGGCCTGTACAAGAATAGGGGAGATATGGTAATCGTCGAAAGTATATCGTGGAAAGATTCTACAATGTTGATCGACTTGCGCGGTCTGGTTGGAAAATTTTGGCTGCAGCTGCAGTATACCGACAAGTGAGAAGAGAAATGACGAGCGGAGAACCAAGACAGAAAGCAAGAGGGATAAAGGGATGGCTGGAAGCCGGGCCACACAGGCAGCAGCAGCGAATTTAAAACGTGATTTTCATTGGGAAGTGGCGCGGGCGTGGAATTGTGGCTGTTGGACGATTTAAAAAGTTCTTTCATGCGCTAGAGAATCGGTACATTATACGCGCGCGGCAGAAACGCGAATAACGAAGAAGAGCGAGAGAAAGAGCTTTCTCTCTCGTACTCGCGGGGAGGTCGCCGATTTTTCTATCGGACGCGTCCGCAGAGAGACGCTCTCATACTGCGGCTCACTCTCTCTCTTTTTTCCATTTCCACGCGGCGCGATGACGTGTAGCGAAATGTAATTGCGCTCGTGACTCGCCGCGTTTCGAATATTGATTTCCTTTCTTCGCGCCAGTGAGAGAGAGAGAGAGAGAGAGAGAGAGAGAGAGAGAGAGAGAGAGAGAGAGAGAGAGAGAGAGAGCAGCTGCCGCTGGATAATCCGCGGGAAATCCTTCTCTCGTGCCAGATTTTACCTCCTCTCTTGCTTCTCGCTGACGCGTGTCTGTTTTATTTCTTTCCTTTTGTTTCTCTCGTTGCAGTTAGCCTTCGATTCTGCACCTGTTCTCTCTCATCTCCGAGTGTAATTTTTACGCCTTCACGATTCGCAAACGATATCGCTCTGCTGCTGGTGCCGTTGCCGCAGGCGCTGGCGATGGCGCTGGCGCAGACCGAGCCAAATTGCAAAATCGCGGGGGAGCTCTATACTCTTTAGAGCCGCTGAAATTTCAAGTACGTACATTTTCTGCTTTATTCGTAAGCCGGCAGGGAATGCCGCCACTTGTGAATCACTGGCTGCATTGAATTCATTATTTCGTTCGACGCTCTCTCGCTCTTTTTCGAACTCTCGCGTCGACGTAATTGCGATGTAATTGAAGAGTTGAAAAATCTGCTTCGAGATTAATCTGTTCATTTTTTTTCTTGCCGCTGCTGGAAAAAGACGTTGATTTTATGATTCCATCGATGTTTTCTCTTCACGACGTATCAAACTGAACTTAATTGAAAATTGAACTGCCAATATGTTTTGTGACGCTGTAGTAATTACAGTTTTACATGTCCTATTACAGGTATATGTAACGATAAAGTTGAAATTCTTTACAATGAAAATATCATGGACATATTCAAAATAAACCGATCGATGATCGAGATTCAAAAAAGTTCGTATTGTATTTGTTATGCTGTGTTTTTTTTCAATGATCAAAACCAACCGATTATTATAATAACACGAACATATTTGAGGTCCAAATTAATACGTAAAATGCATTTGTTAAATTTTCTGCTTAAACTGATAAAGTGACACCTGTAAAAATTTATTGCAAGTAAAATACTCAATCTCGCGGACAGTGATGCATATCAAGTAAAAAGGAAACCAAAAAAGGAGGCGACAGTGTGAGAGAGCAATACAAACGAGAGGAATAATGCGAAAGGAATACGGTGCGATTAAATTCTTCCTGTACATTATTTGTCGCTTTTATCGTTCTTTCTCTCTCTCGCTTTCTGTTGCATAGATTGCGCATTTCAATATGCTCTTTGTCGTACATATATAGCCGGCATGCCAGCCGAGAACCTATATAGTCTATATAGTCTTTTTTCATCGCGTCGTTATTATTCTATAAATCCTCTTTGTGTATCTGGCTCTGCCGGACTGGCTCATTTCCTGTCTATCTTAAACAAGCCATTTGCCGTTATCCAAGCCAAAGCTTTTTCATCCTACCCCCTGTTCTTCGTGTTACATCCATCCTCGTTGTCTCGACGTTGCCGTGCAATATCCGGGAATAAGTAAACGCGAACTCGAGGCACGTAATTTATTGGCATCTGTTACTCTTTCTCTTGTTCGTGCAGCCTCTACTCGTATATCTATCCTTTGAACAACTCAAGTATTCGGAGCGACATAGGCGCGTTTGGAGCTGCGTGTTTGACGTGCGTCGCGCATGCGCGAGCCTGTACCGACAATGACCAATTATGTGCAATTAACCACTGACACCATGACACCTAAATACTCCGGCAGGCGGCCGACGCTCGACGTGCGCGCGGTTATGTTCCCATTATGTGGCCGTATCGACATGTGTTTCATGTGAGAGTGAACCTCGCTGTGTGTGAACGCACGAGGCTGTGTTTGCACAACCACACAGACACTAAGAGTTGGAGCTTGCGCCTACGTTGGCTCTATATGCACGCGCACACATATATTCCGATGGTCTGTAATTGTCCTCGCGATAGCCACCGATTGTACATGTTAGGCGGTCAATGCTAGCTGCTACTTCAACAGTCCGTATTCCTAAAAAAACTTTCGTTTCTGTTGTTAGTTCTTTGCGTAAGTAAATAAAGTTAAACAAAGTTAAGCATAGTTTTTAACTCACTTTTTTTAACGCCTATCGCTAGCTATTCCTACAAGCACATTTTTACGCTTATGCTATTTAATACTGTACTGTTTTACTATCTTTTTTCAATACACACATATCTAAAAATGAAAGATCTATATGAGGATACTCTTCAAATGCAATCAATTCAGATTGGAATTATCGGTTAGGATTTCTGGAGCAGAATTTTATAGTTTGAAAGATCACAAAGCGTAAAAAGTTAATCCGAGTAAAAGGAGCCGCTGTTACTATAGGAATTCATAGAGTAAACAGCGATTACGTGATCGTTTAATAATAAGTTTGTATCTCGCGGAGCTCTGTGTGTATAAACGTGTCGGCACGAACAATCCTTGATCCTTCGCGCATAGCTTTACAGCGTGTAAGGCGATTGTAACAGGGCTGTTTGCTTTGTACTACATTCATCCACTAATGTTTCGTTACGCGCACGCAGATAATGCTTCTGTGTAAAAAAGCTTTTTACGTAATCTCACTTTCTTTTTCTTTCTTATTCATGTAGTCGTTCGAAAGTGCAGCACATGTACAAATTGGAAAAAATGAAAACAGTTATGACAGTGAAACCATGCTATTTTCATATTAATGATGCCCACGTTAAAGTAATAACGCGCAGCGTCATTTGCACCGGCGAATGGATATGGATGTTGGCAAATAATCCACGGGACGGCCGCGTACTTGTTTTTTTAATTTTTTTCGTCCGTTGCAGCGTCGAGCGCTATGGAGATTTATAATTGGGTTAGCGGTTAATGGCAACAATGAAGTAACTGGACGCGTTACACACATACACGCGCGCGTGCACTTATATATATGCAGCAACGATGCTTACATCGGGAATGCATAATCGCCTTCTGATGAATCGCTTTGCATGATCAAATTTTACAGAACAACACATAGGTATAGACGGACACGTAGTTAAGAGAGACAAGGTCGATACACCTGTGTAAACTCTCGCTCTCAGTACCACCGCGTACAAGCATAAACGTCGACATAGCGCCTAATAGGCCTATCATCAATCTGTATTAGATGCATTCGTGGATCCTCCTGTTATTGAATGTACATCTCACTCCTCTAAAACTTGACTAACCTCGACGCACTTATTTCAATGCGTATAATCGTTTGCCATCTTTGTAGTATGGATAAATACTTTTAAGTTCGGGATGTACTCTCTTCTGCAATCACCTCGCCTATAATTACGCATCTTTATATACATTTGTTCTCTATTACTTACCGTGCATCTATATTTTATTTGATTGTGCGAGAGGTATATCCGGGCAAATATCGCTGATGTAACGATCCTGATTGGGATGCGATTTTAACGTGAGTGTTTAGTTCTCCTTCTCGCAGCACAATGCAAGAGTGTACGTCTCGCGTGGATGTTAAAGCAAAAGTGATCAAATGCTTTATTATTCCATTTGGCGTTGAGAGTGTGTGTGTGTGCACCTGTAATTATCGTTGATTTCCACTGATCTTGCCGTTACGTTAATATGACTTTCGTTTGTTATGTACATGTCCATTGTTGCCATTGGCATTGTTTGCAATATGGTAATGGTTTATGGATAGTATTTGCCTTATTTTATCGTCATTAGCTATGGTTATTTGTCAATCAGAGAGCTTATTCATCGAATGGAAATAAAATAGTTAAAATTTCGTGGATGCATATTATGAATCTGTTTGGCAAATGTGGGAGAGAGAGAAAAGCTAGAAATCGGTCAAACGTGTTTTTAATTCACTGGCGAATGATCTGCGCCGAAAAATGGCTTGGGCGCAATTATTCAAATGAATAGCCGCATGCACATAGTCTGTAATTTTGGATATGGCTCCTAAGTCAGCGTTTTCATCGCTGTAGTGGCGCTGTAGCTCTCTCTCTCTCTCTCTTTGCAGGCTGTGCATGCGTGTAGCGAGGGCGTCGACTCTATCGCTAATTATAATATGCTAATATGATTGGAATCGACTTCTAATCGATACTTTTATAATTGGGTAAGCTTTGTAATGCAGCGTGCCCTGCACATGCGGGTTCGATGGCGCGCGCATTCGCCGTGTGCCCCAGACGAGATTACGCGTTTGTAGCATGGCATGCGCGCGCGAGAGACTGCACCATAGGTAAACATAGATTACATGATTGCCTAATAAGCCTATCGGTGCTTTGTGCGTCGATCGCGTGTGCGCCCGCCACCGAAACCCATTTCGCGTTGCAGCACGCCCTTGATATCCGTCCTTCCAATTCTATACGCCCCCACTAAAGTGGAAAGCTCGTAGCTCGCCTGTACTTTTTTTTCTTGCTTCTACTCGTATATTTAACCATCGTTGAGGCCCAATTTTCTCTATCACCCATCGCTATCCGATTAGTCTGCATTTTCATCGAATTTCATTTCATTTCTGATTGATTGATTGATTGAGCAATTTTCAAAATTACATTTTCTCTCAAAAATATATTCATTTTCTTTAATATGGACAGGTCACCATCATTTTTGTAACATTCTCTTTGTCATATTCTAATACTCCATGTCATTAGTATTTTACTAAGGATAAACTTGAAAATATATTCAATAGACAACGGAAAAAAATTATTATTGAATTATTTTCATATTATTTTATTTTATTTTTTAACATGAATTTTTTGTATACGTCAACATGGAGTTTGACATTGAAGACATCTGTTGATTGTTTTTTAAGCTAAAAGATCTATGAAATCTTAGTTGTACATACGCAATTTCGGAAAGAATCATCGCGTGCTCGTAATAAAAAAAAAAAGCAAAAGACACTTTGCACGAGCCAAGAACGTACTTAACCCAACGGACAATGCCAGTGCAAGGTGTAAAAGATCAGGTCTTATACTCAGAGACGACCTTTATAACGTGTCTCGGGTCCCTCGGCAACCTGTCGACGCTCGTGTCCGACCAGTTTTGGGTCGACCCCTTTTTCGACTGCCTTCTCTTCGTCATTGGGTGACTCGTTTGAGCTAAGAAAAAAGTGGGGTCTCGCAGTAGCCAACCGGATCTTTGCTGGAGGTCTGATAATTATTATGCTCGAAATTAGTCGAATATATAGACATCCTATAGCTCTTAGTCTGCTGCTGATGCTGCATCATCTAAGATGCTAACGGCCTGATAGATGCTCTTGATCTTCCAGCTGTGTTCAGTAGATCGGGATTCTGCACGTTTAAATGATGTCCCACTGCAACAGACATAATTGAACATTACTATGCAAATGATATTGATGGAGTAGTGGCTATGAAGGTTTTATTCATATTCATATGAAAATAATTAGATAAAAGACTAATCTATTTTTGAAAATTTCTTTTGTTATGTCAAACCTATAATATTCGTCTTCAATCGCTTTTTGAGTCATTTTCTATCGCTTTCTATTATTATTATTTCTTGTGAAAGTACTGTAGGTGCGACCAAAAGATTTTCAATAATATTTTTTTGACTATATATATTAAATACTGTTGGTTGTATGAAAGTAATTTATAAATTTCGATCATAAATATAATATCAGACAGTAAAAATCTTACAAAGTTAATAGTAATTTTACAATGTTATCTAGCCTAATTTTTCATAATACTAAATGTAAAAAAAAATGCAGACAACTGTACTTGAAATTAAACGTATAAAAAGATGTATATTTTAATTAAATATAGCTTTATAATTTAGCTAAACTTTGAAAGATTATCTTCTCTAGATAAAATAAGCATAAAAAGAAGTCTAGCAAACATTGTCGCCAAGGCAGACAGATATAACCCGTTAGGTGAGCCAGTTGAACGGAACTGTGGGAAAGAGTTTCGAAAACTAGTTCGTTGCTGGGGGCTTCTTTTCGTTTGCTACATTCTTTTGCTTATCCGCAAGATTCAGCAAGGCCAAACGAGCGTTTTTCTCATTCGAGTGACCACACGTAATTACGCAGAATAAAAATGATGTAATGTCGGCTTTATTCATTAGATGATGTTTTCTCAGGCAGAGATATTTTAGGACGCGTAGCGCGGAGAGTGTATACCGTGTGATGCTTGAACGAAAAAAAGGAAAGAGAAAAAAGATCCAATTTGCCTCTAGCTCATTCTCGGACGCTCTTTTGTTGAGAATTTATGCAGTCAGTTGGCCTCTTCTTTTTTACGGCTGTGCAATTCCAGCAGGGACTCCGAAAGATTTCGAGGTGAAGGATATATGCGCGCGTAGGGAGAAGTAGAGCCAGAGCAGAATGAGTCGAGCTCGAATAGAGGAGGGCATGATAATGAAAAGGTTCGATGCAAGAGGGAATCGAACAGACGTTTGGCATTGAGTGTTACAAACGAGTTTTACGTCCAATGTTACGGGGAATCTCCCGCGCTTACTCGCTTGCAAAGTACAGCCAATAGAATGCAACCGCTTCTGCTAAATAATAATGGCTCCATTCGCCAAAGACGCTAAGGATATGTCGCTTTACAAAAACCATCTCTTCACACTGATACTCGTTCTATATGCAAAGCTATTTATTTCTTTTCTGCCTTCGTCTTCTTTTCTTCATTTCTGAATGACACATGTATTGTGAAAGTATTCACACGTGAAATACTTTCAGGACTTTGAATATAAATCCTTTGAATTTTATGGATTGAGCACTTTTTTATAAAAGGAATCAATCACGCTTCTATTTCTATTCAAAATAGCATTGTTATTCTGCATCGAAATATGAGCACGCATACTCAATAATTTACTTTTTCATTAATAATTTAAAAATGAATAAAAAATTAAGATTCTTTAAAACGGTTCATTACTGATAACGTATACCTTAAAAATTATTGTTTTTTAATGTGAGTAGTTTATTATGTACAAGTTATTTTTTAATTTTGCACAATTTATCGACAAAAGTGAATTATGTATGCCTACTACAGTTTGCATCTGTAAGCGAATTACTTACTCAATAGTAAGACCTTTCATTTTGTTACTACAGGAAGCACCGTAAACAAATTGAAATACGAAAATTAAATAATGATCGCATTTTAACCATTAGTCAAGTGAAATCGATAAATTGCTCAGTTAGAGCGTCTAAAAATAGTAAGTGGTAGTAGTAGAGTTGATAATTATGTGTCTACTGTAGAGTGCTGATCTGATTGCAATGATTGTCATTTTACCTATTATTTTATTATTATATTATTATTATATTATTATTTTATTATTTTATTATTCTATTAAATATATTATGCTTATTTAATGGTGATTTTATCACTTAACTTGAAGCCAATATTTTATAGATATGATTGCATAGGATTAACACATGACAAAAAAACGGGAGATTCTATATCTTTAATTATAATTAATATGATCAAAAAAAATTTTTTTAAATAAACAAAGAACATTGAAAATTTATCACAACGCTAAGGTTGCATTTAGCATCAAATTTGTAAGTTATTTCTCATCTCGATCTGATTATCATTAAGCCATTGAAGTTGAGCCTATTGTATCGGTATTATACCTAACAGCAGAGCATTAGTCAGAAAGAGGAGAGAGGGAGCAAGAGAAAGAAGCTCGCGCAGCAGCCGACGTCTTTGCAGAAAGTTCTGTCAAAAGAGTGAAAGGGGTGTATTGGGTGGGGGCTTCGCTCGCTGGCTTCGCTGGGGGTCCGACAATAGCAGGCCGCTCTCAATTTCAAACCTTAGCTCTATGCAAATGCGTTTGCAAACTAGTATAACCAGCCAGCCGCCGAATGTTCTCACACCGTCTCCTCTGCAGCGATTCTGCAGAAATCTTTGTCGTTTCAGTTATCGCCAGTCCACCACGACCATCGCTTCGTGGATACTTTGAACAAGTGGCGCGAATAATTTTGACAGCAATAACGACAACGGCGGCGTCAGACAGATAAGTAAGAAAGCAGGAAATAGCCTGCGTGGTGAGTGAGAGAAAGAGCGATCGATGAAGAACGCAAAATGGCGCGAGGGGGTGAGCGAACGACGGGAGAAAGCCAACGAGAGCTCGAGAAAGGGTGGGTAAAAGGAGAGGAAGGAAGAAAATGAGCGGGAAATGAAGGACGCGCGCAGCTGCCACCACCGCCGCTGAGCCTGCGTGGGTGGAGAGAAACAGAGACGTGAGTACGGGGCGTGTGTAGCTGCTGCTACTTTTTGCTGGAGGAAAACTTTGAGCCGTTACTCTTCTCTTTCTCTGTCTTTTTTGTTGCTTGCAAGCCTCTCTCTCTCTCTCTCTCTCTCTCTCTCTCTCTCTCTCTCTATCCCTCTCTCTCGCTCTCCCGAGGGTTGTATATCTTCGTCGACCAGAGGCTTGTACTTTTTCGGCGAAATGCAGGCGCGTGCTCGGAGCTCTCAGCCCAAAAGAAATTTTGGAAGCTTTGATGTACGCGCGCACTCGTGGAACGGAGATGATGCGCTTGTTAAGGGAAACTATTTTTTTTCGTTCGTTCTCCGTGTGCACATTTTTCGAAATTTTGTGCAGCGGCAAGAGAACTTTTTTTGTGTCTACTTCACCTTGATAATGCGAGAGTATTGTATAGTGCGCGGAAACGTTTTAATAATAACACGAAATTGCTTTTAATATCAATGGTTCTCTCTCTATCTCTCTTTCTCTCGTATTCCGCACTCGAGAGAGTATTTTCGAGTTAATAATTATAATTTTATCGCGTAATGGTAATTTTCTGGGAATATTTTAGTTGGTGTTCGATTAGATTGTTATTATTGTTGCTTATAACTAACTGCAATTGGTTTCATTTGCAATAATGTTTTTATAATTGTATTGATAACTTAAAATATTGTAATTCAACTTTTTAGATTATTGTTAATTATAGATATTTTGCTATGATTTGATAATTGATAATGTCTCGCCAAATATTCATTATACTATTAACAATTTGGTTCCATAAGTAGTTGTAATTTGAAATATCATCAAGGAATCTTGAATGTATATTACTTTATTTTATAGCCAGTATATCATAAATGACGCTTGGTTTGATCATTTCCAAGCTCGAGATATTCTATACAAAAGGCGCTTAACGATCTATTCAAAAGAGAAAAAGCGCGAAAAGAAACCCACCCGCAGAATTTTGTAATCAGGCAGAGGCACTCGACATCACTCGGTAATTTCCCAACTTTCAATCGTGAAAATTCCTAATGAGTATCACGGCCTATATAAGCATAGCCAAAAAGAGTAAAATCATATCGTCGAGGATGCCGCCGCTTTCGTGAAAAATAAGTTTAACGACTTGTGTCTTAAAAGCCGTGGCAGCGCTAGAACCGACGTTCAATATGCACACTCAGAATAAAATATCCTTTCTCTTTCTCCTCTCGCCTCCACACGGTCGAGTAATTTTGAACTCGTTCCAAAAGCTACGTTCGCTCGAATGTCCCTCCTATATATGGGATAGTGTTTGCGTGTGCATGTGTTCGTACGTGAGATTCATTAACTTTCACGTGCTCCACGAATACGCAGAGGGAGGCAGAATTTCGTTCTGGTCAGCCGACAGAAAAGTGTAATCGACAAAGTTTATCAGGTGGCCAGAGAGCAAGAGAGCTGTCATAGTAGCGCCGATGCTCTTCAGACACGATTCTAGCCAAGCACCTTTCAAAAAAGCTTCCGTGAGACGACGCCGAGTTTTATTTCGTGGCTGATATCGCTTCTTTGTTCACCGGAAAATCGTTCCAAATTTCCGAACAATTTGCAAAAATAACGTTTCCCAAGTAAAAATATAACGTATCGAGCATAGCGTGTAATGTTCACGTCATTGCAACGAGTTTCCACGAAGCGGTGTTTGCAGGCATTACGAAATTGCATTCATCTACAAAGTGAAGTTTGACATGATTGGATATTCATAAAATAGATTGGAGTTTGCAATAAACGTAATAACGTTTTGCGTTTGACTTTGTCTCTAAGTTAGGGCGAAAATTTATACATGTGCCCTATATAATCTATTACATTAATAAGGTATTTCTGATTACGTTGGATTGCCCTTGTGCATTCATGAACAATTCATCACGGATAGTACGTGTACATGCCTATTGGTTTTTCATTAAATACAAACAACAAAGTATTTAAACATATCGTCTTTGTAATATAATGTACGTTATTACATAAATTATCGCATTATCGAAGGTACTAGAGAACTAAACTGATTTGAATATTCCTGTATTTTGTGTTAATGAGTTTAATTTCCAATGTAAATTATATGGTATAAAGCATTCCTCGTGAGAATCCAATTCCTCCAAGTGTTCGACGACAAAAAGTGTATAGAAAAGATCGCCAAGATGGCCATAAAAAAGTCGCTTTTGGAAGTGGTTTAATTTAATATCGAGCACATTTCTTTCTTCTGCATAAATTGCGGTCTTCGACTGAGATATAACAGAGACTCAATTTTGCCCGAGCGCCAACCGCATTGATATATGTGCTTTTCTTCCGCGTGCGTGCGGGCAGGTTTCATCGTTATTTCCAGCGCTCTTCTTTTTTTCGGAGTCGCCTAGCGAAATTTAATTATAGCCTTCATTACAGAAGCTCAATTAAGTGTACTTGTTTACTTCTAATGTATTATGCGTTCGAAAGTTTGAATAAATGAATTAATTATAACGTGACGGAGATTCAATTATAAATTCCTATCTGAAAGGAAAACAAGAATCGTTCGGCTTTCTAATTAAATTTCGTGGTTGAGACTAATTTTCAAAACATATTCGCTGTTAGATCATTTCCTTCAAAAGTCGAATATTCAGTGTTTAGAGGGAAAACAAAAAAGAGCAGAAGTAGGAAGCAAATTCCACATGGTCACGATGAACCTATAAATATTTCAACGTTGCGAATGGAATTTATTGAGAGCAAACATAATTTCCAACGCGTGCTGTAGAACAAATATTTACTACATCGATACACTTGTTTTATTTCTTGCCAACATCGTCAGCTCTTCAATTGCTTTTCTTCGTCGCATATCTTCAGTAGCTATTGGATAAATATGTGTTCTTTGTGCGCGGTAATGAAAAAGTATCGCTGAGCACGTAAACTGTTGACAAAGCGAGTGCGAGCGTGACAATGCGATTTTTGCCTTTCATCGAAAAGAGATTGCACCTAGGATGAAGGTAAAGAAGGACTTTAATTAATTCTCATCCTTACCCCTAATTAGTCGCTCGTGTCCTTAGCCGTAATAAATTGTAGCCTCGACGGCTCGTGGGCTCTCTCTCTCTCTCTCTCTCTCTCTCTCTCTTGGTTTTAAGCGATTTTAATTAAAAGCAGACACCCCCGCTCTGTTTTCACCCTCTAACGCGCGCTCGGCGCACTTCTATCTGCGTCTCTTTTTGCGCGCGCGAAAGCTGCATCGCGTTTTCTCTCTAAACACTCGCGTGTGCATGTGTGTGTATGCGAGAGTGTGCGAACGGCAAGCTCTCGAGCGCGAGCGATTACGAAACTCAATTAACCGCTCGGTAAATGGTCGATAGCTCGGGAATTATTTACCGCGATAGTTTGATAAATGGACTGGAGAGAAAGAGAGAAGTACCAGTGGGAAAAAAATCAAAGGGAGAGATCGATTTCAAGGAGTCGATTTGTTGTTTATTACAACGGCTTTTGTATTTGCGATATGCGTTATTAATTCCTCCCGCTGTTCGTCGCTTTCCGACACCCGTTATTTCCTTTGCGAGTACGCATGTGCATGCTATCTGCGTAAGCGTGGGAGAGAGAGATATTAAATTAAAGAAATTCTTTGGGAAAGCGGCGCTCGTTGCAGCAGTAGCACCGGTTCGAGAGCGTGCAGACTACTAGGTGTGCGCTTTCATAATTGTGGAAGTTGCGCTTTTGTTTCGTTAACAATTGAACGTAACTCGGCGACGCCGCTGCCGTGTCTACATGTTATTCCCTTTGATGTCGCGTTTGCGTCGCGTCGAGCTTTTATGTACGCGGGTATAGACTCATGCACAAGTGTCGAGAGTGAGAGAAAGGGAGAGCAGTGCGTCGTCGCCAAGAACATTATTATTTCGTTTGCCGCTTGCGCGCATGCAGCTGTACAATAAATAAAACTTCCACATCGCTTTTCGTCGTATACCTATGATTTGCAGTAACGTTTCAAATCCATGTACTTATTCGCAAACATTTCTTAATTAAGTTCATTTGTTAGAAGTTAGAAAACTGTCGAATAAAGAGAAAACGCCTTTTAATTTGTTGCATGTTTTTGTCACGGAGTAATTAGAAGCTCGCGCTAAATTTACGGCCGCTAATTCGTTTAGATGCATATCAATTTACATTACTGCCCCATGCAAATGAAGCTCTTAACATGAAAACTTGGCGTATACGTAAATGAATAAAGAGACACAGTAAAAAACAGCCTTACTTTGCTCTAAATATATTCCGACGAGAAGGAAAAAAACCCGCTTCACTCCCTACTCTCCAATTAAGAACAACAAAGCCGGGCCATATATCTTCGGACTTTTCCGCGAACGCATCGAGCGAAAAAATTTCAGCTCACGAATAAATTCAGCGAGTTAGGAAGTTAGCCTCCTCTGGCACAACTTCTTGGCGTGAAAAATGCATCGCTTAATTCATACAAACTAGAAAACTTTTCGCTCTCCATTCCGAAAGTTGGCGAGGAAAAAAGCTATCGTCATATACGGGAAGGGTCCCGCGTTGGTTGGGCACCATTTTTCCCCAAGACAAACTCGAGTGGAAGGCGCGCAACTCGCTATAAAAATGCAAGCTAATTTATCGACACCGTCGGCGAAAAGTTTGGCTTGATGTCGTGAATTATTATGAGGCGGGGAAGCCCTCGAGGCCGAGCAAACCACAACGGCGAGAGAGAGAGAGAGAGAGTGAGAGAGAGAGACAGCTGGTTGGCTGCTCGCTTTATCTCGCCGGAGCTCCTTCCCGCCGCCGATACAAATGGCCAAAGTAAACTTCGCCATTACGAAGTGCGCGCCCGCGGAAGTTACTGCCGCCCCTTTGCCAGAGAGCAAAGGGGGCCGTGGAAGGGAAAGATCCCTAGAATCACCGTCTGGTTTATGGCCCTGGCAGCAGCAGAAACAGCAGCAGCAGCCGCCGCCGTCGACGTCTGCGGGATTAGTTTTGCAGTGCCCTGGTGCGGGCAGCTCCTTTAAAGTACCCATTCCATTCCTACCTCGAGCTTAAGGCGGCTTTTGTCTCTGACTATATGTTTAAGAGCCGTCCTCCCTCTCTGTCTCTATCTCTCTCACTTGGCTCAACGTACGTGTTCTTTTCTTTTTGTTTCACGACGAGAAGGAGTTTGGGGCGATGTTTAACGCTTTCGCCGGCTTATGCGGGACGAGTGCAGATATTGTCTGAGGAAAATAGAGAATGTAAGATGAGAAAAGTGAATTTGCGCTGGTATGCAAATTATTCGAGATGATATTCTCCGTGAGCAAAGGAACGCTGTTTACCGCAAAGGTTTTATGAGAAAGAATAGTGAAAACGCTACTGTAAATAAACGTATAATTTAAAAAGCCGTTGAATAAATTTTGATAGTCCGTTTGATAACTCTGAGAAGCTATTATCGTATGCAGATTTTGAATCATTAATATGAAGAGTCTGTATAATATGCTCGTTGTACTCTTTTTTAGAAGCGATTCTCCGGGTAAATAACCAGAGCATATATTATCCTTCTTTTAATACAGCCTAAACTGATTGAATTAAAAGCCATAAATTAGCAAGTAATTTCGGGGCTGTCAGTACCAAAAGAAAGTAAATTTCGTAAACTCATCGGAGCTCGCCGCCGTCCAAAAGAGATCTTTGATCATGCGCCTTCAATTTATTATCCCAGCTTCATTAGTTCCGCAAGTTTGTGTATATCCACACACATACTTCGCATGACAAAATATAAAGCAGCCAGCGAGCGAGAGAAGCGGGTATACGGGCCCATAATGGAATCATCGAGCATAAATACGCGATAAGGCCGTGGACTATCAAGTCAATGGAGAATTCAAAAGTTTTCTCCACTCATATATATACGCGTAAGCTCTTGCATACGCCTCTCAATTTCCTTTGGTTGGCGGCGACGGCCTCATAACTCACTCATTATCGCATTAACTGCTCAAAGAAAAAGGCGCACTTCCTCCTGCGCAACGTTTTCTCTCTCTCTCTCCCTCTCTTTCATCTCGCAAGTCCGATAAATTGGTTTAAATAGGCTTTTATAAAATACAGCCACAGGCGGACTACTGCTGTTGTGTTACCTGTGCTGTGGCAAAATTCTAGACACCGCCTTCTCGGGGCTAAAATTAATTCCCGTATTAAAATTTGGCTTGCAAATATTCTGAACCCGCGGCGGCCTCTAGCTACTCTCATGCTCACTCCATAGGTCGGCATACTAGAGCGATATTCGGCGGTACGTGCACGCGCGTAATTTACATCCGTTATTACGCAAGGCGAAAGCCCTGCACGTGCGTTTTCCCTCCGGATGGATCCCTCCAAGCGTTCTTTGTCTGAATTCTCGAAGCGAAGAGAGAGAGAGGGAGAGAGAGCGAGAGCGAGAGCGAGAGCAAGAGCGAGAGCGAACGAACGAACCAATGACAGAGCGGGCAAGGGTGACGATGATGAGCCTACGGCCCTTACGTAACAACCCTTTCGAAGCATCCTTCTATCTTTCTCTCTCTTCCCCTTTTTGGCCGAGGGGTTACAGACAGTTTCACGACTTTTCCGATTCCGTTCCAACGAAATTGGACGTACCAGCCGAGGGTTCGCTCTATGCTTTTCATCTCTCTCTCGCTCTGGAGATTTTTTCCTGAAGAAGTTTGCCTCTCGCTCCATCTCCCCAGGGATACGACGACGATGGCGAGGGCTTTGACTGAGATGCTTAGGGATGGGCGGTGGCCTTTTACGATGAAATCATCGTTTCAATGTGTAAGCGTTTATTGTCGATATGAATGTGCGCGCGCAAGCGCTATCCTTATAATCAGTGGTCACTCGACAGCGGAAACGCTCGGCTTTGCTTGTAGATGATTGGATTGCTTTTGTGAGTGCGTTATTTTGAATGGAATTCATTAGCCCTCCATGACACTTGCAAAGAGTCAGAGCGAAAAGTAAGATTTTATTTTAAAAGCTTAACTTTTGTTCTAGAATTCATTTCGACATACTGTGGGTAATTGATAAAATCGTAGATGTTAACTTTAGACTGGACAAATAATTTTATTTGACGTCTTTATTAACGCTTGGCCCGTGACAGAGCCAAGTCTATCTACATGCACACAATGCATAAGCTTCCGTAAAACTGACTGTACGCTATCCTGGGCTTTGCAATCTCTCGCATTTCCTACGCCTTTGTTTAGCGCTTTCCAGACTTTTCTGACATTCAACAGATGTTTGATAACGTGCTCTCTCCCTCGAAGGATATTCGATAAAAACCACTTGCTTATTCTCAAAATTGATCTCGTATACAATCGTAAATATCTCTATACTTCACCTCCCATCCCTCAAGGCTTCCAATAATTGTTAAAATTCTAAAACCAAAGGGAGCCTGTTAGCATATTGGATAGATTTATGATGAATGCTGTAAAGAATGTCGAATAACATTTAGTTTGCCTGTTGCCAAATAAAACACGGGTGGATAATGTTATTCTGAAGTATCATTCCGCTGTATACATGAATATTGAGATGCTGCGAGAATCCGTATTGCAATGTAACTTAAATACACGCGGTGAATCATTATGGTGGAATGTCTGAATAGATTAATTCGGAAACATGATAATCAATATTGCAACCAATGAAGCTTTGCTTGCGAAATACTGTGATCTAATCAATCGACTAAAATTACACGATCAATGTACAATTATGCTAAACTATAAGCTGAATCATCCATATTAGATTCTCAAGTAGCGTTAACATCTCGTTGGATTTGAAATAATATTGAGCCAATTGCGCATTTCATTGATGACGATAGCAATGAAAACAGCGAAACTTGGTAAGCGGTTGTGAATGAAAATTGAAAAACCATAGTTTGGGAAAAAGTAAGAAAGCTGTATAACTGCATCACCAGATAACTGTAAAAAAAATCAGGGCGCGGAAAACACCTTTGTGGGCGCGTTTGCTCAAACAGGCCTGAACAAAAGGCCTCGCGCAATTTCCGCAAGGGAGCGAGCGAGCGCCAAAATTTCTCGCCCGGAGAAACTCAAAAACTAGAGAGAGGGGGAGGAAGAGAGGTCGAGAGAGAGAGGAAAAAAGTAAAAAAGTCGGCGCACGCCACGAGGCAGTGGTGATCGATCAATCGTTGTGAAACTCGTGTATCGGAAGGTCGGCCGCCGGGATTCTCATGGAAATTTTCATATTCATGTATTCATTGTTTATCGCGGCGGCTAGCAGCCCCACCACGAGCAGTGCCGTGCGGACTCCTCTTTCCAACGGCGGCATAATGCTCGGTCAGTCACAGTCAGTAGCGCTGGGACAACAACGCGTCCGACAAATACGCTGCTGTCCGTCTCGGAGAGCCACCAGCAACACAGTCAACATGTAATTGCTCGATCGCCCGTGCATAAAGTTTCCCTCTAACCCCTACCACCACATCGCTACAGCTCTCTTGTCCGACGATTGACGGCGCATCGCCGCGATCCTCCTACATGTATACGCGTATTCGTGTACATGTAGGAACGGCAGCGATACGCGCCCGCGTCCGTTTTTGCGCACCATTTTCTCACGTATTGCTCTGTCGACTCTTTCATATTTTTCAACCGGGCGAGATACTGAGTTTTCCCTTTCTTCTTTTTTTCCAATCATGCGCGCCACATTTATATTGCTCCGCTCTGCATTCCTTTTGTATACCCTCAATTTTTGCACTTTTATGAATGGAACGCTGACTTTGGAACGCGAGCTTGATACCTATTAATTGAGTTGCTTGTCACTCACTGCAAGATTATTTCAGAAACTAGTCAAATCGTCAATAATTTAATGAATCGAAAAGACCTCATTGGGAGCTTGAAAATTGTTCAAATTAAAAGAAAAACATGGCAAAATTTTACGTATCTAGTCAAATGTTCTCAAACTGAGACTTTGAAAATAGACACCGACGAAATCAGTATATTTGCTCATTAGAGCTCGAACTTTCTGGGCGTTTCGTTGGGCCGGGCGAAATTGCGTGTACAGCAGTCACGCGTTTGCTCGCTCGCGTAAAGCCAAAAAGACGCAGCTACGAGTCGTAATGAAAGGGATCCCAGGCAGTTCTGGGAGAAAAAGGAGAAAACGATCAAAAGAGAATCCGCTTCAAACGGTGCAAATAAGTGAAAGCTGGACCAGGGGTTCTTCTCGGCTCTTGATCAAAACTCGATGAAAGCCCCTATTGTAATTGAACACAGCGACGAAGACGACTGTCCTCTCTTTCGCAAAAACACTCTCTGGTAAGCTATGGATGCGTCGCCCCTCGGTTAATTTTTCGCTGGGCTGCACCTGCGGCCCTCATGGGCCTCGAGCCTACAGATCGATAGAGCCAACTCGACGACTAACTTTCTCCCTCCGTAGTCGTCCTGACGACTTTGATATTCAAGTCGAGGGCTGAAATGAGATTTTCGGCGCGAAGGAGGAACGCAGTATTAAAAGCCGAGGGTCCTTTTCTTCTTCGTAGCCAGCGAGAAGAGGATTCTTTGTTTGGTTGTGTGTATTCTCGCGGCGCCGCGTCGCTTTTATGTGTTTTGCAAATTTCACGGGTAGTCGAGTGTGCCACTTCCTCTCTCTCTCTCTCTCTCTCTCATTTCTCTACCAGTACATGTATGTGTGTATGCATAGTGAACAAGTAAGTTGTATAGCGAGGTAGAGAGAGTCTGGCGAAATGAAATTCTAGAGTGAGCGGAATTAGAGTTTCGAAATTCGCGTGTGTGTAACTTTCCACGAGAGAATAGATTTTATGAAAATTTCTTGATGCCGGGCGCCTGCTGCATAAATGGAAAGTGTTTATGCTAAAGTTGCCCCTAGGCAAATGAATTGTGAATATCTCGCGTCGAGAATTCCGAATAATTCATTTGCAGTACGGATAGTCATACGTGCAGAGACGGTATTATTGTAATACAGCTATGTTTCTCTGCTAATGAACGATGTATAATATATTGCTATTAGAATTAAAAACTCGGCATCTGTTTGATCTCAAACATAGTGATGTATAAAAGCGCAATCTGTTGTTGTTGATCAAAGAGGCAATAATTATCGTGGCATATTATTGACGATAGCTATTGCGGAACTATAACAGAGGATGGCTTAAATTTTAAACAGCTAGTGTCAGAATATCTTTCTGTTTACTCTGCGCAAGCAAATATTTCAGTCAAGATTCAAATATAACTGCAGTAATAATTTTGGCGAATAATGTATTCAAATAACAAATATGAATTTCTCTCAATCAAACTATGTCACTTGGTACGTGGACTGTAGTAATCCGTGTATGTTATTAGATGACGTGTCATTGATTAATGATAGTGTCCTCGAGGTTCAAATGCATATTGTCGATGTAGTTATAAATAAGTCTGAATCAACTAATAATACATAACCGAATAGAAAAAAAAATGTTAACGTTTTATTAGATTATTCACTAGAAATGAATGCCAAGAGTCGACGAAGCGTTACGAGCAACACATGCCGAATCTGAATCCCGGCAAATAACTTGACGCGTAGCGGCGAGTAGAGAAAAATCAAGCCCCGCAAAAAGTCGACTGAGCGAGCGCGTTTCGGCAGTCAGCCTTCCGTTGGTGGCGCAATAAAAGAAAAGAAGGGTAGTCGCATATCAGCGCTCGATTAATATGGAATCCGAATCGCTTTTTAATTCCTGCTCCTTCCTCGCACGGCATCCTTCCTATACCTCTGAATGTGCGCGCGTGTCGGGGTGTCGCATAATAACGCGGGGTGTCTCCCTTACCGTCAATTTCACTAATCATTCGGACCTCTCTCTCTCTCTCTCTCCCTCTCTCGTGCTTTTTTGCTTCTCTTCGCGCGCCCTCTTTCTCTCTCTCTTTCTGCAAATGCGCGTCATTAGAGCGCGTCGCGCGTCCTAAGCGCTCATCTACATTTTTCGCTTAATGCGCGCGCTTGTTTCGCGTGCGTGCGCGAAGAAAGAGCGACGATAAAAATGCGTACGAGGGAGAGATAATCTCTCTGTCTTTCTTTCTCCGTTTCTCGCGTTCATATCCGACAACGCCGGCCCCCTCTCTCGCTCTCTCTCCCTCTCTCTCTCTCTCTCTCTCTCTCTCTCTCTCTCTCTCTCTCTTGATGGCGAAGAGCGAGAGAGAGAGAGAGAGAGCTGACGAGGGAAGGAAAAAAATTGCGGCGCGTCGGTCGTCCTCGTCGCGCCACTTGAAATCCCCGGGGTGGCTGGTGTTTTTCACGGCTCGGAAAAATGGCCGCCATCCCCACTCTCGCACGCACGCATTGGATTTTCTCTCTTCATACCCCATTCGTTCGTTAGCCGACGCGCGCCCCACCCTCTCGCGGCGGCGGCCGCCGCCGCCGCTACCTTCCCCACCACACGTTTCCCAGCTAACGCCGCCGCGGATAGTCCACGACACAGAGCGCGAGAGAGACAGAGAAAGAGATACGAATATTGTTGGCCTCCGCCAAATTTATAACTAATTATAAGAGAGTACGAAAGTTGGGACTGGAGCCGCTGGACAAGAAATCGTATTAATTGGGCCGGCGAACTTTTTAAACTACGCCTAACGGCTTAAGGTGAGGATTTCACGGGAGCCGCAACTCATTAACCCTCGTCTGCGGATTCCCGAAATTTATTGGCCCTGGGATAGTAGAGTCGGAGAAAGGGTGGACAGAGAGGAAAGAGCGAACGCAGAGAAAACGCCCATAATTAACGCTACGCGCACCGAGAAATCTGCACGAGAGGAAGAGCGAGACTCGCTGGTCGACGACGACGATGACGAACCCCAAACCCTTTGACGACGGTTCACAAGGGTTGATTTAGCGAGGGTAGACTTTTTAGATATGGGATAACTTCGAGGTTGGCTAGTTCTGTGGATGAAAATGAGTTTGAATAAGTGAAAGTATTAATTATTCTATTTCCAGGTCCTGATTTTACGTGACCAGATGTTATTAAAAATAAATGGACAGAGAGTTGTTTCGGATTATCACAAAAAATTTGATGACAATAGCAATATTCGTCACAATCCAGACTCGACAATTATTTCGGATAAAAATCCTCTACTTAGAAAGTTATTATAGTTGGCGATTTTTGATAATCGGCAATAATTCCGCTGAAGAATTAAACCGAAAGATTAAGCTTTGAATTTTAGAGGAGAATGCGCGTCCGATTTAAAAATTCGCGATGAGAGCCGAAAGGTACTAACAAGCAAAGCGGATAATTACCGTTGAAAAGTCAAAAGCGCGGGCTGGCTCCGCGAGCGCACGACGTGCAACCGATAGAAATTATACAGTCATGTAGCCGTGCGCGCGTATCCGCCGGTTAATTTCCGTCCCCAACAGCGTTCCAGACTAGTTAATGCAAACTATAATACCCGCAGTGGAGCGCAATATCGGCGCATTATGCCGAAGAATTGTCCTTTCTCCGGAGGCCAAATTTAGAATGGTATCCTGGACTCCCTTGCCTGGAAGTATAGCAATTCTCAAGCTGGCGCATTTAATTTCATAGAGCTTTCCAGTTGTTCGGTGGGAGGGTCGAGTGAAGAGAGGAAATAGAAAGAGAGAAAGCGCGGGCGCTTGTTGTCTGTTGAGTGGAAGTTGGCAAACTTTGTTTCGCTGTTGTTGGTCCGGCTGCTGCTGGGTGAATTTTAATTAAAGTTTTCAAAGATTTTTTCGGGAATTTCGGCGGTTGCCCGCTCGTGCTCTCACCTACTGCTGCATTGAATTATTTGCACGCTACCTCGTGGCGAGCCCGCATTCAGCGCCAGTTGTAAGCTGCTTATTTCGATAAAGCAACGAGTAATACCGTGTAATGGTGGTACTTTCGGTGAATTATTATCATCAGCTGACATTTTACATCAACTATCATCGTTGCCTCAAAGTAGGCAAGAATGAATAGGCAAGTTCAGTAAACAGGAGGAAGGATAAACAAAAAATTTATAAATCAGCGGCAATAAGAAGATAATTATCAGCGTTGCAACGAGACTGCTGCAAGCAATGTCTTTTGAAGTGCCCCAGCCCCGTAAATTTTTCCCTCTCGCGTTCCTTCTCCTCTCGCGGCAACAGACTCTTCCATCTCTTCTGATTCGGATTTTTTCGCCTGCGTTTGTTCGTCCCCACCATCGCAGAAAGAGGGGAACAGCAGAGCGAGCGATCGGACTGCCATCTCTTTCTTTTTAGGGCAAATTACGCGTGTACCGCCCCTCCTCGATCGTCCTGCTGCGCCCTCTGCCGCTAATTTTTATTTTCCCACAAGCGCCGTTTTAAAAATTACCCAAGAGCCCCTTGCCTCCCCACCGTGGTATCTAGCGGAGGGATCTGATTCCTCCCCGTCGCGCGTTGCGACGTTTTTTTCCCTCTCTCTCTCTCGCCATCAGAAAAACAGGAGAGGGTAAAAGAGGCTGTTTTTTCCGCCCCGCGCCCCACCGAGGCGATCTCTCTGACTCGTCTTTTTGCCTACTTTATCTCTCCTTCTCTTTTTCCTCTTTCTCTCTTGCTCGCTCGCTCTCTCGCGGCCAAGCAACAGAGACAGTCCGGAAAAAAAGGAGAGGAGAGCGCGTGATGTATTGCACTGCCTCCAGCGTGCGGAGAATGGCTATGTTTGGTTTAGTTTTTCCCGCCGAATTCCCTTTCCGAGCTTAGGAGAGTTCGCCTGTCTATCTGATCTGTAAGGCACACACACACGCACACAATCCAGCCAGCGAGCGGTTTCAAATTCGCTCTTCTTAGCAATGATTAATTATTGCCCGGGCTAGCACGCTGCTTTAGCTCTCCGCCTACCCCCAAATCCTCTCTGCTGCTGCTGCATTCTACCTCTTCAATATTTAGCCATTTTATTAAGGCTGCAGTCGCGCGTAGATATATGTTGTTTTAATGGAGTTTTGGCGCGGATAATTTGGATTTTCATACTCTCGGTCTTGTTTTTTCTCCTCTCGCTCACTCTCTCCCGTTACGCCACTCGCTCGCTCACTCGCTCTTTATATACGCACTCGCCCAACGTCGCTCGTATAAGGTTTGAGCTCTAGCTTTTCATGAGGATCGCTAAGTTAATTAAAGAGCATTTTTGGAACACCAAGCTTTCTCTCTGGCGTTAGTTTGCGCGAGCCTTTGCTCAAACGCACGCACGCACGCACGCACACACACACACACACACACGCCTACACACACACACACACACACACACGCCTACGCGAGAATATTGTGTTTACTTTTGAAATTAAATGTACGGAGAATAATTCGCGTTAGACTATTTTGTTAGAAATTTCCGAATTTTAATCGCTCGCGGAACTCGTGTTGTTTTAGTCGCGTTGAATAAGCTTAGCGAGATTCCTTGATTAGCTTTTAATTGAATTATACTGAAAGTTTTGGAGTACTAGTTTATTTTGGCATTTTATCATAAGCAAGTATCGCAAAATGTCAGTACTTGAAATATCCTTTCAATAAAATTAATTTGCATAATAAACTTTTGTTCGTAAGATTCATAAGATCGATATATTTCACGTTTTATTGCAAGATCAATATAGAAATCCTATTGTTATGCAATATCGAATTTCTTTATGATTTAAATTATCTTGAGAAATTAGTTCCATATAACAGAAGCGATGACCAACGAAATAGCCGATATCGAAATGACTTGAAACACATTCATCGATAGCCTATGGGGTTTCATTTGATTTCATTTCAATGTTTAGACGTACAGAATGAAAAGATGTTCATGAGTTCGTACATTCCTCGCATCTTTCTAGAAAAAAAGCAAAAAGAAAAGAAACCACGCGAACGTCACAGACAATTCAGCGGGCGCTGATTGATACAGATGCGCGGACATTCGGTCAAACAGCTGGGGCGAAGCCCCATAACTCACTGGCGGCCGCTCGCCTGCGTTCTACAACGGCGGGCGCACAAAACGCTCCCGAACTAATTCCATAATCCTCGCATTGCCTCGCTCGCTCGAAAAAGTATAAGAAAGAAACTTCACTGCGGTTTTCTCTATTTTCCTTTGTTTTTCTTTTATTTTTTTCTACGGAACCCAGGCGCGGACTCAGGCCAAATATTCGCCACGGCTGTACAGCTAGTCCGCTAAAAAAGAGGGCCATCATCAATCTTCTGAAAATCGTGCGAACTTGCAGAGGCGACGTCGTTGCCGCGCGTGGCCGGATAATTCGTATAGGGCCGAGATAATTAAAATGGGTTTGCGGAAAACCCGTCAACCGTGATGCTCAGATAGCCGCTCTGCAGGCGAAAATTATTCTATGAATTCTGATCGTCGCCACCACCACCACCACCACCACCACTAGCGGACGTTCTCTCGCGCGAGCATTATGCGGCCGCGTCGCTCTGAAAAATGACAATTTTTCGCCGGACAAAGAGCGAGAGAGAGAGCACCGCTAACGAGAAACTTCCATTAGCAGCGAGAAAGAGAATGCGTGCGTGCGAACGAACAGATTTTATCGGCGATAAGCTTTTTTCTCTCTTCGCCTTCGTATATACGTACCAGTATGTGAGTACGTGTGTGTATGTTTGTGTGCGTGTGCGGTAGCCGGCTGCAGTTGAAAAACAAAGGAGCCGGCGACTCGATCCCCGCGTTAATGTTACTTGTAACGCGGGGATTGAAGCTCTTGTGTGCGCGTGCAAGAGAGAACGAGTGGGCAGAGGGTCTACTTCCTCTATTTTTCTGCAAAGAGCGAGCCGTTGCTCGACTGCTGTTACTAGGCGCCACGGGCTTGTCGCCAATGCAAATCGAACCTTAAGCACGCCGGAGTGCATTTTACGGCTTGCCAGGGGAAAAGAAAGAGCTAGACCGGCATACTCCTTGCTACTGTCACTGCGAGTTTCGCTAGACTCGGATTCAATGGATAAAATATCAGACTTTCTTCTTCTGATATTATAATACGATCTTTGTTTAATTCTTAGATATGTAACGAATTTTTGAGCACCTAGAAAGAGTCTGTACCTTCTATACATTCTATCATGTAATCGCATACAAATTGACATTAGTCGATATTCACATCGACATTCACAGAGTGAATGTGCATCGACAAACATGTTCGGTTGTTTTAGAGATTTTTCGGATGCTCTTACGATTACTCATTGGATGTGGATGACGCAATATGGAGCTGCACTCCTTGCACCCAATCAATTTTGGAGTGAATTCACAAGTAATTTGGTAATTGATAAGCTGACTTGGGAGTGCGATTATTATCAACTGAAAAATTTGAATAAAAGGCAGCGTAACGACCGCAGACATCGGAAGTGAAACTGCATAACGCAACAACGGCAGCAGTATCAGCAGTAGCCGGGGACTTTTGTTTTTCGCATGCCCGGCAATGCGGCGCCGCGGTTTCATAAAACGCCAACGAAAACATGAAGGACGGGCTCAGTGAGAGGGAAAATTGAATCCTTTCAAAGTTATTTCAACCTTCGGCGACTGGCTCTCTCTCTCTCTCTCTCTCTCTCTCTCTCTCTCTCTCGTTTGGCTCGCGCGACGTCGTTGTACGAAAATTGCACGCTGACCGCGTCATCGCTCTTCGTAGCGCGCGCGCCGCGTAGCAACACGCATTTTTACGGCGAATGAAATAAAGAGCTCGCAGAAGAAAAATAGCTGGACAAAAAGTCGAAAAGCACAACAAAAGCAGATAAATAAAGGATAGAAACAGCTGGGCAATAAAGGGCAAGGTTCCCTTTCTCTCTTGTGAGACAAATGAAGAGAGCCCATGGCGAGTGCGTTTTAAGACTGGCGTCCTCGACAACAGCGCAGACTCGCCGGCTGGGCCAATCATAGCCAGGCGTATACATTTTTGCCGACTGCTCTGCGCTCGCTGTTACTCTACCTCTGCAGGCTTTTCCCCTTCTAAGGCGAGCCAAAAGGCTATATGCCACGAGGGGCGGCAGAGTGGGAGCGATCTGCGCAGTACGCTACTTTTGTGAGCGCTTGCGATGGCGCCCCTGTGCGCGCGTATACGCGCATACGGGAACAACGAAAGAAACGCCCGTACGAGAAAAGGGGATCAATTTCCGAATAACAGAGAAAACCTACTTGTTTGCAACACTTTCAAGGCTTTCCTGCATCGATTTTGCTCGATTTTACTTTCTTCTGTAGCTTTTTATTTCCAAATACCTCTATCTTTAACAAATGTATTACTAATGCTTATTCATTAAATACGATGAATACTGGTAGTGCATATTTGTTAATGATAAATTTATCCGTTTTTCACTGACTACTAATAATTTAAATTTATTCAATACCAAATATCGCAATATAGAACTTTTCAAAAGTACGTATTATTAATCAGTCAATTCGCAATGAGAAAAGAATGAGAAAGAAAAATGAATGGATTTTTACCGTCTTCTGACAATAAATATTCGTTTGATGTTATATAACTTTACTTCGTGAACATGTCTTGCTTATTCGGCAGATTAATTTCAATCTCCAATATCCGCGTTCAACTGTAACAGAAAAGAAATTTTTCATTAAGAATATAATCATATTCTATAATTAAATAATATCAAGTTAACTAGTTCGATAAGACCGTTGAGAAACGAAGCGGCATCGACGTCACACGATCGATCTTGAAAGCGATCAGGTGATCGAGTATATATAGGCGGCTTCTTGGCACGGAGGCAGCGACTTGACCTTCAACAGGCCACGTTAACGTGCGCACACGAGAAATCAATCACGGCGATGTATAAACGCGGTCAGGGGCGCAGCGCCATACCACCTCTCGCCCTCACTGACTCTCTCTCTCACTCGCTCGCTCAACCTCATCTCGTCGCTCTCTCACTCTCTCTCTCGCACTCTCTCTCCCTCTCTTTCTCTCTTTCTCTCTTTCTCTTCTCGTCCAATATTCCGTGTCCACGTGAGCGGCGATATACCGTCGACGTGTATTACTCCCGGCAGACGACGATCGACAAAAAGATGAAGAAGCAAAAAAAAGCAACATAGCATCGAACAACGCGCAATCTTTCACCGAGTCACACTTGAAATATATCGCGCAACACTACAGAAGTTAACCCTTCCCAATGGCGATTATTCATCGAATCTATTTCCAGGACTGAGAAGGTTTTATACTGGCTGTAAGCTCGCGTTCACGTAATGTGGTCACAGCTTATCGCATACCGGCAGCCTTGCAGGAAGATATTAAGAGACTTCGATCAAGGTGCTTGTTTGCTGATTCTCTCTCAAAGTTTGTTCCTATCTTTTTTAGTTGTGAGATGGTATTAAGATTAAACGTTCCGAGAGAGTCGTTAGACTGAAATATACTCGTTGCTTTTTTTCATTCTAGTAAAAATATCCTGAAAAATTAGACGATTACCATTGATAGTTTAAACGCTTGCATTGTAATTTGAACTGACATCGGTGGAACAAAGCTCTTTTCTACCCTTCACTCTTCTTATCACACATCCACAGCTTCAAAATTGAATAATTTATCGCGACGCGAGGTCAATAAAAGCTGTTGCTTTCTCTCAGTGCCTCTGTCTAGCATAGAGAGAATCCCTTGCCGTAAAAGACAAATCTCGAAGGAGTGTATTTAGGTTTGGTTGCTCTCCGGGATAGCGTCTGGACCACAAGCTCCAGTGAGGGTTCACAGATGCGGGAGAGACTCAACTCACACGTTTGCAATTTCTTGTGCTTTGCGCGCACATTGAAAGAGCTAGACGTGGGAGGTTAATTTTCCATTTGGAGGCGAAAATTTCGTACCCGGCAGTCGGCTCGAGCGGACGGGAGGGTAGAAGAGAGAGAGAGAGAGAAAGAGAGAGAGAGAGAGAGAGAGAGAGAGAGAGAGAGAGAGAAAGGGGGATATGTATTAGCCCCTTGGCGTCCCCTCGTCGTTCTCCATTCTTTTTCAACCCGTTCTCTCGCTCCCCCTCTCTCTCTCTCTCTCCGCTTTCGCGAGAATCCTCACGATAAATTATGCCGTGCGCACAGAGGGGGGAAATAAATGACCCACCCTCGAGTCCGCCGGCAACGCTGCTGCCGCTGCCACCGCCGCCTCCTCTTTCTCCTCTACCTCGTCGTTCTCCTTCTCCCTTTTCTCTCTGTCTCCACCCAGCGTGGAAAGCCGGCTTTAAAATTATAATGGCACGCGCAATTTTGATAACCGTTGCCCTGAGGTGCTCTGTGTGTATCCTCTCTCTCGCTCTCGCCCGTTCCGAGCTCGCTTGGAGTTTGATATTTCACTCCTGACTCGGCTGTAACCTCCCTTCCGGCGCAGCATCATTATACTGTTTTCTCTCTCTCTCTCTCTCTCTCTCTCTCTCCCGTCTGTCCCTCTCTGTCTCATTATTTGTCGGGCGCCACTGCCGCCGCCCTTCCTCTAATCGCGTGCGCAGCCGAGATCGATCCGAAAATGAGCTCCTCTTTTTGCTAGCTCTTTCTCTCTCGCTCTTCCCTTTTTGCACATTTTCGTTCGACCTGCTCGTTTTTTAGCGCGCGTGCGTGCACCTCGCAAGCGAGAGAGCTAGTGTTGCGTACCTCTGCATGTGGGCCTGCGTATTTTTTTTACATGACGAGATATTCCATTTTCTTGCGCTTTTTGGATCGGGTAGAGAATCGTTGTCCTCCTCTCGCTTTCTTTTTCTATTGCATAATAATTAGTGCGAGCGCGAGCGCTCGCTCGGTGCAGGCCTCGCTCGCTTGCGCACGGCGCGCGCTCTTCTTTTTTTTCGACTCTCTTTTCCCGGCCGAATATTCGTTAAAACGCTGAATGCCGAGAATTCTCCCGTGACGCGCGCTGCATTGAAATCCCGGCAATGAGCTTTTCCTCTCTCTCTCTCACACACACACTCATTCTCTCGCTCTCTCTCTCACTCTCTCCTACGCGTGCCTGCACGTAAAAGAGCGAAACAGAGAACTTCAAGTGCGACCACGGTCGTTGCTACGTTACCTATGCGAATTACGATGCGGTGGATAGACAGAACAGCATCGCGCCGCGATGAGAACGCCAGCGAATATAAGTTATATGAATACGTCGAGTTCTGCGATCACGTATGCGCGGACTGATAATATCGCTATTGCTGAATGTATGGAAAAATAATTCGTCATTAGAAACACTGCTTTTCAGTTATATTCTGAAAGTCTATTTTTATTTACTAAAGAATCGAATTGAAAAAATACTAAAATTCACGCATCTTTACATCAATAGTTCGTTAGTTTGAATTATGTGGACGTTTTTCTTATGTAAAAAATCAACTGCGCTCATCGTTGTTAATTTTCGTTCAACGTTGACAATTTCAAGACTCAGCGAAACACATTCGTTAGATCACCGTAGTGTATTCATTCATAACATTGTAATAGACAATGTAACAATAATGAATTCACTATGGTAATCTTAATGTATACGTTATTCTTTAAATTCACAATAGCTATGGATAAAATTTTTTTCAATGAGTAATGCAGTCAATAGTTTATAGGGTAAATTTCCTTTTAAATCGAAATTATGACTTTTCATAATTATTTTTTTTATGCTTAGGTAAATGTAAAATAATAATTCTTTCTTCATTATCATTTAATAATGTAATTTCTTTTTTGTGAGAAGAGTTTGTTCGAAGATCATTACCTGTTCGAGTTGATGTTTGAACAATAATTGAAAATTGATTCGTAACGTTTGGTTGAGATATATCCGTCCATGTAAAATCATCGGTGATACAAATTATTTGATTGAGTCAAAACAGCTGTACTGTATATAAAATTGTTTTAATTATCAAAAACACAGAGCAATCAATTCATATACAACACTCTGTACACAACTATTTTCAATTTAACGACTGCCATATTGATTAACTTTGTAGAATTGTTCCATATAAACGAACATTCGTCGAATTCCTACGTACATATACCAATATCTTGGGAAAAATACATACCCATGAAAGTTCATAATATTCATATATAAGCCCTGGTTTAATTTAATTTGTCAGAGTAAGAAGAAAAAAACTAAAAGAAAATAGATATACTTTTTGTACGAAGCCTGCAAATAGAAGATTAAAAATCTCGTTTAAGCAAACTGACGGTCAAAAGAAGACATGCAATGAAAACTAACTGTCGTCACACGTGTGCGTGCGCATCGGTGTGTATGTGAATGTGTCACGTAGAGTACTCGGACTCCCGATAAAAGCAGGCCATTTTTCGCAATCTAACGCGCGCTCATGGCAATGTGGCCGCGAGCGAAATCGCGTTTGCCACCACACCGGCCGAGCGAGAGCGAGAGAGGCCAAAGGCATGCAAACTTAGTGTGCACCGGACAAAGAATTCGTTATCACAGCGAGTCTCCATTTCATTTCTTGGTCTACCAACTCGCCACTCGTCTACCTCTGCCTCATCCGCTGAGAACGGCGCGTTATTATGCCTCCTCGCTTTTTGTGGCTTCCAAATCTCAGATGTCAGCGGCACAACGCGCGTGTCCGGTGGAGTTAGATGGTCTGGTGGAAATGGAATCTGCGCGTTCTCTCTCTCTCTCTCTCTCACACTCGGGCAACCTAATAAATACTTGGCTCGATTTCGCCTGGACGAAGTTTAATGAAGCTCTCGAATGAATCGCGTGAGTTCTCTGTTGGTTAACCCCTTGCAAGCGCAGGTAACCATAGACTTTTCAACGTCAAATAGAGAGGCAACTGCCTAGTATTACACACAAAGTTCGGAATTGCCATTAGCTGGAAAATGTTTGGGGAAAGAGAATTTTGAGTGAAACCTGCTCGCTAGAGAGAGAGAGAGAGAGAGAGAAACACATGGAGCACGAGCGTACGCGTGTGTTTGGTCAGTGCATCGAATGAAAGGAGACCCTATGCACTCGTATTCACGTGCGCGCACATGCACACACGGCTACCAGTGTGTGGAACTGTTGTATTGTGCGTGTATACTTCGGAACCGAAATAGCCAAGCCACGTTTGAACATTGATGTGATATAAAACATTTGCCACTCTGCACCCGGAAAATTGATCTTGATTTATCTAGATTCTTGTTTAATGAGCCCGCATAAATACCATGTCGCCGATGCCAACTATCACATGCCAAACCTCCCACTTTGTTTATGCCCCGTGAGTGCTTGCTCAAGCTTTTCATAGATGTAATCATTATTATGCTAAATTTCTTGTTCGGCTTGTCATATACTAGATTTTATTTAATATTCGGCTCAGTTTTCGGCTTGTCAAATAGCTTAAAAAATGTATTAAATATCAGATAAAGCTTTTTGACAAGCATATTCCACCCTGAATATTACAGTGTTCGGAATGTAAAAGCAGAGTAGGAATTTGAAGAAAGTTTGATACTGCTTCATTAGGCGATTTTTATCTGTATAATATCTTTTAGATTGATGATGTAACCACTAATTTTATAAATAACTTATTATTTTACAATTTGTAATTAAAATTACATGGAATGAACATGATAATTAGGTTGATTAAAATAAATCGACATCTGTTATCAAGTATTAAGCCAATAAGAATCGTCGGCGTAAATCTAGACAACGCTCGTCGGGCAGTCCAACGTTGCGCGTAGCCTGGACACGCACGAGTTTATTTGAAAAATACGCAGCGCCAGGATAATGTTTGTATAAAAGAATTCCGAAAAAAGGAGGACAAAAACGAAAACAAAGGAGAGCGGCCGCTCGCTCGTGCTCTTGTGCATACATGCGCTTTTTAATTACTCCCCGTCGTTCGGCGGGCTAGGAGGCGGAGGGTGAAAAACTGGCGGCCACCAGTGCCGATGCCACCGCGCTCTACCTTCGGAAAAAAATGACGTGAAAATAGCAAGTATACGAAACAAAGACGGAAACATCGAAGCTTAGGAGAGCGAGGATCATTATTAAAAAACATATCGTTTCTATTGAAAAGAGATAGGGTGAGAAAGAGGAAATCTAAGTGCATTGCATTCGTTCGCGGTATTTAAACATCGAGAGCCGACGCCACCGCCGCCGCCGGTGCCACTATCGACCCAAGCCTGTACGCGTCGATTTTTTACTTTCATGCACGCACACTCACCCACGTATACGAGCAGAGCAGTGGATGAATCCTAATTTCACTCGGCATTCGGTGCAGCTGTGGCCTCAGCAGTAGCAGCACCAGCACCAGCAGCACCAGCAGCAACAGCAGCAGGGTAAACGGCTCTTGCTCGAATTTTTGCCTTGGAATTTTGGAGTTGACGAACTGATACTTATTTGGAAAACGGACAAGAACAAATCTAACAGCAAGCATCAAGTTTTTCCCTCTTTTTATTCGTCAATGTCTTGTTTTTTTTTTCATTTTTCCGAACAATAAAATGGCAAATTAGTAGTTATCGGAAAAAAAAGTTTGGTTGTTGGCATTGGATCTTAATCGACCAGTCAATATCCACGAGTGGAGCGCGTGATCGGCGGGGCCAATAATTTTCAATTAACTTCAACTTCAGTCCGTCAATTCTCTATTAATCACCTGCGTCAAAACAATTCGAAAACATTCCGATTTCCTTGATCGACGTTTCTTCGCTTTTCTAGCGTCTCCCTCTCTCTCTCTCTCTCTCTCTCTCTCTCTCTCTCTCTCTCTCTCTCTCTATCATATCTATCTAATCGATGGAACTCGATCGTTAACTCTTCTCGCTTGCGCAGATGTACAGGACTTCCTTTTAGTATGCCATGTCAAGAACGGGAGCACGCTCTGTGTGTGTGAGCGCGTGCAGGAAAATTCAATTTACGGTCATACGGCGTCGTACAGGAAGCATTGATTATCCGAGCAGAAATTTTTAAATCGGTTATCGATTACCGAGCCGCGCGAGAATAAGAGAGAAAGAAAGAGAGTCCAATCGCGGCCGTCTTTCAATATTGATCAACAATAAGTGGTCGAGAACCATTTCAATGGGGATTGTCGATTTCTAAACTTTATCGTTTATTAATGAGCGAGAGAAGGTTTTATACTGACAGTATTTATTCATTAGTTGAAGAGAAGAAAATTACTTAAACTTTTTGATTGTTCCATTTAGCTAATAGTTTTCTTGCTTGTGTCCATTGTTGAGTCACTTTCAGTATGGGTTTTGTTTGGATATTTTATCTGCCAATGGCTGATACTGATGAATGGTTGTCAATCAGATGTTTGCCTGTTTTATCATTGATTGCATAAAAATGCTCTAATGATCGTAAAAAAATAAAATTTTAATAAATCTTTATTCGACTGCGCAAACTGTTCGAAATTTCCGATATGTCAATTATAAGCATAATTTGATAAACAATAAAAAACCTAATACTCTGCCTTATTGGCTATTAAATTAAAGAATAGCCAAGTGAAAGTTGTCTATTAAAAAGAATTTGACCATGAAATGGATAAACTTTTCAAACTAATACAAAAGATACGAGGACCAATCGACGAATTATAATTCTCGTGATCTTGCATAATCGACGAGCCAGGGTCACCGAAGGAAAACTACAATATATCGGCTAAGGAAAGTAAGGAGACACTTACACTTTCCTTTTGCGAGAAAGTATCCCAAGAAAAAAGTGAAAAGAGACCGCAAAAGGAGAAAAAAGAAGGAATGCTTCCGCGAAGCCGAAGGAGAAAGGAAGAAAGTCGAAGACGAGGTCAGGGTTGGAAAATCCTCGAGTCGAATCTCTCACGACCGAATGGAAGCGAAAGCGAACGATATCTATAGGCAGAAAAACCCGGTGGCTGCTTCTGCTTCCGGAGAGGCTGACGGAGGGAGAGAAAGAGAGTTCAGTTTGCCTATAACCCATAAATCGACCCCACTTTTCTATTAAGAGACGCACGATTGACTTGCGTTGTTCGGCTTCCTTCCCTCTCGATCGCCATGTTTTTTTTTCTCTCCCCCTCATTTCCCATTTCCCGTGCTACGGCCGCTACAACTGCCGTCTGCTGACTCCCCCACCATCAGTCGGCTGCTCGCGCTTTTTTTGCAGCCAACTACCCCCACCATGTCGACTGGTCAAAAACTGAGAGACACCGGCAAAATCCTCACTCTATCCAGCACATAGCCTTCGAGCGATCCTGACTATGCTGCTGCTTCTAGTGGAGGGACAGAGAGCGTCAGAAAAAAGGATCGAAAAGGATGGCAGCGCACTAGGGACGGACTCCGCTTTTCCTGCGCCCCTGGACATATCAATTCTAGACCTTTTATCCATTGATTTTTATACGTGCTACTCTGGATCGGTTTTTCAAAAATAATCACTGAAAAGTATTCCAAGTTATAGATAAACGTTCTACCTATCCATTAAACAACTTCCACAAAGAGTTCTGAATTTTATCTCGGGAATAATTATATCTGGAAATGGATATCAGGTCTGTATAAGAATTAATATAAGAATCTTTCGAATATATCATCTAGTCTACGGTTAGTATATGCATAACTAAAACATCGAACAAGGACCAATAACAATGGCATGCCATTAGGAATTCAGGAGCTATCAAAAGGCAGCTATATCATCTTATATATTTTCACACGCAAACATTCGTTTTGAAGATTTACTCGTATAAGTTGATACAGTCGTTGTAGAAATCGCCAAAAGGTGATTGTACGATTAATCTCCTTCTAAAACAGATAGAAATTAATATCACGTCTGTCTGATTGAGATGGTGCTGCTATAGTCAGCAGCAGTAATAGCAGCGCGAGCGCGTGCAGCCGTTGCAACATGGAGCTTTTGATCTTTCATTGCTCATTTCGGAAATCGCGCGCGTGCATTCAGCTCACTCGGCGTATATACGTACGATTTACAAATGCAAATGACAATTTTGTAACTGTCGACTAGCGATCTCCGCGCACATATTACTCGACTGATCACCGCTCACCACATCCAGATCATATATGTCGATGGAATCTCGTTACCTTGGGCCGGCTAATAAACATAATTAAAATGTACTCCTCGGCTGCAGCCCTGAGCGGGCGCACGCGGCAGTTTTCACTCCATTAATATAATGACTAGACGTGCAAATACGAATGTATGAAGCTGCCCCCTCGACGAGAGCGGCGTATAAGCTTCCGCGTGTCCAGGAGCTCGAATTGAATTTTTACTCCGGCAAATTATTCCAATGTCTCGTTTCTCGCCGCGGATTGTCCTTCTCTCGTCATAATCGTCAGATAATTATCGACTCGTCATCCTCGCGAGAGACGTAAGCAGAATAATCTGTCGACGAGAGCGCGAGTGTGCGGCGCGCTCGCTACCCTCGGCGGTCTTTTGTCCGCGCTAAGAGAAAAATCAATACGATGCGTCTGACGATCGTGCGACCTTACCACTCATTCGCTTCGCTCACCTCGCTTTATCTCTCTGCCCAAATTCTCTACGCTCGTGTCATCAATAATATTATATATGTATGTGTGGCTGTTTATGTCGGCTGAACTTGGTCGGCTTTCATTTCCTTAAAACGTGACTCCGCCATTGTCCTCTCGAGCGCACGACTCCGGATATAGCTCTGCCGAAAGCTTTTAGCCGCTTTGCATTCCACTTGTTTTTTCGACGACTTGCTCTGGCTCTCTCTCTCTCTCTCTCTCTCTCTCTCTCTCTCTCTCTCTCTCTGAGAAAATAGAGGTGTAAGAGTAGGAAAACGACTCAGTTCTCGCGTTTAATCTTTCAGAAGATCACCCGGCGTTGTTTCCACGGTCACGACTCACTCGTATACACGTAAGTTATGCAAGAGCCAGCGACATTTTGCCGGAAATCAATGATTGATGAGACTGGGCACATTTTGATAACGCGGCTTTCCGAACGTGAAACGCACGCATGCAGGCCCCTCGGCAATGACAGTTCTGTTACACTCTCTGACAAAATACTCACTTGCTCGATCACTAATCAGTGATTAGCTACATGATGCAAATCATATGAATGAATCGAGAGAGCGTGAACCGTTGATGGAATCATACGGTCGATACATTTGGCAGAGCGCGAGCAGCGCGAGCTACGCGTTCAAGTTAACTTTTAGAGCGATTTCCAATTTTCGTCGACGTGCAGGCCATCGCTATAAACTCGCTTGCCGCAAAATAATCGATCGCTACAATACTCGTTAACGGATTATTGGACAAAATAGCGTTTTCCTTTCACTTGTCAATTTATCGACTTTGAATTTCTTTAAATTCATAATAGAGCTGTGCGAGCGAAAATAAGCTGTTATAGTCGGACTTGAACGCGAAAGAATTTCCTTTTAGCCGTAGCGGTATTACTTGCAATCCACTTAAAGTCGAGTTCTTCATCATCGTTCCTATTAAGAACGCTCATTACCTCTAGAATTATCAATTTCACGGTGTAAACATCCTTTTTTCAACAGCAAGAAAGTCTATCCAAGCCTTTTTCATTCGTTTTTTAATCCCAAGGCGAGAAGCAATTTTCCAGCTCGTTTGCGCTAATTCTCACCCAACGAATTTTCTATCTTGCCCCTTTGCACCCTTACGAGTGTGTTTCGAGGAAATTGATTCTTTGCCGTTGGCGAAGCTCAAGACCCCGCGTCGAAATTAAATAGCTTGGCTTGTCGGAAGCACACGCTGGCTACATCGTCGACGTAAATGCGTTGCTGCAGACCTAGCGACCGTAAAAAATAAAGAACTTAGCACAGCGGAGTAACTACTTCTGCAGGAAGGCAAGTGGCCTAGGCAGATTGCTCGCAGAATTTTTCGAATAGTAGCTGGTTTTAATTGCAATTTACCGAAAGCAATCTGATTTAGTGCAAGCTAACGACATTGCGAGTCAGACAGATACGGTAATTATACCGTATCTGCCTGACCTTTGTATCGTTATATCGTCAAGGTAATTAAAACCAGTGATTCTGCTGGATTGTCGGCAACAAAACAGCATCGAGTCTAATTAACGAAGAAATTTGTCAACGTCCGACGCAAGACTAAGCAAGCGTCTACAATAAATCAGGTTGAGCCAAGAAAAAGTGCGGATCCTAGCAACAAGCCAAGTGTCCCGGCGATCTGCAACGAGAACAAGTACGCGAGCAAGCTAGCTATGGTTGGGTGAAGGGATCTAGCAAGTAGCGTTACGATCCTGGGCACGTAGCGTGTAGCATAGCAGAGCAGCGCCTCGGCCGCGAAAACACGAACGAAGCTCGTTCACCCCCTCGAGAGGAGAAAAAAGCGTACGTATATACCACGGCGGAGAGAGCGCGAGCGGCTGGCGAGGGAGTAAGGGCGCCGCCCCTGAGTTTTCGGCGCCATCGCGACTCTGGGCGTGGCCGCGCAGACGCTCAAGAAAAATGCTTCCGACGCGAGCGAACTGCACGCTGTGTACGCTACAAGAGAGCGTCGGCCCCGGAAAAACCCGTGCCTTCCTCGTAGCGAAGCGCGAGGCGCACCAGTTTCCGAACTATTTTTCCAACGCCTATACGTCTTTTCGACGAGAATCGGCCAAGCCTTTAATTTCAGATGCTATGATAATTTAGGAAAGAGAGGGAGAGAGAGAGACAATGCGCCTGGATGCTACTGCACAGCGGGCATACCACGCAACACTCTCTTCCTGATTTTTCATTAGCAACGCGCGGCACACTATCCATCCCTTCTCGTTTCTCCCTTAACCACCCCACCCTGCCTCTTCTGCCTCGCGGCTGTCTTTGTTTTGCTTTGACTTTGTTATGCTTCCCCGCCAGCTTTTTTGTTTTTACGGGCCGCTCGCATTTCGGCGCTACCGTCGGTCGCTTGTTTATTTTTTTACTGTTTTATAAATTAAAGGTTGCTCGGTGCATGGTAAATCTTTGAGTTTTCAAATTTTTTTCCCTCTTTGCAGTCGCAGACCTGCATACGCAGACTACGTCGCGCGAGTCAAGGATCTCTCCACGATTGTATGTGCGCTATGATCCGCCGATGATTTCTTCATGTTTTGCACAAATGTAAGTCCGAATGGCATATGTAAACATGCTTCAATTTCATTGTTCTAATTAGCATAGCCCGCGCGTGCACGTAACTCTGCGACTGCTGGTAGCTTCTAACTATATCAGCGATCGCGATATCGTGTTTGTTTTGTTTTGGCAAATCTCGCCAAGCATGCCTCTGTTTGCTGTCCTACATTGATGATCATAATGATGTTTGTTTTTTGTTTTTACAAGCTCATCATGTTCGCTTCGTCGATGTACCATTCCAAAAGTCAGTACTTGCTAAGTTAATCTGAATTAACCAACATCAAGTATCCCGATAAACTTGAAACTTCGATTAGATTGAAGCTTACGAAATATTATTGACATTTCAACGTTTGCTATTTCTCGTATAATTAATTAGTACTCACAAGTAGACGGGATTTGGCTTCTATCGATTGCACCAACAGTTCGAGAGATGAAACAAAATTCATCGAGTACTCCAGCTAGTCTCGTTAAGAAATTGGAAAAACGTACCGATGAAACCTCCTTTTCAGCGTGACTAATTCAAGCTCAAGAGTCATTTTTGATTTCGTGCACCCATTGGCGTCGCGCAACCCTATACATCACGCGCTGGCAAGCTAGAAACAAAAAAGTTAAGACTGAGCGTTCACATTCGAAATTTCGCCGACGATTTTGTAGCAGCTCGATCATCGTTTATCAATTATCGACGTGAGAGCTCGATATTCTGTCAGACGGTGAATGCGTGTGCGAGTGGCGCGAGCGACTCGAAAAAGGTGAAAAAGCACGTCCTCTGGCACCGAAACACGCATTTTCGGGTCGAAACTTGCGCACATTTCACTGGTGTTTCTCCACTCCTGTCGATTCGTCCTTCATTCTTGTTATCGTTTTCGCTTGTATCGACGCTCGGAGAGAGAGAGAGAGAGAGAGAGAGAGAGAGAGAGAGAGAGAGAGAGAGAGAGAGAAAGCGTGAGACAGTATACGTGCTGTCCAAAAATTTCACTTCTATAAAATATGAGCCACATACGCGCACACAGCTTGGGCCGAAAGAGTGAAAGAGAGCAAGCGAGCCACAACGGGGCTTCGAGTTTTATTTTGCGAATAATTGTTTCGCAATGTTTTGCTGGTTGTTTGTTCGCTTTACTCGGACAAATTTGACTAGAGATGTATGAAGGTTTTAGCGACCACTTATTTTCCTTAGTTTTTTAGCATCGATTCGATTTTTCCGCAATGGAATTCTCATTAAGTCAATAGTTATTAATAGTTATTAATTAAGATAATATCATCGTATTTACACATGTTACAACTTAATATTTACATTATTAATTTGGCAGAGTGAATTTGATGACGGATACATAACATTTACAGAGAGAGTAAATCCAGTCATACCATATTCACACTCGACGTAACATTAATATTACAAGGTATCGAGGATATCGTCAAAATAATCGATTCAGTAACGCTCTCTGTCGGGTGCGGCTATGGTATGCTCATAAATTTCCACACAGAGTTGAAATTTAAACTTTTAGCGACTAAGCAAAATGGCATAGTGCTCCCCGAAGAAAATAGTTTTAATTTAACGAAAAGTTTTTTTCAGCGGCGATTAAAACTGACGACCCGGCGTAAATTTCCATAAAAGCCGCGCGAAAGTGGGAGAGAGGACCGGGCAAAGTTTTTCGCTCTTGCGCTGCACCGAGAGAATACGGGATTAGCAAAGTCCCTGATTTATTAGATAATTTCGCCGTTGGGCGCAGAGAGCGCTGGGGCTAAAAGGGGCCTTCAAAGTATAAAAACCTTCGTAGGTTCTGCACGGCGCCGCCATCGTCGTGGAATTAGCCGGGGTCCTCGCAGGCGTTTCGGTATCCTTGACAAAAATGACGTCCTAAAAAGGCAAGTTTATCCCGCACAATTTTGTCCGTTGCTGCTGCTGCTTTTGCTGTTACGTGCATGGCTAGAGGCAATTTTTTAAAATTAACACCGTTAAACCTAATCTCGCAGGAGACGCGTACGGACGCAACGTAAAAACGTACAGCTTTTTTACCTTGCCCGGGTCTTAATGTTCATGGCGGCAGTCGAGAGAGCCGACATATTCTCCGGCTGTTTCTTCTGTTTCTACGATTCGCACGGCCGTATATGTGCAAACAGCCACGCGAAAATCACGGCGCGGCAGACGTCGGGCTCGGAGCAGTAGCAGTATCTAATGCTATGCTGTAGATATGAGATGGCCCGTGAATATTCGGGACGTGGATATGGGGGGGGGGGGGGGGGCGGATGAGAGAGAAAGAGAGAGACAGTGCTGAGTATTCTGTATTCTGATTTTTCGACGCTGATTATTGCGAGTGGGCTCTGCTAACTTTTGCACGTCGAGGCTTTGCTTTTTAAAATAAAAAAAAGTACAGCGAAAAAATTTTATTCAAGTATCCAGTGGATTAGCATTATCATTTCAATGCTAATCCTACTATAGGTTTAAAACTTATAGGCACTTGACTTACTAAGCGTGTGTCTTTACCGAAAAGTCGCATAAAAATAGGACTTTTATAGTAATGAAGCTGAAGATCCTGCGCAGTGATTGATTCATCATCGGTTAATCTAACTTAATTAGCAAAGTTGTGGTGACAATCAAAAAGTAAAAATATTTATTTTGGAGTTATGAGACATGAGCAACTTTATACTGCTGTTTTTCGTCAGAAAAGCATGAAACGCAGACAAAATGCAGCTTATAGTTCAAAGTTTTCCTGAAGAAACTTTGATGGGATTAAACAAATTGATTCATTTAAGAAATAAAAGCTCATTCATTTATTTGTAAACGTGAATTTCCGAAATAATGTTGTCATTAATGGCTGGGCCAATTCATTTCTGATTCAATACAAAATATTGAAAAATGTTTGAGGTTTATCATTTAGGAATTTATCATACTTTTTTGAACATATTACTTAAATTTTTAAATACCACCATCTCAAATTTCAAAATAGCTTTTGTAGCGCATTGTTTTTTAAAACCACAATTTTGTATACTACGATTATATAAAATATACGCTTAGAAAGTCAACGACTAGAATAAACCAATAGTAATTTAAGTTTTATCTCGGCTGACTAAAGCTTGACTTACGTTCCTTAACCTTTAGAAGGCCGGGATTTCAAGGGGCATATGACCCTCAGAAAACTGGTATAAAAGGTATCTTATATCATTGGTTGATCATAGGAAAAGTGTCAATCGGGGGTAGCGTCAATATATTGATTCTCCGGCCCTCTAAAGGTTAAATACCTTTTTATTATTTGAAACGACTGCTGTCTTTTTCAATTCTATTTATGGTATTGAAATTTTTGAATAAACTGTTAACATCCATTATTATTTTATTTAACTTACAACAATAATCGCCTTTACAGCAGGTCTTAATAATTCTATGTGCTTGTTATTGAATTGAAAATTAAAACGATTATTGATCAAATTAATTAAGTATACTTTCATATTTTAAGGAAGACATTCATAATACACTTCCATTTCAAGTTCAACTAAACTTGCTACTTCATGATACCGCAGATAATAGGTACATCTCCAAAATATATCGAGTTAATTAAAAAAAACCGACGAAGTAAACAAGCGCAAAAAAAAAAGAAGAAAGAATGTAACATAGCGTAGCTGCTAAAGCGCCGATGAAAAGTGCTTGAAGCACTCAGCGGCCAAATTATAATAACCATTAACTAAAAAATATACTCGTCGGGGTTTGGGCGCGTTGCTAGGAAGAAGTGCGCTCTCGCGCAAAATAGTCTCAAGCATTAACATAGCAATTTATACGCCGCCCGTGCTCTGTATTCCCTATTCAAGAATTAGAATAATTCTCCGCCTCTCGGATGCGCAGCTGCGTTTTCTGAGTTTTTAGGAGGAAAAGCACTGGAGGCGAAAGGCCATTGCTTCGGCTTGGGCGATAAACGCGCGAATTATGCTTAATACCAACGTTACCGCCGCCGTCGCTGGAATATCATCGTCGCGCAATTTCCTCCGCGCAGGCTCGTTTTTTCGCGTTGCGCTCGTTTATATGCGCTCTCTCTCTCTCTCTCTCCTTTCCTATCTTTATCTCCCTCTCCCGAACGAGCTGAACTTTTACGACGCGACTGTCGCGCGCTCTCTCTCTCTCTCTCTCCCTCCAGTGTGCGCGTCGGCTGTTGCTTTTTTCGTCGATTTCTCCTCCCCCTCGTCTGCCGCTCTTGCATTCGCTTGCAGCGCTGCAGCGACGTTGCCCGGCCGAGAAGAGCTTTTTTTGCTCGCTGCCGCCACCGCGCCGCTCTACGAGCTCGAGGCTCGACTCTCGTTTTTTCACAGCGCCGCTTATATTATGCAGGTAATTTTTGAATTATTTGCAGTTCGCGTGGAAATTGCCGGCGCACTGGGGACTCGGGCTTGAGGGCGAACTACAGAAATGAAGAAATTGTTGGATGTGGGCTTTGCGCGTCTGTCCGTAAATAGTCGACAGGGAGAAAAAGACTGCGAGTATGTATGTATACGTTGGTTATTAATTATGCGCCGTTCTAAGTGTAATTATTGTACGTTGTGTTAAGCATTGAGCACGGTTAGCTGATTTTGACATTAGCAATATTGATGCATATATGGCTATACTTGATTTGTAGAGTTTAAAATTACATTGATGGCGAAGCTTATTTGTACGTTTGCTCGCCTGCTCGTGGCAGTGGTTAATATAATGCTCTGTTAATACAATCGAAGATTAGTCAATGATAAATAAACGTTCGACTGGCCATATTACATGGTCATTTGGCAAAATCCATTTCTACAAGCGAAAGATTGCTAAACGATTTCATCATCATAATTAGTCGCGGTCCACTGCTCCGTGTAATCAGTTATTTTTTACGAATATATTACGTGCGAGAGAACAATTCTCCATATCTACCAACGGTATGAAATATTATTTGTGAAATTTATCGAAGTCTAGCAATAATTCATATATTAAATTATGCTAGATGAATTCGGCTGTGATGAAACTGTGTCGTTACTATGGTTGATGATGTGAATCAGTAGAAAATGTCGATTTTTGATCAGACGGTCGACTTTCTTTAATCCATCTCTTATCGCTCTACGTAGCCAATTATTTTTATAAAGTAAATGGAGCTTAATATCGTTAAAGAAGGGCCGGAGTTTAATAATTTTTTGTAATATTTTGAAAGACATTAAGATCTTACAACCGGGAAGTTGATTAAGCTTCAAAGAAAGGCAGAAACTTATAACTAAAAAGATTACTGCAGACCCTCGTTACCGTAAAACCGTGCTACAGTAAATTAAGCTTTGTCATTCAAGAAACATACTCAAGCTAACGTCTTTCAAAAGCATTAATCACATTTCAAAGAACGAAAAAGAAAAAAACGAGCGCCATATGGGTCAAAGAACGAATAAAAAAACCACTTTTCCCCTGAATCACAAGCAAAAAGATAGGCTATTTTCATCTTATCAATGACTTGTCTATCTGCCTCATTTTTTTGCAGTGTACCTGAATCTTGGTCTGCAAAGTGTGTAGCTTGCATCTCACTTGCGCAACAGTATTCGACAGCAGCGGCTGCACGCTCAAAATGGCGCCACGCGGTGAGCGAACGCGAGATAGAAAAACGCCTTGCTGTTGCTGCTCGGAAACTTGTTCTTTCAGTTTCTCTCCTACATGAAAGCGTGACGTCACCGTGATTAATATAAACTCCTCGCCGTCGCCGTCGTCATCGTGTACGGAAATGACGTCATGTCTTTGTCTTTTTTTATCGCTGACACAGACACGTGCCAAGAGCTTTTTTTAAAATACCGGTGCTCGCAACTTAGAGGCCTATGTAGAGGTCGTAGCGGCTAGAAATAGAAGTGGCGCGACAGAAAGGTGAGTCACATAATGGATATGAACGAGCGTGTACGAGTGAACGAACGACCATATGATTGTCAACCCGCAACTTTTTTCACTCTCTCTCTCTCTCTCTTTCTCTCCTCGATTTGCCCTGGACGTGACACACGCGGATGTTTATATGTGTATGTACACGCAACAGGGCATGAATCGCTCGCTCGACGTGTATACAGCGCGCTGCGAGTATCGACTGGTTTTTGTCAATTACTAGAACGAGAACGACCGACCAGTGATTGTGTTTAATTTTTCACTAAAGAGATGTACTCTTTCACGCGTATTTGCAGCTATTACGGCTTTCATTCATCCGCAAATCGATGAATTTTTTCTTTTTGCGCTACATACGCGCTTTTCGACAATTTTCATTGTAGGCTGACTTAAAATGCTTCGAACTACTTAAATATCTATTTTTATTCACATTTCTCTTTTATATTATTAAATTCTTTTCTCAGTCTGTATGTAACAATAAATTTTAATATTTTGTCAACACGGTGAAAAAGCTTCTTTTACATTTGCAATTTCTTCTATAGCGGTCGACTATTGGTCTCTACGTCTCTTCAATTTGATATTCAGTATATTATTCAGAGTCAAATTTATCAATCTTGCAGAACTTACGGTTTACCAATATTCTGTTTATATAATTCGGATTGTAAATTAGTCAGCAACATAATAGCTTATTATTATTCTTAATGTTATTAGTATAATATAGTGAGCAATTATATAATAATTGATGTTAATAACTGAATTTTGTAATTGGCATTTCGAATTCAATATCCGCGCCTAATGTTAGGAATATTGTTCCTAATGATAAACTATTCTTAAACGTCAATCTCGCTATCAAAATGTTTTTTTACGCAAACTATATAATAAATTATTTTTTATTCTTGAAAAGAAAAGAAATTTTTTTTCGTCCTTTTTTCAAATTTTTATCCAAAAAAAAGAGTAAGTCATTAAAATAGTTCTCCATTTTCCAGCCGATTCACTGACGCAAAGGAGAACACGGTACATCCCGAGATGGAGCGCCACGCAACGGCATTTTTCGCGTCGCTATAGTCTTTTTGCTACTGGTCGGTATGGCAGATTTCTCATCGTCGATAGGGCGACCCCCCGGTCCGTGGCAAAATACGAAACAGTAGTATTCCCCTAGAAACGTTCGGCGAGTGCGCGCACGGGCTACGTGGAACCCTTGCGCGGCCATCTTGGAAAAAGCCGGTTTGGCTGCGCAGGCTCTAGCCTAGGAAAAACAAAATGAAGGCGCTTGCGCAGCTTGGCCGAGTATTGAGCGGAGGCCCACCTCGCCTTTTTGCAACTGGCTCTCTCCCCACCAACTACCAACCCCTTCGTTTCCTTGGCCGCCGCCGCCGCCGCCGCCAACGCCGCTGTTGCTACAGCTTGCATTTTAACGCGATTTTAAATGCGCCGATAAAATAAACGCGATGAGTATCGCCAAGCCGCCCCCCCCCCCCCCCACACACATCTATCTATGATTGCCGATCGCCTGATGCGCCCCGTTAGAGATTTTTTACTTCCGAGAAAGAGCTTCCTCCACTTTTTTTCTGTGGCGTCGACGTCGTCGCGACTCTTTTGTCATGTACTGTATTTTTCTTTATGAAAGTGCAGTGATTATCGCTGCATTCAAAGTGATGCTGTGGGGCTTTCAGATGATCGTCTCGTTTTATTAGCCTCACTATATTGACATTCGATTTTATTTTATTGCTAAAAAATTATTTTTTTACAATCACTAAAACCGTATTATATAATAAATACATAGAACCACATATTCTTCACTAATTATTCTTTTTAATTGGTCGAGCATTTTACTAAATATTTAATGACAGTACTGTTAATATTACATCTTGATGAAATATGATTAAATAATTCCGTTGCTTGCCGTTCGAATTCAAAAATATTTAATTTATCATAGATAGCAACCTAATACCCCTATAAATTTGTAGTTCAAAAGATGTTACATGAATATAATTGATTATCACATATTGACTGTAGTCAATGATTTAATGAGGTAGACTATAAACAGATTATCTAACAATTATTAATAAATATACTAATAACTAGTGCTTTATACGTATTGGGGTTTGTAGTTTCGAACTTCATGTATCAAAATGATAGTGGCACATCTAATTCAATAATAATAATAAATCTGACAATAAAACGTGTGTGTTAACCATATAATGATAATTCACGTGAAAACAAACCTCTGCAGACGTAAACTGCTAATAAAATAAGTGTCAAAACAAAGAAGGAAAAAATTGTATTTAAAAGTGCTGAGATAATTCACAGTCTTGCTAATGCACGCGCGATATTCTTAAACGCTTCGATTTAATTTACTTGAAAATCGTCATGTATGTAATAAATTTCTTGGCTTGCAGAAAACGAGAAGCTGCAGTTGGCATGAATTATGAACAACACAGTCGAGATCTTTTGTTTTTATCGTCCAGCGTCTGACGCCAGTGCCGTTGCTACTGCTGCTGCTGTTGGAATACACGCAGAAATGCAAATCGCTCACCGGAGGGTGAGCATGTCGCCAACTTGAGGGGGATAAAAAGAAGATTAGCCAGGCCGAGTAAGAAACCGGACACCGCATCATCCGCGCACGAGAGCCAGCCAAGAAAAAGAACGGCTCGTTTGACCAGATAATACACTTTGTAAAGCTGCGTCCAGTTATTTGGAAATGCTCATTAGATTAATCATGTCTTTTTTCTTTAACGGTTTTTCACAGTCTTTCTCTAGCCAAATCATAAATTTGCGTCTTTCAATCCATTTTTCGTAAATAGTCGTTGATGATGATTGTGCTTAGATATAAACTATTTCTATTTTTAAAGTATTTGAAAGTAACGACTAAACAGTTCTATTTACATAGGAAAAAGTAAATAAAGTTTAAATAAAAGCGTAATACTTGAAAGGCCTAATCAAGACAAACGTAACTGAACGAATATAAAATATAAACAGAAAAGACCAAACGTATAACTGTATTGATAGCTTCCATAATTCAAAAATAATTCTACCTCAATAATAGTCTTTCTTCCCCTCATTAATAATTCAAGTAAGTAAAACGATAGGAAAAAGCGCGCGATAAATTAGTAAAAGCTTCTTATTTGCTATCGCTTCTAAAATTCACATTGCCCGCTGCAAGTGGAAGGTGGGATCGTCGCATTTATTAAGTTTCTCTGGAAAGTGTACGTGTATCCCTTCTGTCGGCTGAGGGGATATGAAGCGACGATAGGTGAGTGTTATATACCCCACCAAGCATTTTTAACCCCCACCATGGCGCGTCCAACGGGCGAGTGCTCACTCCTAGAAAATAGTGGAGGGGCATGTCGCCCGATTAGATAAGTAGGGGAGGTTTAGATGAAACTTTAGATAATTTCAGCTATCTTGGCCTTCTCTCTCTCTCTCTCTCTCTCTCTCTCTCTCTTTCTCTCACTCTCTCGACGCAACAGCTCCCCTGCGACGCCGCCCGTAACCTTTTCATATGCATGGCGAACATCGAAAACTAGTATTTCTGGTATATTTGCATCGCTTTATTTTTGGCTTTAGCTTGGATTCTTTTTTTCTTTTCTGATTTAGTATCCATTGCAAAGTAAGCGTCTAATATTTATTGAATCGAATATAAAATTAATGTGTAATGAGAGAAATTTTTATGATACTTGTTTTAAAAAATTATTGTCAAGTGTTTTAAAAATTAGTATAATTATTTTTTATTTTGGAAAGCTACTTTGGTACAGGAACAGTTATCAGAACGATAAAATCTTGCTAATTGAGTTAAAAAACGTTAAATATTCATTCGACCGATCACCGTTGAAGTATGCATTACCGCGATGTTATGATTACATGTTAAACACCCTGGAAAATGACACTGGCGCAGCTTACTCATTTGATTCCAATTGTCCGATCAATATACAGTGGCTGTATGTACTCTTAATCACTGAAAATTCATATTCTTCCGCAAAAATATTAATATATAATATTAATATATAATATTAATAGCTGCAAATATTTACCGCATCCTCTTTATACAATTTATGAACTCACCCGCAGTGTGCGCGTGCACAAAAATTTGAATAAACACATGTCTAATTAAAAATACAGAAGAAGTTTTAATGCTATTCAATTAATGTATTTTGAAACATACATATGCTGGAAAAAGACATCAAATCAAAAGTGAAAGACTTCCGTGCAAACGTGTGTGCGTAGGGCTAAGCCGGTTCTCTCGCTCTCCTGTGATCCACGTAAAACCCAAACAAGTCAGCTCATTAAATATGTCGTGCGCTCTCGACTAATAGTCAAAACAACAAAAGCCTCGACGATAAGAGAGAGAGAGAGAGAGAGAGAGGGCGAGAGGGAGAAAACGATGAAAAATAAACACAACAAAAAAGTTACCAGTGATTTGAATCTCTCACTCACACTGTTAGTGCTGCAACAGAGAGAGAGGGATTTTCGCCAAAAGTCGTCTTTTTACCAGTGATGGTGTGGCGACGGCGCGCATGCAATGCGACGCCGCGGCGCTGCTACGGCGTTGCATTACGCATTATTTAATGGACGGTTCTCGCTTTGTGTTCGGCTGACTCATTAACCGGCCGCCGAGTCGCCCGATTGTACGCATACGTGGCTGGCTGCTGCTACTACTGCACTGCGTCGCTGCATAATGAACAGGACAGCCACTGGCTGCTGCTTCTAGCTCTCTTTTCCTGTACAGAGGAGCCCCCTATACTTTTTTAACCATCCACCTACCTCTTTTCCATACACACACTCGCTCGCACATGGCACACAGTCGACCTATTATTTCGACGTATTACGTTTCGTCACGTTGCATTACGCGACCGAGTTAAAAATCGCAGCCGCGACGGCTCTTCATTTCGGCAGATGAAAAAGAGTGTGCGCGTACAGGTTTGCGAGCTACGCGGCTTTTTCGTGTTCGGCACGCAACGGACATGCCGATTACATGTCGCCGTTGCTGGTGCACGTAAACTCCTTTTACACTCTACCGACGACTATTCTTTGCTCGGGATCTCGCTCGGCAACATTTTTACACAATTATCAAGGAACGTTGGCTATTTTTTTCGGATTTGAATAATTTTTACTTGACAAAGACTTTTATGGCTTGAAATTATTGCAATTGACACTATACTTGAGGAAAAAAGAAATTATATGTATATTAATATCCTAGTAATCACATCGAAAGTTGATGGTGAGTTATCCTGCTAAAAAGAATTTTAAAAGATACATTGGTAAAAACCTCTGTAAAAGATTAGTGTCAACCGTAAGCAGTCGAAGAAAATTTAAATTTATATCCTAAAAACTAATAGAAAAGAAAAATATTTTGAAGCCCTCCAAGTCTACACGTTTATCTCGTGCAGCTTGGATATCGCGTATTTTTGCGTAAAAGTTGCACACATACTCTCTCCACGCGGGCATTCATCTCCCTCACGGTTGCGCGATCAACAATCAGGCAGCAATCGTCAATCAAGATACTTCTCTCTCTCTCTTTCCCTTTTCTGGTTGCGTGCTGCATTTCGAAAACTGCGTGTTTAAAAAGAAGCAAGAGAGATGCATTACACTCTATCTCTCTCACGCGCGCGCGCGCGCAAGAGAGAGAGAGAGAGAGAAAGAGAGAGAGAGAGAGTGAGAGAGAGAGGTGGATCCGGGGAAGCGAAAAGCATGGTAAAATGGAATGCGCGCAACCGCTGCGTGCGGTGTGGGCAGCGTTGAACACGAACAAACGCACGCATAGCAGCCACTGCTGCCCTCTTTCGCTTGAAATTAGAGGATGCTGTCTAAAGTTCTCTCTCTCTCTCTCTCTCTCCCTCTCGTTCTCTGTACACGGTTTGGATTTACCTATGCACTATTTCCCGCTGTCATTCGCGCGCGCGGAAGCAGTACAGTCTTTGCTAGAAAGCAGCAGCAAGCCTCGGCTTTCATTTTGCTGCCTCGCACGAGTGTTACGCAATGACGCGTAGGCACGTCTGCGGTACGAACGCGTAATGAGTTTTGCTCCGTTCGCGCACCAAGCGCAATGCGCGGACACTCTAAAAAGCGACAGGGAGAGCAAGCTGTCTAGTTTGGGATAGGCTTCGTGCTGATTCGCTGCAAAATACACATCGTTGTTGAGCTATAATTAGCCTCTATTCACATCTCGCGTTACTAGTACATCGTTGCGGATCACTTTCATACAATGCAGTATAGTATCCAATATTATTCTGCAACAACTCGTCAGGTTAATTAGCCATAGTTGCCGGCTCGTACACGTTGAGGATATAGACGGAATCGAAGCTTCAACAGCGTAGTAACCCTATGTAACCTCTACGCCACAAGAAAAAAAGAGCTTGCGAACAGGTCGAAATACTCAATAAAGCGATTGCAGCACGCGCGTCATCCTCCCCCTTCCGCTCTTATTCCTCGTAGCGTCTGGAATTATAATCGAGAGTATTTTTCGATGTGACTGTACGAAGCAGCGGAGGCGTATACGAATTCGCGCATGTGTGCATACAGCAGCAGCCTCGTCGGAGGCATTAGACGCACTGTATCGGCGTTGCGCTCACCCACACACATACACACGCGTGCATATACTCGTTCACCACGCCCAAAGAGAGAAAGCCGTATTAGATAGGATGCCCGCAGCTCATTTGCCAACTCTGGCAAATTTAGCAAATTTAAATGCAAAATCGGCCGTCGTCCAGCGACCGCGTCGACGCAGACAGACGAAGAGAGAGAGAGAGAGAGAGAGAGAGAGAGAGAGAGAGAGAGAGAGAGAGAGCGTGCGAAATGAGGGAAGAGGAAGAGGGGAAAACGAGCGAAAATGCGAGAGAGCAGTAGTCGTAGTAAAGCAAGCGAGGGAAACTCTAGCTCGCAAGCACACACAACTGCTACATAGTTGCTTGTTAAGCCGAGGCTGCTGCCGCCGCGCGATTGGTTGCCCGCGAGAGTCTTCTTGCTAGCTGCTCTGCTGTCTCGAACTTTCCTAACCATCGATCCGGCCCGCTGCACCCAGAACACCCCGAGACCGAGAGCTATAATAACGAAAATTTCACCGCCGCCGCCGCCGGTAATTTCGCCCTGGTAACTTTGTGCCCACGCCGGACGCTATATTCGACGCGCGCGGGAGAGAGAGAGAGAGAGTTCTCTTTTTATCCTCCTTCAAACCACCACCCACAGTTGGCCAACTGTTCGCAATTGGTCGAAAGTTTAAGAGGGTCTATAACGAAGCTTGTGGACTGGAGCTTATAGTTGCATATATTTTAAATAGCAAGATTTTCAGGAACTAAGTTTACTGGAAGAAAGAAAACACACCGAGGGTTTGTGTTTTTTTATCGGTTCGATAAATAATTGTATGACAACCTATAGAAAAAACAGAACAAAAGAAAACACACGGAGAATCAATTTCTGGCTTTGCAAGAAAGTCAATAAACGTACACCTAGAAATCGAGATGACTAGTGGAAAGCAGAGAGAAAGATGTAAATACGTTTTTTATTGCGTGCGAATAAAGATGGATACCGACCATGTGCACAAAGTCATTTGCTGTTATTATCAAAAATAAACATCTGTCATGATTAAAAAAGCGCGCACCTGTATAATTCCGAACGACTCAGTTTTCGCGAAGGTCAGATTGAAAGATGAAAAAGAATGTAGTTATGAAATGAACGTATAGAAAACGGCAGAGAAGAAAAATTTTTGTTTTCACGTAGACGACTACAGTGTATCGAGCGTCATCACTTCCGATCATTATTCGACGGGCAGGGTTTTGTTAGCTCGCAGTCCTTTATTATTCATCGTTCATCATGCGTTACACGCACCGCTGCTGCTGTGCTTGTATGTATATAGACGGATAGGCGGGTGGGCGAGAGAGAGGATATTTCGGTGCACTCGCCTCTTACGATCCGAGAGGGAGAGATAGAGAGCGCGTTTGTTTTAAACGACTATGCCCGAACAATGCGGACTTGTTTCGTGGCTGGAGCCGCTGCTGTGTGCTCCGCGCGCCAGCCCTGCCGCGTATATGGGCTAACGCCGGCTTTCTCTCTCTCGCTCGCTCTCTGTATGTACGTGTGCGTGTTGTGTGTTATCGTGCAACTCGCGATAATGGGATAGAGCGCAAGCCAGCGCTTCGAAGAATTTTATGTTCCTTTTTTTTCGTTGTCCTCGTGTTATGCCAAGCGTTGTTACACCGACAAATTTTTCCTATGCGTTTTGCATCCAGAACGTGCCCTTATATTACGTTACATTTGAGTGGCAGTATGAGTTTTCCGTCACTCGACGCAGAGCTGAATACTTGGCGAATTCGAGACTAACTTACGAAATACAGTACTTTGGAAGGAAAAAAAATGAGTTTTATTGCCAAATTCGTTTGTATTTCATTCAACATTAACTTAAAAATAACAAAAATGTTTGAATGGCTCACATTGATTATCAACTTGTGTGTATATTGCGAGACATAACAAATAATTAAAAACCCAATCCGACAGTGACTCGAAAATTGAGCATCAGTAAAATGTTAATTTCAAATTTAGCATAAAAGTTTAATTTTCCGGGGCTTTGGTGAACAACAAAAATAATATTTTGTATATTTTTGTCATTAAATGACAAAAATAAAAGAAAATATCTATCAAAAACACTATCAATGTTGCGCGTGAACGTTTAATTCTCATTAATTAATACGTCATTGAAGTGTGAGTTTGCGCTGCAACAAGAGGAGTACAGGTGAGCACGAGCACAACTGGTGCTCGTTAAGCGGTTTGGCGCATACGTCACAGCGATGATTTCCTTTCTTCTTCAGTGATTAACGCGCTCTCTCTCTCTCTCTCTCTCTCTCTCTCTCATACACACGCGTGCACACACATACGCACACAATCTCGCACGGAATGCACCTGGTCGTAATAATGATCGAACGCATTACGGTTCATCGGAGCGATGACGACGCGACTGTGGGACGCGAGCAAACGCCGATCATTAGAAGAATGGTTGCCACCAACGGCACGTCGTTGCGCGTCATAACGAGTATATGCATTCTATGTATATATATATATATATATATATATATATATATATATATATATATATATATATATATATCGGGAAAAGGCGAAATATCAGCAGCAGCAGCAGCAGCAGCAGCAGCAAGCCAATGATTATATTCGCTCGGCAGCAATGAATTCGATTCCGCGCTTGTAATTAAGGTGTCGATGATGAGCTTTAATTCGTCGATTTCGAAACGCGCCTGTCGTCCTCTCTCTCTCTCCCTCTCGCTCGCTCTGTTGTCCCGTCGGATTTCAGCTCTCTCCCGGTCCTATCCTTGTTTGGACTGATTCCATTCGATTTCGCCGTTTCGATTTGTGTTTACGAGCGATACTTTGATTACGCTCACGCGCTTGCTCGCTCGCGACGCTTTTACAGCTTGTTATTGCCAATTAGAGATGTATATGCATGTATTTTTTTCTCTTTCCAAATGATACACGTTGTCAATGAATCTGCTTTTCGCGAGCGTGTGTTTTTGGAAGACAAACCGTAAATTTGGTGTGTGTGCACACGAGTGTTGTTTGCTCTTCGGTTTCAAAGTGAAGAGTAGCTGATTTATCAGCTGGGTGTGTGAATTTTGTTTATCTCGGAGTTTCTGAGAGAGCGAGAGGGAAACGGGGTACTACGGTAATCAACTATTGCGAAACAAGTGCTGCAGATATACACACGCACACTCACACTGAAACACACACGAAACTAAAAAGAGGAATCCCTCATCGAGGGAAGTTCGGTATTAATGGAGGAAATCCGGAACGTGTCCGCCGGCAGCAGGAAAATTTATAGCTTCGGCGCCGCCAACACACTCACGCACAGGCTTTCCTTTCTCTCTCTGTCTCTCTCTCCTTTTCGCGGCTTTCTCTCTTCATTTTTTCTTCCACACGCGCGAGCGCAGAGATTTCTACCAACCCCACACACCTTTTCTTTCGCACGGACGCTTTATGATCGCTTATTTTTTCATTCTTGTTTGACCCCTTATCATCTACTTTAATGTATTTCGAGCTCACTTTCTCTTTTCTGCGAGCATTCTATTTATTATGTTGTGCCCTTATTAAATGTCTGCTCAATCGTCTATGCGATATTGATTGTAAGCGTTTATCAAGTTTTGTTTCAGGTCAAAAGGAGTGCTCGTGCTCGATAAATGGATGAGTTAGGAGGGATATTTTACGCAACGAAACAAAGAGATAAAATTATTGAATCATGTGCATTCACGATACTTGCTGTTATTGCAGAAAACTTGTTTGAAGAAATAAAATTGTCAACACGCAGCCCTTCAGTCCTTGAAAGCGATCCAACCAAAAAATCCTCTTCATCCTAAACATTTAAATTTGCAAAAAGGAAAAAAGGGCCAGAAAAAGAATTCATTTGTCACTCCAAAAGCGAAGCGTCTCTGGCACTGGTCTGGAACAAAGTAATTTAACGCGAATCAACATAAATCACGCGAAGTTCGCAGCGAGTACGCGGTTATTCATTCGGACGTGTGTGCAACGTTCGCTCGGTCTGCGTGCGTCCGTAGAGTTAGCCTCTGTCTCTCTCACTCTGTGCCAAAGTCCAGGGGAAAAGCTGACCGATTACAACGCACCGAGCAGAAATGTTCAATTTTCCGAAGCTCCTAAATGCATAATTATATCAGCGCACAATGGACCCGGGAGGGAGAGAACGAGAGGTAGAATTAGCGTGGGTGCACGAGCGAGCGTCGGCTTACATGTTAATTAACAGAAAATGTTCAACGAGAAAATCCACGCTACGTGCATAATCTTTGGGCCGCGCAAGAAGACTGTTTGTGCACGCTGTTACTCAAATAACCAGCGCAAGGCTGCAAATTGGTTTTTTCGACAGTCAAATTTTCGTGTTATTCTTCGTCTCATTCTCGTAGCGCCGCCGTTATAGATGCTGCCTTGTGCTTCGTGAGTATGTATATCGAGAGTATTTTACTTATTTGCTGCTCGATATCTTTGTCTCGCAGAATTTGAACAAAATTTAACGCAAGCTGACAAAGTCTACTATTCGTAAACTAATATTTTACACAAGCACCCACGCACGTCGCATTTCAATTAGCTTAGTCGTATCACGTAAACGGCCGGATGCACAACTATTCGCACAATGATAACTTTGAATGGCAAGTCAGAGAGCTGGAAAAGCGTCGACTCTTGATGACTTTCAGCGAGTTAAGATAAGAAGAAAAACAGTTAGCCCTCGAGAAAAATCGAGCAAAAGAGAGGAAAAGTGGAAAGAGGAGTCGACCCCTCGGGAGGACCTCTCTAGCTTTATCTGTCTCTCGGACCGTCTCTCACTCCCTCACTTTGCGCTAATGTCATGCTCTCTGTATAAGCCGCCATTTATTTTCGAGGCCCGAGGGGGCAGAGGAGGTGGCAGTGGTGGGCATGCGGGCATCATTAACGCCGACCTTAGCCACCCCCTATGCGTGTCTTATGGCCTTGGCTATCTCCTTTTATTAACCATTCAGTCGTGTCGTTACAGCTCGCTCCCACGCGCGACAGGCGCCGCGCATGCATACAGCTTTCTTCTTTATCTCCACCAGGTCTTTTAATACACTTTGCATCGACGCTTATACTTGTTATCAGATTTAACCATCTCGCTTCGATGTTTATGAGCTGAGTAAACTAACTTACCGACTAGGAGTTTACCAGGAAGAAAATTAAAACTTGGACTCGTTGATTAAGCTCGTTATTTATCGAGGAGTTTACTTAATGCCAACCATGCCGTTTGCGTGAATATCGACTCGATAGCTTTATTTGTTCTTTCCGACGGAATGAGAGTGCGGGAGAAGGCAAATACTTATACTTTATGAATCCATCTGAGAAATGCGAACTGCCAGTATTTAGATGTTTAATCGACTGCGGTTAATCTTGCAACGAAAAAAAGTTAATAACACCGCCGTAAAATTATCAGGTACGTGAGATTTAAGATCAGAAAGTGTATTAGTCATCTATACGACGAAAACGTATTATTAATAATAGCAAATGAAACTTGATAGTTTTAATCGAGCAATCTACAGTTGATTCACTTGTGTAAATAAATCGTAATAAATTGGCCTATAACTCATACATCTCAAATGACGTAGCAACGTAACAACGTGGCCTCCGTAAACTCGCTTAGCTTGTCCTAGAAAATATTTTTTTATTTCCTACTGACGAGAGATATCTTTCACTGAACCTCGGCCACAACTCATCCCATAAAGAAACGCACGATTTTCTAGTATATATCCTGCACGACCGGTCGCCGCGCGGAGAAATGCAAATTCTTTCGGTTACAACTTCTTGCTTAGAAAACTAGATTGCTCTCGGCGACTGACCGGTGCTCCCCAGCGATGGACCCCACCTGGACCAATGGACCAGACCCCCAGCCGTTATTCTGGTTTTTTCAAATGTTGCGCCTTCTCTCTTTTTATATGTAGATATTAAAGTAGACCCCAAGCGGAAAACGGTTTTACTAGAGAGAAAAGATCAGTTGACGTTGGGAGAGCTGCGAGTTCTGAACTATTTTTGTCTTGGATCGAATCGCTAGTTCTTAAGTTTCGAGAGTACAAGAAGTTTTTTACTGATTTGTCAATTCAAACATCTCAAATACGATGCTTATTGCTAAAAAGCTGAATTGCAACAAGAATACGAATTATCAGAGCAACTCTAGAAGATCACAATGGAATACAGTTGATAAATTGAAAGCGATATCGAGGGATTGCAATGAGTGCAGCAGCGGCATAGATCAACACGTAATTTTGACGAGCGATGGTTTAATTATCAGAAAATAGAAAATCAGTGGAAAAACCGATTACAGCAGCATGTACTCGGCCTGCAGAGTTGAGCTGAGAGTCAGAGTCCCAACCGTAAGTACACTAATAACTGGCATTTAACAAAGTACAACAGCAGTAGCAGCACCGTAGGTCAAAATGAGAGAGCCATTAATATTTGACATCACGCTGTTCTCGCTACTGTGGAATATATGCGCTGAAAGCCGAGCTCTAAATAGTTTTACGAATATTGCAATAGTTCACTGTGTGCTGCAAAATTTCGGCTGTGCCGCGCGCACGTGTGTATATGTTCGATTTTCACATCGTGCGCACGTCAGTAATAATTACAGCTCGGGTTCGTCGTATAATTGCGCGTCGACGTTGCTAGCGGAGGTATTATTAAGCGTAGTTTTTGCGGAAAATAATGATTATAGAGAAAGAGGGAGAGACGAAGCTCCTCTATGGCTGCATTGTGTGCGTAAAATGATTGAGTTTCAGCGTCGGACGGGACGCGCGCTCTATCAATATTTCCTGCGAGCGAGCGAGACCTTTGTAACGAGCGCCGTTTCTAACTTGTAATGCATCCTTCCAAAATAATTAATTATAAGTAGAATAAAACGTGAGAGAGCCAACGTTCGCGCGCGATGTATTAATTATTTTCGTTTAAACACAACGGAAATAGGCTATACCTGCATTAATTATTTGCAATGCACTTTTATCGGTGTTTTGTGTGTATCATCCTATATCCCATCTAGCGCTTCTCGCTGTATTTTCATAAGCTATCAATAACACGAACAAATCAACAGCTCAGCTTCGTGATCGTAGCTTTTTTATATTGTCGCCGTGGCCGTTCAATGCGCACTGCTAAATATTTCTGTCAACGTTTAGGCTCTTAAAGGAAAAAACTACTTGAAATTGAAAGAAAATTATTTTTTATAGTTTATTCATCTTTGCGTTAAAAGTGAAGAAAGTAATGAGTCGTAAAATGCAACTTATTAAGGCAAAGACCGTAGTGTACACACTCTTAGCATCAAACCGAGGGCTTAAGAGGTGGGTATGGAGCGGCTGAGCGTCAGATTATCGATGGGAGACCGTAGAACAAAAGAAAGGGAGAGAAAAAACGAAGCAATCGAAGAGCTCGATAAACCTCGAAACCAATGCGCGGTTACGTGAGCGTCTGATAGGACCAGCAGCCTAGCTCCTTTCTGCGTACAAAGTACTCGCTAGGATATCGAGTGAAACTTATCTTAAATACTCTCATACCCCGATTCCTCCATTGCTTTACATTTGTTCTCGATAAAGTCTGTGTGTGCACATTCACGTGGTTTGTTTCTTTTGTTTTTTTTTTCTGCGGGAATTGTTTTGTTTGCGGTAATTGGCAGTGTCGTTTTATTGGGGAACGATTAAATGCACAGTATTTTTCATCGCAATTTACCGAGTGAAATAATTTATTACGTGTTTCAATTGAGCGTCGCGTGAAATCGTTAAATAATACCTGTTGAATTTCGCACACCGACTAATTTTTCATGTTTCCGCACGCGAATATATACGATAACGAGTCATTCGATTCAGCTTATCCATCTGCTTATCGCTTTTTTTCAATATACGTTCATGTTTAACGTGTGTGTCATTACGATTTTGTTCATTTAATTTCTTTATTGTTCTGTTAAAATCGAAACAGATATGATGAAATAATTTTATTGTACTAATTAACACGCACATATATTCGCCACTACGATTGGCATTATAAATTCTACACGTGATTGACAAGTTTATGATATTAAATAGTTTATAATATTAAATTAAATTTAAAGTTTATAATATTAAATAGTATAATTGTACATATCTATGTACAATATTTCCAGGACACGTAATTAAACAAAACTTAAGACAGTAAAAATGAGAATTCAGCTAAGCGGAAATGTTGAGTAGGTTATTCATGACTGTAGTCAGTTTGTCAATCGTCAATCACCTAGGAACACATACAGAGAGTGAGCTTTCGGTCGGTTTTTCGCGGTGCGCAGGAGCGATGCACCCACGGGAGCTAGAGATAGCAAGCGAGAGAGAGAGAGAGAGAGAGAGAGAGAGAGAGAGAGAGAGAGAGAGAGAGAGAGAGAGCGGTTAAAACAAATGAGCGGCAGTGCGGCCGGCCTTAAATTAGCAAGTAAAAGGGAGGGACGGGGGTGGTTTTCATTTCTACCCTTAAATTAGGACTAAGCCTTGCGCGGCTCGCGTGGTTTGATCGGATGAGTAACCGCTACGCCATAGCAAAGCTAAAAGTGCGCGAGGATTAAGCTACTCACTCCTCGAGGAGAGAGTAGTTTGCTTCAGACAAAGCGAAAGTATGCGCGCAGCCGAGCAATTTTCTCGTCGACGAATCGCTGCTTTTTTTGCAGTGCCCGCGCTTCTTTCGCCAAATAACCGACTACTACTACTACTACTATTCGCCATCCTCCGTTTTCTCTCTTGACGCCGTGTTTTCTGCAAATTACTTGTTGCGCTTGAGCTTGCTAACTTTCTCTCCCTCGCTGTTTTTTTTTTTGAACAACGCCTCGATCTCTTGAGTTCTTCGTTGGCTCTATTACTAGCTGTTCTTTTATTCATCAAATCGGAGTCATAAAATTTTTAAGTGTAATTTAAGAACGATTTCATATCCAATTTTATTATGCAATTTTATCGTAACTTTAGTCTCAAGTATTTCATCTTAGTGATTTTTTCTCAATAAAAAGACATTTTTAGTAACAAGAAAAAGATATTTCTCGTCTGAAATTGGTCAAAAGATATCGGAAGAACGCGTGATATAGGTGGCGAGAGTTTGGACTAATTGAACGAATAGATGTAATCCAACAAAAAGTCTATATCGATTCAGTCAGATATAAATAGAAGGATATAGAGCGTATGTTTGATGTGAAGGAAATTTTACAGGGTGAATTGGCCTGGACTAAATACATCGAGAACGAGAGCAAATATTTTACATCGTTTAGCCAGGCTTTATTGAAGGAAGAGATAATCCGGAATCTTTAAATACAACGCGGATGAGCTCCCCCCCGCCCCTCACTCTCTCTCTCTCTCTCTCTCTCTGCCTGCCTTCCAATCTCCGAGCGTTTGGATTATCGAAAATTCAAAGTACAGATATAGAACGCGGACACAATATATATTCTCTCTTCCTCTCTTAATTCTTCGTGCCAATGTGTCGCTTGCAAAATGTCCAATCGTCGTCGGCTGAGAGGGAAATAGCCGTCGTACGAAATTCATTAACTCGCCCCATACATTACACTCGCCTTTTCCCTCTTCCTCCATCCCCTCTTACACTATTTCCTAGCGGTATATAGATGCCAAGGCAAAAAGTTCGACGACCAATCGCAAGCTTTGCGAGCCGCAAGTTCGGAACTGAAATCGCGCTTAATCCAATAGCGGGTCTTTAATAATCCAATAACCTCCCCGTCCTCGTCGTCGTCTAAGCAAAGTGGATATAGAAGGTTCTCGCACCAGATGAAAATGCATATATATAGCAAAGAACCGACGACGCCGTCACCTTTTCCCCGTCGAGCGAGCGCGCGGCCATGTTGCCACCCCTTTCGCCGCGCTCTTAATACCCAACTCTACTACTTCCCCCAAGCTTTCCTTTAGCCGCCCGGTCATCCTAGTCCTATATGCTATGTAAATGCACACCACCGCGACAGAGGCCCAGCCCCCGCGAACTATAACCCGCCAAATCCATCCCCCCTCCCCCTTTCGAAAATCCAAGTCGCTTCGCACACACTCGGCGTTGGCAGTTTCACGCGACAAAATTTTACATTTTTCATGAACCTTTTTGCGTTTTAGAAATGCACAATATCGTATCGTGTACGTGAGTGTGGCAACTTTTGCAAACACACAGGCTCAAAGCGCGTATAACTTTGGATCGGCCACGAGTCATTTTGCATAATCTGCTGATAACTCGCTGTGGGCTACACACACGCTATTCGTATTTGCAAAGTTAAATTTACCTGTTTAAAGGGAGAAGCTTTTTTAGTTTGACACTTCGCTAATATGCTGCACGGCACCGTTCGCTCGCTCGCTGGCAGAGGCCAAATTCGATAAGGATAGTTACGCGAACTAAAATTTCTTAACCGTAAATCAGATTATAACCGGAATACTAATGACTTTCCAAAGTTAGAGTGAAATATCTACTTCAGAGTTACGCCCCGTTTCATTTATGCACTAATGAGAATTCTGAAGCTGAGTATGAGGTATATATATGTACAAATACCGAAATATTTTAGATTCCTTTGATGATTTTTTTTTTCAAAATCTAAGTTATTTGAAAATCTATCGGCTTTTTATCAGAGTAATCGCAGAGAAGCACGTTTAGTTTTTAATATGGATGTTGATATCCATTACCAAACGTGTACTTGCTCTGCGGATTTTTTTGTAAATAAGTCATTCGTTTGTAGTAGTTGGATTGTGAAAAAAGCAAAGATCGTTACTATGGCAGTTTACCGAACACGCGTACGTGGCCGGTTTTCATAACCAAAGCGTAATTATTTAGTAATTTTTATCAGAGCGTTTATTTTGAATTCATTTAGAAGTGAACAACTTTTGCTCTATAAAAAGGTGATTGAAAAAGTATCGCAGAAAGTGAAAGAATGCCGAAAAAAAAGAATTGAATTGAAAAAGTCAACGTGCTTGAAGATAAATAAAACGGTTCTAGGTATAGCAATTTGATTTAACTTTGTCAAGAGCGTATGTATGTGTGTGCGAGTGTGCGTTAAAAAAAGTTTCTATTTTAAAGTGCAGCAGCACGCCGGTCATTTATAATTCAGGCGAATCGAAGGTTTAATCAATGGCAGCAATTTACCGATGTCAGGCCAGGGCCGCGCGCACCGTTAATTTTTCCCGATGGAAGCTCGGCAGCAGCGGCAGCTGCAGCATAGGGAAAAAATAGCGAGCGAGGGAGGGACTGATTTTTTACGGATGGGCTCGGGCCGCCATCACCACCAATACCAACGCATTGCCCTTTCTCTCTCCACGACAGTTTTTTTCCTCGTCAATCCGACCATAATTTCATTAGGATAACTTGGCACGATTCGCCAGCCAGCCAGTGATTTACCGATCGTGTATTATGTGGCCGATAGTGTACACAGTTATGGATAAGTATGTCACGATTGCCTGCCGTTAATTGATTAACTTTCGATTGGGCGCTGATTCATGAGAAAAATATCGGATCCTCCTATATGAAATGCCATTTTTCTCTTTCTTTTTGAACGACTAAATTTTCATGATGGTCACCTGGTCTTTAAATAGAAGCATACAAATTTATGATTGTTCATCCATTGTTTGAGTATATAAAAGTGCTCGGATTTAAATTTGTGCAGGTTATTATTTGTATTGTTTGCATTTCTCATTACCTATACAGGTAGCCAAAAGCAACTTGACATTTTGGTTATTATTTGAATTGAAAGCTACATGGTAATATTATATCTAATTGTTGTGATTACAAACAATAGTTGGATTACTTAGCGAAGAATGATGAAAAATGAAAAAAAAAACTGATAGAACATTGGAAGCCAACAAGTAATCTGACGAGTAAGTTATAATTGACAATAATTAATGGTGCAATAATAGTCAGCGACAGACGACACAACAGAGTTGGGTCGATCAGTGGCATCGTATATAACAGATCGAAGGGGGGTGCACATTAAAAATAGCCTAATTGGCAATTAGCAGAGCGGGAGAGCAAGAGGACGCATGGAGGGCATGCGTGGAAGCAAATATCCGCGGTTATTATCCAGGAATTGCATAAATCGCCTAGACGCAGAGCGAGATGGCGGATGAGTGAGGGAGAGGCTGGGAGGGCGGAGAGTGGCGAGGGTTGACGTGACATTTTGTCGAAGCCACGGGCGACTGCAGTTTGTAATGATAACGAAGTCGTCTGTCCGAGCGTCGCTGTGTCCCGGAGGGTCGGCGTAATTTCGCACGAAAGGGTTGACCCGTACGCTGCTAGCTGCTAGCTGCTAGATTCTACCACTGCTACTGTCTCGTGTGCTGTATGCGAGAACGAGAGAGAGAGAGAGAGAGAGAGAGAGAGAGAGAGAGAGGAGAGAGAGAGAGAGAGTACTAGAGGCGTCCGCGTCGCGGCTGAAGGAACAGAACCATCTCGAAGTTGGGCTTCTGCAAGTGACCGAGAGCGACTCTAATATCATACGGCCGCTCGCACGCGCCTGTTTATTGCTAGACTAAATCATTTCTCCTCCAGCGACCACTTGCCGCTCACTAGCTCTGCGTTCTATATTATACTCGGAGAAGTAATTGTTTTGTATGCGAATGCAATGCTCGCGAGCTGCGTACAGGCGGCTTTGTTTTCTAGTCAATATTCTTGAGTGGCTTTTGGAAATCGCGCACGACCAACCCGTTCCGCATTTCAGCCTATGCTCAGTGCCGCGAATTTCATTTGCCATTTTCTCTATATGTACACAAAGTAATTACTCAAAAAATCTACTTTTCTCGTTACTCTAGTTCACTTAACAACTAAAACTTTGATTGTTTTTAAATTTGCTAGTTTCAGTACACTGTTCAGTCATTAGTTCTAAAATATTCCGATCAGAAAGCACAAAAGCGCATAAAAAAGCTGTATTCTCATTTCGACTGCATTCAGCATTTGAAAACTAACTTGTTTATAGCTTCACCTTAGAGACCTTAGCTTCGTCAAATTGATAAATCATTTCACGAAGTTTTTCCTTGGAAAAAAATGAGATAAGCAGTCGTATTCAAGTACAGAATTTTGACGAATTGAAATTGAAGAATATTTGTAATGAGAATATTTGATAATGAAAGCTATGAAACGAACGAGATCAAGTTGAAAAATCAGTCGTAAAGTGTAAGAGCAAAGAAGCCTTGAATAAATAAACTCGTTTCGGAAGAAAAAACGGAGAGATTGCTGAAAGATCCCCCAGTGAATAATCCAAGAACTAATTGATCCTCCCAACGTGAAAGGAATAAAAGGAAAAATAAAGTAGACGCTCTGATGCAGTAGTTTAAACTATACATACACAGGAAGTACAGGTCGGACCGGGGTATTTCTCGGAGGTCGAGTTCTAAACGCGCTAAATAATGGCCGCAAGTCCTGCGCGCGGAAGGGGGGAGATACATATAGTGAATAGCCCGCATGTCGAGGCTGAAGCAAGCAAGCATAGTAGCCCACCCACTCGACTCGCAAATTTCCTTGCCAACGCGAACGACCGAGGGCAAGGCTAGGATATTAATTTAGGTATATATATACGCGAGCGAAGAGCTAAGAAAAATGCCTGAGAGCGAGAGAGAATACGGCGTTGCTGCTTCTATCCCCTTCTCTCGCTCGCGTCCGCTTAGAATTTAATCTCACCTCTCTCGTTTATCAAGGCAGCAAGCTCCGCGCGTCGGTGTATATGTGTGTGCGCGCGTCGGGCACTAGTGGGTTGGCCAAAAGGAGGCGGGGTAAGGGGCACGTAAGAAAATGCGAAGGAGAGATACGAGGCAGAAGGGAGAACGAGAGACTAAAGCTCGAGTGCGCTGCCGGCAGTGGGGGAGTGGGGGAGCTAGCCGCCGCTACTGCTGATGATGGCGAGCCACACATGACGCCGACCGTGCTTCTGTGTAACGAAGATATGTTAGGCAAAAGGGGATATTATGTGTATGTGTGCGCGCGAGCTTTTATGTATGAGAAAACGGAGTCGAGCGTCTCTCTCTCTCTCTCTCTCTCTCTCTCTCTCTCTCTCTCTCTCTCTCTCTCTCTCGGGGATCGCTCTGACGCTTTTGCTGGCTTCTATTCGATGGATCTCTCTTGCTCTGCAGATGATTCGGATTTTACATGCAGATTATTCCCGCTTGATTTTCACTGTTTCACATATATATTTCATTTTAAGTGAATTCACAGACTTCTCAATCATTGATGTTAAGATTAGTGACGTTAACAGCTTAACAACAAAGTAATGAATCGTTCTGAATATCAAACGCGAAGTCTAACTACCATGATCAAAACGTGAAATTACATGCTATTTTAATTAAATATTAACCACGTAATAATTATGTACATAGTTATGTATAAATATAATACTTCAATCAAATTATTCTATATTTACATATTATCATCGTGTGAAGTGCAGTAAATCCGCTTGTATCACATTATATCATTCATTTAGTTACTAGTGAGCCAAATTAGAGACTTTTATGAGCTTATTATCAGTGCATTATTTTATTGTAAGATAGCAATCAGAAAGAACTTTATTTTAATTTACAAAAATTTGTTGAAAGAGATTTTCGCTTTGCCTCGCATGGAAAAGCATGATTGTAGATGTTATTGATTTCAGCTGTACAGGAAAACGTTTTGTTAGATGAAAATTGAATCTTGAAAGTCATACAAGTCTGTTTTGCTGCTTCTTCAAAAGGGTTTCTTACGCTAGAATACTCGAAGAAAAAGCTTGGGTTCGCGAAACGAAGCGAAAAATCAGAGAACAAGAACGACGTCGTCAGAATACAGAGCTATAGTGAGAGAGAGAGAGAGAGAGAGAGAGAGAGCAAGTGAGTGAGGGGGTGGGGGTGGTTCTTAAAGGGGTAGGATAGAAAAAGGGGGTGGGGACCAGAGCTGGCGTCGGCACAAACACAATGAGTCGTCGCTTAAGCGTGGATTTGCTTGGGACTCGCGTGTTGGTCAGCTCGTTGTGGCGCCTGGGTGTCAAGGGGGTATACATACGACGTTCTCTCTCTCCCCGCTAAGCCGTTGGAAAGCGCCTCGCTCGTATGAATCCTCTCGCTCGCTCTTTCCCCGCGGACACGAGAGAGAAGCAGATACAGTCTTACAGATCAATAAAGCTAACTAGCCTTCGGCCTCGCCCGGCTGACACCTCAAGAATAAACCTGCCCAATATGTCTGACAACAAGCGGATTAGACGCTAGCAATAGCAGCACTGGAGCTTCTTTTCCGAGCGTTGAGCTTTTTTCCGCTCTTCTTTTTGCGGACCTTCGCAATTGCTTCTCGCCTTGCCTTTTTTTCGTTTGCTTGCTTCCACGAGATGAGAATGTGTATGTTTGTGGGTGTACGAGCAAGCTAAAGATTCTCCCTCTCTACTCTACTCTAGAGCTCAGCCACGTATGAATGGCCAGGAGGTGGTAATCGAGGGCGCGAGCATTAAGTGGATGTGTGTTACACCTTCGTGCCTCATTAATTTGTCTACTGTATGTCGATTGTATTGTTTGCGCTTTACGCTATCTACCTCGTTTTCTTCTTCCAATGGTTGTTTCCTTCTTTATTATTGAAATTTATTATTCATATCGATATCAATAAAGATTGCTTGTTCATCGTAAAATTGCTTTATCGATAAATAATCTTCTATATTCTAATGCAAACAATCTTTCGGAAACCTCAAATTCATTCTGCTAAAAATTAAATAAATACGCCCGTTCTTGAAAAAAATAATGAGATCTATGAAATTCTATTGTGTTTGCCTGACAAGAACGTGTAAGCGAGGGACGAAAAAAAAGACAAACGCACTCTAGATGATAAAATTACCTTTGGTACACTATCCTACAGCCGCGTAAAAAGACAGAGTAAAAAAGTAGGGAAGCTTGCGGAGAGGCTCAGCTTACGGAAAAAGAAGTCCGAAGAAGACAGAGAGAGAGAGAGAGAGAGAGAGAGAGAGAGAGAGAGAGAGAGAGAGAGAGAGAGAGAGAGAAAATACGTTTAAAGCTGTGCGCTCTCGGGACATGGAGTAAGAGAAAAAGGCGCAAAAACAACTACTCCTTATATCCGTGCGATATCTTCGACAAAGTTAAAGCCTCCTTATCCTTTTCTTTTCCTTTTTCCGTTCATTGATGTTATAAGAGCACACGGCATTGGGAGTAAAAGTTAAATTTATGTGTGTGTGAGCGCGCGCGTGTGTGTGGAGAAGTCTGTATAAAAGCTAACGATGAGAAAGACAGACAGAAGCAAGTGAAAGAGCAAGAGCAAGACAGAGTATGCCTTCCTTATTGATCGTCGCCTGGGCGGCGTTGGGGTCTCTCTCTCTCTCTCTCTCTCTACTTCTCCTTTATCCTAGCGGCGCCGTGCCTGCGCTTAGGTCCACCTCCTCATTTCGCCACGGCTGCAGGAAGAGCGGACCGCCTTTGTGGTCCGCCGGCCGAAAACCTACCGAGCAGCAGCAGCAGCAGCAGCAGCAGCTCACCCCCCTCCAATAGTCAACTACCACCCAACTCCCGCCGCGCACTCACCTCATCCCACGAACGCGAACGGCTACAAAGCTTCGCTCTGATCCTCCGGATCTCCGACGGCTTCCGGCTATACACATGCATTTGAATGTGTTGGTGCAAGGGGATGTCTCAACCCCTTTTGCTTGCCTCCTCTCGTCGTCTTCTTTTACTTCTTCAAGCTATCTCGTTGCCGCGTATCCTGACGTACGCATAACTTTGTCCTTCTAATGTGTCTTATTAAGGTTTTAAGGATATTAAATGTTTTTGGCCAGCCTGAAAAATTCACGCAATTTGTTGATTAGATCGCAGCCATGACAGCTTTAGACATACAATAACGGCTCTATATTTCATGGAGTCTTCCAACTATTCAAAAAGAGAAAGAGCCCTTCTAATTACAGACGTTCACCGTAATTTCTGTTCTCGACTTCTATAACTGCCATCGTACGAGCATTTTAAATGCCACTGGACAAGAGTTGTTACATTTGTTTTCCGACTGACATTATACTTGGCTATTAAATTAATTTAAAACATGCAAATGAAACGAGTTATTATTACTCGGCGTAATATTGAAGGAATGTAATTCTATTGACGGCATACGTATATGAATAGGTCGGAATGTGAGTTATAATCATAATATTAGGGTAGATCCTAAAATAGACGCCATAACGATGGGGAACAGAGTACTACAATGAAGCCATCAGTCGGAAACTGTCGAAAAGGCATGCCACGTCCACAGATGCCATTTGTGAGGAGCAGTGCCCTTCTTAGGCCAGAGGGCGAAATGGCGACATAGCGCGAGATGGGTGGTAAGCTGTCTAGTGGAAAATTAATTGTGACTTGCCTTCCAAAAGAATCCCCTTTATATACGTCTCCTTTGCGGCGAGACGTCGTCGTCTCTGCACGCTTCATTGAGAAGCTGCGAGAAGAGACGAGAAACCATGAAAAACGAGAACCCTCTTCAAGAGAGAAGGGTAAAAGGGGTCGTTCGTCCAAAAGAGACGAGTGATCTCTTGAGGCAGCGATAATGGGCTTGCTGATTAATCGGTAACTCGTTTACTTTAATGTTCTCTGCGGCAGATTGATTTTTGATACTGCCTTCATTTTTTCTCTGAAATTTCTTTCTTCGGAATTATTTTATTAAATATATTTTTTTCACGTTCCACTATAATTTTCCTTCCGATTTTTACAATGGCAGCAACAATTCGAATTTCAATATTTTATCACGTGGATGAAGATGACGAAAATTCCGAAAGCCATTTCCCCTGCAATAAATGCCGTTCATCTATCAAAACAGAATAAAAAGGCTACCCACTTGCAGGTTTCTCGCCCGAAAAATTTCTCTATCGCCGTCGATTTTCTCCGAATTTACCAATCGCCAATGCAAATAGCAGGAATATAGCTCTTTCTCTGAACGCGTGAAATCGTCTAACGAGCCGTGAGAGATGTGCGCGTCTAGTGCCAAGATAAACAAGCGCAATCAATAACTGCGGCCAACAAAGAGTCCATTGCCTGCGGGCGTGAAGAAGAGATACGCGCTCAAAGAAAAATGGACAAAAGTGCACGAGAGCGAGAAGAAGAGAGAGAGAGAGAGAGAGAGAGAGGAGAGAGAAGAACTAACGCTCCATTAAACTGCTCCTACTCGTCGGTTGGTTTTTCGAACAGGTGCCAAACACGTGGTCGATCGATCTCTTTCTCTCTCCCTCGCCGTTTTTCATTCATATTTTCCACGCGGACGTTCATCGAAGAGTACTGGCGTGTGTCCGCGTGTAAGCGAGAGCTTGTTCGCAAGCACGCGAGCGGCTAACTTTTTTTCTATATTTTATATCCCCCCGCGCGCCAGCTACAATGAAAATCGCACACACGACCATGTCACTCGGTCGCCCGAGCCGACAAAGCGCCCTGCGGCTTTTGTACCTACACGTGTTTTTTTCGGGCGTTTGTCAAGCGCTTCTCCGCCTGTATGTATATGTGTACGAGCCTATATACTCGGAGGATCACCACGCGTATATAAAACAAAGCAATGTTCAAAGTCGACGAGTTGTTATGACGACGTTTATCTTTCATTAGAACGACTTGGAGATTTTCTTTTTTGTTGAAGGACAATGAGGTTTTATAACGATTGGTTTGTAAATTGATTTGTTTGTTGAGGGTATTGTGTGCGGTTCAACAAGTTGTACTTTTAATGTAGCCATTGAATGAACGATTATTAATGAACACGTTGGATTTCATTTCTGAATGGAATTCCGCGCACTCGCACCGCCGATATCCACGCGACATTTTGCAAGTTGAAATAAAAATGAACGGCTTTACGATAATGCGGAAATAATTCGGACCTTTTTCACCAAGTGTGTAATCGAGTTCGTACCTTTTTTCCATTTTATTGTGTTTCGTATTTGCCGTTTTATTTTATATTCGCTACTTTATTAAAGGACTTTTGATAATGTAACGGCAAAGTCCATTGTGAAATCGAAAATGGATAATGAAAATTTAACGAGACTTTTCGACTTTATTATTTGATTGTTCGTCAACAGATTATACACAAATTAGATTATAGAACGTTTTTTACAAATCCCACCCCATCCATTTGTAATTTAAAGTAGGTTTTTCATCACAATATATAAAAAGTAACATGTGAAGTATATCGTGACTAAACTATCATTGTCATCATCATCATCATCATCATCATCATCATCGCCATGCACGCACACGCGTGCAGCGCTCGCGGGATAGAGGAGGCGCGTGCAACAGCTGATGAAGCATGTCGAGCACACTCTATATATCTATCGATAGTACGCGGGCCAAGCGTAATAGTTTGCTAATAGGCGCTCAATTGTTCGCCGCCGCCGCGTGCATAGTTGTCGCGGACTAGCGATCGGCCGTTTATAGTGCGAAAATTTGAGCGAACAGAGAGGGGGTAGAGATGGAGGTTGGTTTGAAGCGGAGTGTGTTTGGAAACTCGATTACTCTACTCTGCGCAGTGTGCGTGTGTGCGTGCATGTGTATGTGTATGTGTGCGAGCGCGCGCGCGCGCAGTGTGTGTGTCTGAGAGAGAGAGAGAGATATCTAAAATAGTTTCGAGCTACGAGAGCTACCCGAGAACTTTCCATCTGTCGATTTTATAGCCTTCGCTTTTGCCCGATTAATTGAGCTTTTGTATGATAATGGCGAACACGCGAGCGTGAGTTTGTAAACTCGTCTCGCAAGCTTCCAACCTTCTCTTGCTCTCTCGCATGTTTATCACGTGTGCAACTCGCGGGCTTATATATTGCTGTGCCACTCTTTTGTCAAATTTTCATTCATACGCTTTATAGTTACACGAGAAATTTGTTCCTACATTATCGACGCTCTTGTTTGTTTCATTGTTGTAAATAAGAAATGGAATGACGCGATCGGCAGTGGCTGTTAACTTGCTTAATTATTGATGGAAAATATGCCTTAAAATTATGGCTGTACTATGTAAATCGTTGTGACAGATAAGACGGCAAGATAAATTATTAATGTCACTCATCAAGAAAGCTATGTAAGTCTGTTTGAAGTTATTGTTATTAAAGATGACACATCCGTCAGTGTCGATCATCCTCATCGTGAAAGTCCAAAATAGAACAGGATATAGAATATTTACAATTCAATATTTCAATAATAAAAATGAATGCTGTGAATCAATCCAAGATTGAAACGGAAGAAGATCATCTAAATGTATTAAGGACAGAGCAAATAATATATTCTTAAACGGATGTCTAATGTATTCAAGTATGAATAATCGTATCACGTTTCTAGGCACGGGCGCAAACTCGTTTCTTTTTTATCGCTCTCGCATTAGCAGTGCAACCACTTGGTCGACGTCGTCGTTGTCTCGGTGTCCCTTTGGCAGAAAGGCGTATCGCGTGTCGTCAAACAGTCGGAATAAACTCTCCCCTTTTCTTCGTCTGCTACGCACCCCACGTCAGTAGCCTTCTAATTATGTTTGCTCTCCTGAGTGCTACCGAGCTTTTTTTCTCTAATTAGTGGGACTTGGTTGATCATCTGCTCTGAAGGCGCGGTCGCGTCCCTTAAAATTTACTTGAGAATACCTAGCTGGTTTCGCTAATTTAGCGTTGCTTTTTTAATACTCCAGAGGCTTACTGATTCATTATTTACATGATGTGTTGATTGGATTATTAAAAACCTAAGATGTCATTTTTAATTATTTACATAATTTTTATGTGTATAATCTTAATTAAAAAAAATGCTAATCGAAATAAAACATCAGACTAAGTAATAGATGCGAGCTTACACCCGATATCTGTATTTCAGCAAAAAATATATAATAGGTGATACTCGTATTAATCTATAAGAAATCTTAAGCTTGAGTTAAGCGTAAAACGCACATGTAGCGATGAATATCACAGGACGCCAGCTCGCGATTGAAAAAAAATAAAAATAAAAGCAACAACTGTTATTCAGCAATATTGCTCTTATAACAATATTGTATATATCGTAAAAAACGCGTATTGGATCGATGGTTGGAAGCGAACGGGTTAGGCTCGATGTGTGCTCTATGTGCTGCTAGTAAAGACCACTTACGCAGATTATCTTTTCAGTGTGAATAGGTATTAGAGACAATAAATCTTTGATACATACGTGAGCGCAGCTATGTGTACTCAGGGTATATTTAGCGATACATGAATTGTATGCGTAACGCTATAATGTTAAGTAACGAATAGAACAAAAAAATCCAAAAGTTACCGCTCCGGGTTTCAGTGCACGCAAGTGTCTTACTTGCTTTTTCTGGTATGTAATTTACCATAAAACATAATTGTACCTACACTCTACTTATGGAGTTCTAATACTTTTGACTGCCAGAATACGAAAGATTGACTTATTCTGAATCTTAGAGTAACATTGATTATTCTTTTTGATCGATTTGTCATAAATTTGAATAACATTTTTCAAATATGCATATGTTTTATCTATCAATCTTCTTCACTGTTGATTATTTTCATACCAATCTTATGTATTATCTGAGATGTCGCAAATGAACTTGAAGCGATTAACAATTTATTTGGATTATAATATGTCATATATGATAAAATTGCAAAATATTTCTGCGACTGCTTTCTTTATCAGTTGATTAAGGTGTAATAGTAAAAAAAACTTGTGATATAGCGTGCACATAGAATTCTTTTATTTATGTAAATATTCTAAGCTTGAGTGAATTGCTCGATTGGCTTTAGTAAAGTCGTTTAAATCGTCTACATGTGTTTTAACAATCTACGCCTGATAGTAGTACAACAAGAATTATGCCATTCATAGACAAATCGAAAAAAATATTCGTGCTTTTTCTTTTGCCATTTACAATTGTTTATAAAAAGTTATTTAAACAAATTACTTAGAAAGTTATTGTTTTTCAAATTTGGTTACAGAAATCGATTCTACGAGAAAAAGTATCGCAAAAATGTGTATAATATTATTTTGTCGGGTTTCAATTTGTTATAAAAAATAGCTATCAAATATTGAATTTCCGATTATGGTTGGGATTTGGTGAAGAAACTTTATCTGTCGGATCTGCGATTATTTATTGCTGTTTTACACTAACAAATTGAAGTCTGACAAGAAAACGTTATAAACAATTTTTTCGTATTTTCCCATAGAATTTATTGCAGCAATTAAATTTTAAAAAACAATTACTTTTTAGATAATTTGTTTAAATAACTTTGTATACGCAATTGCAAATGGCAAAAGAAAAAACACGGGTATTTTTTTTATTCGATTTGCCTATGAATGGCACAGTTAGTTTGGTGCATCTCATCTGGTGTTGGCATGGGTCTTAATGGGTTAACTGTTAGCACCTGTACGTCATTTCGGATAATTTCGTTTGGGGCGAACTATGAGGCACGTACGATGTTATGTAGGACTTTCGATTGAATTTTTCCAGAATTTCAATATTCAAGATTGAAGCTGCATCTCATAGTTGAATGCCATAAGTCCAAGCTAATCTGCGTACAGCTTTGTATAGCAACAATTTATTTTAAGTTGATAGCTCCGATTTTCTTCCAATGAGGTGGAACATTTTTCTCCATTCTAGTCCTAGCTATTTACGTTTTGTGGATATATGTTCTTTCAATGTAAACTTTCGGTCCAGGTGTATACCTAAATATTTTACATGGTTGCTTTATAAAATATCAACATATATTTATCGTTGAATCTAATAGACGGGCATGTGTCATTTTGAATAGTGAACGTCGTATTTATTGATTTACTTTCATTTACAACTATTCTCTATGAGTTGAGCCAATTTTGAAGACAATTATCTATATAATTTTGAACTAATTCAGATGTTATTGTTGCTTCTGGGTGTGATGAGATAGACTGTATCATCTACGTATGTTGCTATTATGATGTTTGTAAACTTTGCTAGATCAGCAGTGAACAGCAAGTGCAATGTTGATCTTAGTACGCTACCTTGTGGAACTCTTGTTTTTATTAGCTATCGTTTTGATATTTTTTTATTCATTTTGATTTTAAATACTCTATTTTGTAAGTATGATTGAAGTGATTCATAGTGTCTCTTTAGAAAACAACTTTTTAATTTATACAGCAGCCGTTAATGCCATACTTTATCAAATGCCTGTATAATGACAGGAGATAGATTTCCTTACTATCTTTTACTATTTCATTCAATAGTTTTTTTAACGGACGAATATCTTCTACGTTGTGGACAACAATCAGAGAGAATTTGTTTCACTACGTATTTACCTCATTGTTGACCATATTTTCTTTATCATTTTGATTTTCTTTATTATCTTGGAGTATCTTGTACTTATTTTTTGACTTGATTAGTAATTCGGTAGTCGGGCTTATCATTTTTTATTTATATTTTGGTTGTTTGGGCTGTTTCGCGGTCTTTTACTGTTTACGATTCTTAGTTTTCGTCATTGTTTTTATTAGGAGTATATATGTCCTCTACTATCAGAATGGCCATTTCGATCCTTATTGCGTTTTTATTATGGATTTGTAGAATACTAATACAAATTTAAATGTTACTTCGCTTGATAATACTTTAGCTTTTCGGGTAGAGCACATTAAAATAAGTTTGTATGTTTCATTTAGTTTCGTTTCAAAATTGAAGGTGGAAGTAAACAGTTCATCTTTCTTAAAACTGCGTCTTTCTATGGCATTTGGTATTTTTTCTTAACAAGGACACATTTATACGACTTGGAATAATTTCACTTTTATCTCTGTAAAATTCAATGTTAACATCAGAAAATATTTCATTATTCTTAACAGAGATATTTTATACACTTTTATACATGTAATGATAAACTTTTTTTTTGTGATTTGTTTTCAATTTTTATAGGAAAAATCTAGCTCATCCGCGCAGTAACCTATGTTGTGTAATCTTTCTTCTCCTGAAACTTAAATTGAGGTTTCTATTGTTGAAGGTCCGACTGTACTTTTAGGTTGGCAAGTTATTGTTTGTTGCTGAAAACTAGCTTTCATTTTGGATATTCTTCAGAAGATGTTGATCCACCATTTGGATTGAACATTTCACAAACGGAGTTTATTGGTTCGAATTCCACATTGCCAAGCCCCATAGTTTTGGTTAAGACTTTAAAGTTTCAAATATTTAATCGTGGCTTACGTATCCTTCAATTTTTCAATAAGTTCTGAACCGTACAGAAACTTTAAAATTTTTATATTCTATAGTATTGTGCTAATTACATTATACATGTCTGGCTTATTAAAACTCCTAATTGTATTCTAGTTATACATGATCATAGCTAAAGTCTGATAAATGTAATATTGCTTCATTTTAGTTACTAGATTGCACTATACATTAGTAACTTTGTTAGAATTATATTATGATAAGAAAATTTCGAAAATTAACGAAAAAGACAATTCGAAGAAATATCCTATTATAAAAAAGTAATGGTTTTCATGTTGAAACATTATTTTAATGTCTGATATATGATTACGTGATATACAATTTATCATAATTGATATAGATAATATTGAAGACAATAAAAGTAAGAGAAAAATACTGCAATGTCATTATTTTAATATTTATTTCATGAAAATACTAGTAGCAAATAAATCGTTTGGTAAAAACCAGAGGTTATGTTTTGAAATTGTTCTAATTATTTTCTATGATTAATGTCTATAATCTGATTTTTGAATTCGTATGATTGAAATAAATGTTATGTTGCAATATTTATTTAAAAAATAGGATAAACATTTAATAATAATATAATCCGTGTAGTTCAAAAGAACTAAAAAATATTTATTGTAGTTTTTGGCATGATAAATCATAAGTGTGGAAATGAGGAACTGTTTTATTAATACATATTTTTCCGCTGTCATGTGTTTTATAAAAAAAATTGAAAAATTCACTTTTAAAAAAAGTATTTGTGTCAAATATGTCAATCAGTATAACAAGAAATGAAAAAGAAGATGAGAGCGAGCGAAGTGCGTCTGATGTCACTAGCAGAAAACAAAGTTTTGAATCTTCGAAAGCCGAGGAAATCTGAAAATCCATAGTTCATTTCCTCATCGCAAAGACTGTTCTCTCTCTCTCTCTCTCTCTCTCTCTCGGGAGAGAATTACACGCGGGCTCACATCGTACGAGGCAGGCAGCTAGTTAACTGATAACGAAATATTATCAGAAGGCCCGCTAGTTGCCGCTCGGAAACGTGTATGTACACGTATGTGTGCATGGCGTTGGCTGGATCCCTCGGAGCCAGCCAGCCAAGGTGCGCACGTGCGGCGAAAATTCGCCGGACGGCGGCGGAGGGGGCGCCCATCGCGCTGCTAAGCCACACCCGCAAAAACACAGCCTCTCGGTCGATGCGCTCTCTCTCTACCCCCCTCGGGGTAGCGTCACTATTGCTAGCTACCACTACTATCGTTCGTTCTACGAGTGCTTCCATATCCGGCACTACGTAGGGATTTGCTTGCTACTATATGCTAGCAAAGTAGGCCGATAGTGAGCAAAGAGAGATGATTTTCTCGTGGCTATATCTCTTCACGCTAATGTACACACGAATCAAGGTTTTTTCTTTACCTTTTGTATGGTTTTCGTAGAAACAGTTGAGGGTGATGTGTTTTTCTTGTCCTTACATTTTGTCTTTAAAATTGTACCATGCAAAAAGAATATTTCATTAGCTAATTCTACTCGAGAAGATATCATTTAAGAAGCTAGTAAATTCAAGTTTTCAATTTTATATGACTAAGTACATGAAAAAACATTTTTGTAGCTAGTAATTGAGTACATGTTAATTAGTTAAAGCAGTAATGTGTCAGCATACAACAAAGTGCCAGTATAGTTTACATGCCTATATGATGCATTCATGTATTTCCTATTTGCTATCAGAAACCATTGTAACCGAATTCTTTGCTCTCGAATCTAGTAACGTAGATCACGATCGGAGGGTCAAAATACATCGTATTAATTTACCTCTATTGTGAGAAGACTTCTAAATAAACTGCAGTAATAGTTGCTGTTTGTATTACTTATCATAACTCGACATGTCATAACAAGAAAACGCGTCTTTTCCCTAAAAAAGGAAATTCAATTTCAAATTTCTAATGTTATTTCAAGACAAATATGTTAAGTTTGCTAAGAACTAGTTTTTAATAATTCTGAATACGTTTACACGTCCGCTCGATGATTTACAAATGCAAATGAAAGGAAAATGTAACATGTTCATTCTCCCAAATACACTTCCGCGAGATAAAATCAAAATTTTGTATGAAACTCAAACACAAATTCCCTCGTACATATTTACCTTCACCGTAGCGCCTAAAACTGTTTTATAACATGTGTTTACATGTATTTCGTCCCTCTCCTTTTTCCAAGCGAGTCTGGGTTGACCCTAACTCATCAGGCCGCGCGAGAAGAAAAGTGCGAAAAGCTGAGCTTTTTGCGCGGGAGCCACAACTTTTTCAACCCTCTTATCTAACGCTACGGCTGTGGTACATATACCGCGCGCGGCTCGCGAAACCGCAAAAGGCTGCAGTGCTCGCGCCTGTGTCGAAGGAAACTTTACTACTGTAGCCTGTACGACGACTCCTTTCTTTTGTCTCCGTTCACCGTGTACGTGTAAAGAGCGCAATCGTCGAGCGACCGGAATTAAAATACTTTTGTGGTGAGAGAAACTTTGCTTCCACTCCAACGTACTTTTGCAATTATGAAGTTTTCGTGGGTAAGACTTATCGGCATAGTGGCAAATTAAGTGAGCCTAGATTTAGAACGTTTTTTTCTCCCTCTTTTTCTCTTTCAGGGATTGAAGCTCTCGCATAGTTCATTAGGGAACTTTGAATACAAGTAGGAAGTTCAATTATTTTCAGTTGGAAGAGGAGAGTCTCTATTGAAGATTCAAATAAAATATTTTGAAGAAATTAATTATGTAACTTACAAGTAAACTTAGTAGATAAAGATCATTTTTTACTTCCTTATTGAGTGTGAGATCGGAAAAAATATTGTCAAAAACATTATAGCCATAGCCATAGCAATGTTGTACCCTGAAATTATTTATCCAGTGTCAAATGAAAGTAGATTTTACTATCGAATTATCAATATAATCTTTAATCGCAGCGTAGTTATAAATTATTAATAGTCAAATCAGATGTAATAACACCATAACTATATTGATGCGAAATTTGAATTTTAGTTTTATTAAGACATATGCTGAGCAATTGTTGGGCATCATCCATCCCTGTGCTTCCCTCTCTCTCTCTCTCTCTCTCTCTCTCTCTCTGGTACATGTGGAGCATATTATGTTTCCAATTAATAATTGCAAAAGGCCTTACACGTCGCGCAGAACGATGCTTCGACACCCTATACATTCGCGCGTGCAACGCTAATCATGATTTCAAAAGCAAGTCACCAATTCCCTAAACCCATTATCAGTTGTTTCAACAAGGAGCGCTCGCGAGCATCTAGCTTGATAAATTGAAAATTTACTAAATAAATCGTTTTTACGGGATCTACCGACGCGCATTTTCATTGAAATACTCGGCAACAGCAGCAAGCCGGGTCAAGTGGTATGCCGTTCGTCTTAGCTACGCAGATATGACCTTTGTTGCTCATCAAATCGACAAGTTGATGAGATACGGAAAGATTCGGCTTTCGATGTTGACTTTTTCCGCTAACGTAGAAAAATTCTAATAAACTTAGAAAGTTGTAGCATGGAGCCTATCGACTGGGCGCCATTGTCGTCCGTATATCCACTTTGCATTATTAAACTCTCTGACAGCTCTTCGAAGAATTACGCTCGCTCGGCGTTACTCTAATTGTCGTCGCCGTCTGCGGACGTCAATCGATTTCTATCTCTCTCACTCTCTTGGTCGACGTATAAAGACAGCCAATGCAAGCTCTCTCTCTCTCTCTCTATCTGTCGCAGACAAAAGCACAGTGCCGTGGTGGGCTAAGGCCAGAGGGGACGAAATGTTTCTCGGGAGAAAGTGAACGCGAGGGTGGAGCTATATGGGTATAAGGGACGGCTTTAATTAAGGCAAGTGGAGGAAAGAAAAATCCTGAGGGAATTTATAGAGGTCCGTAACGTAAGGGGGATCCGAAGAAAAGGGTTCGCCGCCGTCGTCGTCTCGTAAAGGGTCGCGAGACGACGCAATGGCCACTACCACTATTATTGTGCGTCTGCTAATTCTGAACCTTCCAAACAACTCGCTCTTTCGCTTGCCGAGCCGAGCCAAGCTGTTTCTCACTCTTCTCCTCGCACTGGCCCGTAAAAGCCTAACATGTAAAGTAGATTCTGCCGGTATGTTAATTACCCTGCACAATTAAACGTCACTGAGTTTAGCTCCGAAAGGATCAACCGCCCGCGCGCGCTTTTTTCTTTTAAAAAAGCTATAATAGCTTATTCGCAGCTTTTATAAGCTTCAATTTGACGTCTGATATTTAGCTTTCCATCTGGATGAAGTAAATGGACGCTAATTAAAATTCAGTTTGAAAATGACAAGTTGAATAACGGATAATTTGAGAAAACATAGACGAGAAAAACAATACCACCTTGACGATAGAAATGGGCTTTAATGCTTAAAAGGCATATATATCTAAATAATTCGATATCCCAAATGATAAGTTACTTAAAATATTTCCTTATCTAAATCTTTTCTTCGAACACTATTATCGAATGAAAATTCGAGAAGGAGATAAACAAAGTTATTTTTACGAACACTTATTCACGCATAAAAATGAAAAGAGTGCGTAACAATTCCTGCATTTGATGAAGCGTTACTCTGCTGTTACGTATTGCTTCATAATTGAAGATTGCTATTCGATCGAGCAGTGGTACGAGTTGCAATGTGACAATTTTTTCCCAATGCGGCTTCCCAGGACGCGGATTGCTCTTTAACACGGTGAAAAATATCAAACGCATGAGACGTGTTGACAAATCGAGCGAGACCGCATTGTGTTTAAAATAAAAACACAACGCTTCAAAAATACGTGAAATGGATGAAATACCTGTTCAATGTCAACTATTAAAACAGTATCTTCGTACAGCACACACGCGCACACACACACGTACACAGACAAACGCAGACAGTGGCGAGAGAGAAAGAAAGAGAGAGAGAGAGAGAGAGAGAGAGAGAGAGCCGAGCATTGCTCACTGGTTTTTATCAAATTTATTCGCCAAAATTCAATCAATTTCAAAGTCAATAGATTGCTTTCTCTATCTCTGATTTGCTGGCATCGCCTATATTGGTACACGTCGTTGGTAACCGAAGGAACTTGAACGGGAAAGAGAAATAGTCAGCGCTGAGAGGCAACCGTTGAGAGAAAATTTTAACTCGCAATAACGAAATGCGTGAAAGTAGAAATAAATACGAAAGAGCTCAGCTGACAGAGTAGAAAAGTTAGAGTTGCTTAATAGTAAATACAGTGTTTTCGCTGTGTAACCTAGCAATTGTCACGAAAAGTTATGTTGACGATAATAATATAATGCAATGCGGACAGTACGTAGAAAGTTGCAGATCGTTCGAGATAAAATAAATTTAATACAGCTCATCTTTACTTGGAATATTTTGCTTTGATGTATAGCGTGGATATTGTTATCACTTGGCCCATAAAATCAACCGTATTCATTGAAGAACCATTATTTTTATTGACTAGCGTATATAAAGGTATAATCTAATCTAGTTATTTCTAGAAACACTTTCATGTATCGACAAAAAATAAACGTTTCTCTACATTTTCTGAACAAATAATTTTACATACTAAATAAATAAGTACTGACAAAGTATTTGATTCGTTTAAATGTCTACAAATACGCAATGAAATGAGTACCATTTGGTAAGCACGTAGCTTCCATACGGTAATATTTTGTTAAGAGGTCAACCATTCATTGGCACTCAAATTATAAAAGAAGTTACTCCTATTAAATGAATAAAATAAAATACTACATTTTTGAGCAATCATCTCATAGAAATCGCATTCTTATTAATTTAATATTGTTATTATATCTCATATAAAATGTGGCTCTTATAAGTTAGAAGCATTATATAGAAGGACGGGAGATATACAACCAGGAGCTTTTTGATATTTTTGACTGCAATTTAGTCAACGTTTAATGAAAGTTTAATCACTTTGTCAACGGATCGATTATTTCGCGCGACTGCCTTTTCTGGTAACTTTGCCTGCGACGAGGTCTGACAGCGCATATAGACTATCTACTCGCTCGGAAATTTACCGTGGCGTTGAGTTGATGTGTGTCATAGAGAACACCGTTGAGAAATTGTGCATCGTAAACTTTTTCAGGAGGAACAGATTAGGGTGGAGGCTCATTTAAAGGACTAGATTTAGTTCAAATAATTTATGCGCAAAGTGTGTTTTTGTGTAAACGTGCTTAGTACGTCAATATAGGACATAATTATTAGCTTTTTATACGTAGAGATGGAAAATTACTCAACTACGTCAGAAATTCAACTTGAAAATATATTACAATCTATGAAATAATTTATGTAAATCTTATAAAATTGATGGCATTTTGTACTACTTAACAAACGGAAAGGGTTACACGATAATAACGAAAAAAATGTTCATTTGGTAATTATTCGACGTGAAACTTAAAAAGGCATAGCGCATAATTTTTTCTCTGCGGAGCTGTGGGTACACAATCTATATAGAGCGTTGTTGTGCCGTAGCCGCGGCGGCGGCGTTTGTGCCATTCACGAGCCTTCAGCCGACTCAGCTGCACAAGACTGCAGATAGCCGTTGGCATGGCTGTACAAAAGTCCGCTGTTAACAATAATAGCCCGCGGGGGCTTATTCGCATGTGTGTAAGAGCGAGAGAGAAAGCGAACGAGTGCTTTTGGATTTGACATGTCCGTTGCGATGCTTGCACAGTATGCACTACGCAAGCCGTACGACGTCACGCGGCGGCTGCGGCGTTTTGCGGATTCTCGGATATGCACGTGATATGCTGCTGCTGCAGCTAGGTTCTCCACGTGGCACACGTGTATCGATCGCGTGTACAATGAGGGCTCATGCGTCCATGTGTGCGATAGCGTCAAAGAAGTGGCTCCCATATATAGTCTCAGTCTCTGTCTCTCTCTCTTTCTCCCTCCCTCTGTGCCTGACTGTGACACTCAGAAGCACCATCAGTTTCCACGTACACCCACACAGAGTCCGCCGCGCACAGAAGCGATCCTATTTTAGATAACGTATACCTGAGTGCGACCGAGCGGCAGAGGACTGCACTCGATGAGTTAGGGTACAGAATATATAGCTGCGATGCGCTGCAGGACGAGGTGCTATTTTTTTCTCGTCTTTCCTTTTGCCCGCTACTCCTAGAAAGCTATGATTGCGGCTATTGACGCGGAGCTTGGCTACGAGCGTAAACTCCTAGAGCATTTCTTCCTTTTCTTTTATTCGATCACATTTAGATTTCTTTTTTTCTTTTAGTCGAACACGCTACTTGTCAAAACAGATTTAAAAAAGTATCAGACACAATGGATACTTCTCATTAATCTTCGATATCCACGTGCAATGTTATCGAGTGCTGATCCGATTGCTAATGATCACGGATAGAGAGAGCGGATATAGTTGCATAAACCATCTGTACGGTTTATGCTTTTGTCCAAATCAATTATTATTCGCCTAGCGCGAACCATTTTGACGTCGTTAGGTTGCCTTTCTATTTTATTTTGTCTCCGTAAACAGGCACCTCTCTCTCTCTCTCTCTCTCTCTCTCTCTATATATATATATATATATATATGTATGTATATATGTATGTATGTATATATGTATGTATGTATATATTCCTATGTACGCGCGCAGTTCTGTGCTTTCGTACGACTTATTGGCGACGCGACGGTTGTACAAGCGTGGTTGTTTTGATGGATCGCCGCTTCGCAAAAAAGGTAAAAGGAGAGAAGAGCTGCCTTCGAGTCCGCGTGCATGCTACGATACACCGATAATCCCTGATTTTATTGCGAAACACGTATCTGTCCCTCTGTCGCACTTACAGCAATCTTCATATAATCCGTCGTTCACACGGATGCAATAACGAATGGCTTTGCCACTGCCAAAGCGAGAAAGAGAGAAAGAGAGCGAGAACGTGCTATGAAAAGGGCTCTGATCGAGCGCCTCCAATTTTTTAGCGAGGTGTGGATATCTCAGTCATGCTGTTCACTCGCTATATACTAGTTCGACCTTTCTTTTTATTTAATTTTTTTTTTCTCTTCGTTGTGAATGCACGTGGAAATCGTCTGATCGACACTCTATGTATATCAAAATCGCTCGGTGCGCCGCTTATACTAAGTTTATCAGACAGATATTTTTGAAGCTCTCGCAGATTACGATCGGAAATATTTCTTTACATTCAAGTCGATCTTCATAGCTTGCCGCTACTTACGCGCATTTTATTCTCTTTTTCTGAGTTTTGATAAGCCTGCGGCTACGCGAGCGCAAATACAATGTAAACAACGCTCAAGATTGAATTGAAAGGAGCTTTGTTAATATTACGCATTTTTTTCCTTGAATTTCTATCTTATTTGCAAATAGAATACCGTTCAGAGTCAACAACCCAATAAGTCTTATACGCATTTTTACTTGAACAAGGAATGAATTGAAAAAATCTGAAACGAAATAACAAAAACGTAATCACGGTGAGCAGGAAAAAAAGTGCAGGGTGCATTCTGTCTCTGTCATTGCAGGGTGCGAACGTTCTCCTTCCCATGCATGCAGCAGCAGTAGTAGCGTTAGTTGGTGGCCTAATGACTCCGAAAAAAATGCCCGCCACGTACACACGTCGAAAAAAGTTGCCATCAATGTCTATCCAGCTCTCTCTCTCTCACTCTCTCTCTCGCTCTCTTTCTACCAACAGAAAAAAGCGCGCGCCAGGCGCTCATGCATCACAGACGCGCTCACTCACAAAAAAAAGTCACGTTTAACACAACAAGCCAGCTCTCTTTTCTTTTCGCAAGTGATTAAAGTTTTTACCTGACACTCTCGCTTTCTTTGTTCCACAGCTCGCGGGTAACAAGGGAAGAGGAAGGGGTTATTAACTTAGATCCGATTGGTAGGCCGATTGACAGAATTGTAAGTGCATTTCTCACAGGAGGGCCAACAATGGATCGGTGGCTTCTCTAAAAAAATGGCGGATGCGTTTAACGTTGCCGTCATTTATCCGGCTGCTGCTGGTGGCGGTCCCCCTTCTCTGCCTTTTTCCTCGCAGTCGCTCGCGCGTGTGCAAGCGCGTATGCTAAAGCGAGAGAGCGCTGAAAACAAGAAAAATCTTTTGGGTTAATCGAAAGTCGATCGACCGCGCGACGAGTCCGCGAATGCTCGCATTGTCCGCGCGTCGCACCGATTGTAGTGGAGGCGATTGAAATCTTTCTCTACGCGCGTGCATGCTGTACACCTCTCTCAAAGCTCTCTCCAATCCCCACACCGTTACCTCGTATTCCATTATACCTGTTTATTGCGCTCGGCCAAACGAACTCTCTCCGGCGAACCCCCTTCTCCCGCGCTCCTGTATACTTTCGCACACGCACACGACATGAGTCTTCATGCGTTTCGTATCGACTGCGTATGTGTATATATGCGCGTTGTATTTTCCTTCTATTTTTGTGCGGGAGCGGGAGCACAAAAACTCGGCGCTCGTTCGGCGCGTGCATGCGTCTGCGTCGTTCTGTTTTATTTAATAACGCGAGAAGAGAGCGAAAAAAGGAGAGACGCGTTTTGTTTATAAGCGCGAAAAAATCGAGAGAGGGTCTCTATTCGGCATAGTTTTTTGATAATGGGTCTCTTGAATTCACGGTGCGACGGTTGAACAGTACCGGAGAGAGGGAGAGCAGAAAACGCTATCTATGCACATTCTCAAAGCCTGCTATTAAGACTTATTGCCGATGTATAGGTTTTTGTTAATAAATTAGACCGGGGCAAAGCCGACGAATTATCGCGCATAATTAAAATTACCCAATTTTTGTTTTGTTACCAAACAAAAGCAACAATCCATACATTGCGTTCTTATTAAATCAGTAAATTACAGGATCAGGGACGCAGTGCAATAAAAAATAATCATTAAAAAAAGGGGCATGCACGACGTTGCGCAGCAGTGCAATTTTGCATTCTTCAATTACGGCGCTCAACATAAACAATCGCGGGGTGGTTGGCGGCCTAATTCGCATTAATCCGCTATAATTAATTTTTTCGCATTCCAAAGCGAGCGTTTGCCTCATAACTTTGCCCTCTCTCTCTCTCTCTCTCTCTCTCGTATGCGACGTCTCGTCAAGCGCGCGCCGCCGGTGCATTGTCCTCCGCGAGAGAGAGAGGGGGTGGTACGCGGAGAGAGCGAGAGAGAGAGAGAGAGAGAAAAATGCTCGCTCGATGACTTCCTGGGATCATTTTTCAAAATGTCTGCCGCCGACAACGCGTGTGCATGCATAGAGTGAGAGCGAGAGAGAAAGAGCGTTGGTTTGGGTGGGGTGGTGCTGGCGCTCTAGCAAGATGGCGTCGCATGGCAAATCGATGGAGGCTAGTCACTGCAGGCGCTCTTTGCCCCTCTAGCCCGGCTCCCTCGTTCACACTCTAGCCAACCTTTCCGTGCGCCACCGCCGCCGCCGCCGCCGCCGCCGCCGCTGCAGCCCTCCCGGCCGAAGCCCTCATTTTCGAGCTTCGCGCCGCCAGCTCTCTCGCACGCTACATGCGATCGCGCGTACGAGTGCGCGAGCGGGAGAGGTCTTATATAGCAACAGCCGAGTCGAGCCCCGCTCGCTTGCCTAAGCGTAATTCGACGAGCCCGATCGTGCGCGAGCTTTCTAATGCACTGCAGCAGGGCAACGACGCTTCTCTCTTCGCCCGTGTGCGTTTGTAGAGCACGTACGTGTGCCGCTACTACCGCTGCTGCTCTGGCTGGGATGAAACGTGGGAGTAGTGGTTCGCTGCGAAATGCGGGGCGTATTTTTGGAGGGCTTTGCCCCGTTCCCGCGCGCGCCGCGCTTCGTCCAAAGGATTGATGCACTTTACCAGAGCCGCCCGTTTGCCCGCCCGCGCGCACGCGATAGTTTGAACCGAGCCGCGGTCGATTACAATTCGATAATTGCCTGCTTTTCCGATCGGCTAATGTCGCGTGCAAAAAAGCACGCTGCTTTTTTTCTCTTGTTGCGTCTTCGCTTGCTTGGCCGATTGCCCTCTTGATCGCGTCATTTTTTCATTCCGAACAAACATGTATGTATAGCTTCTCGATTTTTCGACACTAATAAAAGTATTACACTTTTATCACCAATGCTCGAACCAAGCATTTCTATTAATTTTATCTTTTCAAACTTCCACGACAATAACAGGTCAAGTGTAGCTTAATTGATAAATGTTGCTGATCGTGGCAAAGGAGGAACAAAAAGCGTCAAACGCGAAAAATTCACTTTTTAATCGACCACATATATATTTTTATGGCTTGTTGATTCGCTCTACATATATCGAAGTTTTACGAGTGTGCATGTGATGTACATTCGTACAATCCACAGTAAGCACACTAAACAAATATATGACAAACAATCGTTATGAAATTGCCAATTCGCGTGATTTAATTACGAATTAATTGTGCTTATTGAATAATACGTTATAATCATTTGTTACATTGATTTCCGCAAAATTACCAAACATCAGAGAACAAGAGAGAGAGCTCGCGTACAGTGCGAATTTACCGGTTATACCACACGATGAAAGTCAATGAACCAGTTAATAAACTTGCCTGCATACGTAAATATTGATAAATCACCAACATTTTCTTTTGACACGCTTTTAATGACTGACGCGAATTGTACACACGCACGTGTATATATATGGCTACATACATAAGGATAAAAATTTTTTGACTCATTAGTCATGCCGCGTTTTTGTCTCCCTGATTGCTCCTATTTTTTATGTATATAAAATTTTTTGGAATATTATTGGTATATTTATTATTGTGTTCGGTCCAATATGATTTTTTTCTTCAGTTCATTGATTTGGTGATTTCTTCTTCAGTTATTTAATTTTATATGCTGTTATTCTGCAAACCAAATGATATTATTGATATTAATAAGCAAGTGTATTGTGGTATTACAATTATAAGTTTAAAAGTATCTTTACCTTAATGGTGGTGTGGAAATAATATCGTGCAATTGCTTTTTGTTTGTATCAGTTTAAATATTACGATTAATTTCATTAAGTTATTTTTTTACTGCCAAAAGCGTCACCACTGTTTTGGGTCATTTCAAACTGAACTCTATAATATTAAAATATAGGGTAAGAGGGGAGCAAGTAGGGGGAACCCGTGTGCGTGCGTGCGTATTTACGTGTATTGTATGTGTGCGTGTATATATACATGTATATGTGTATATGCTATAGGCGTATATGTATAAGTATAGACTGCTGCTAGGGCTAGATTCATCAGAAAACGTAATTACGAGAGAGAGAGAGAGAGAGAGAGAGAGAGAGAGAGAGAGAGAGAGAGACATCGGTGAGATAGTAGACGTCGATCAATTGCGATCGCTCACTGGTTATTACTTCGTGAGTACACACATGGGTTTGTACGGTTACTGTTTTGATAAGCTCGCGCACGTCAGCACCCAAGTTACGGCCACTACTCTCGATAGGAATGTGACGAGAGTTCTACACTACGCACATAGCAAAGTTTTTGTTACATACACACAGCGTAACCATTGCATTCTTTATTTTTATTTAATTCAATAAAATCATTATATAAATCGTTGTTTCCTGTTTTTTCCACTGCTCTGTGTGGTATTATGTTTATTGACAATGCCTCATCGTAAGAATGATGTATTGATGAGAAATTGGTATTTCTTAATGGGCTTTCAATCAATTACTGGTGGAACCATGTAGAAGTAATCTTATCTGACAGACATATTGATAAAAGTATCAATAGTTAAAGTATAAATGTAACTCTTGTCGGTACGGATTGTATTTTACTTAACCTATCAGTATGACATTTCCTGCGTACCTTATTTGTTTAGTTGTTCTGCAAGGCACAGCACTGGCAACGAGCCATGAAACCCGTTCTGCATATTCATGTGCTATTGACATTGTGAGTTTTGCATTTATTATGAAAGCCAATTATCTAATCTTGATTATCTTATTTCTTTCAGAAATCGCATTCTCGAAAAAGTGACGATGTAGCTACTAAGCTTTATAAACTTTTTAATCCAAATAGTATGAGAACAGCTAATGACCATGTCTTCTTCTATTTGTATACAAAAGAAAAACCCAAAGAATATGAAATAGTATTCGGAAATTCTTCAAGTATACAGAAGAGTTCTTTTAATAAGAGTCGCTCGACTAAAATTGTTACTCATGGGTATCTCGGCTCTAGAAATGAAGCGTCATGTACACTTCTAAAAGATGGTAAATACGATGTAAGTTGCAAAACTTCTTGAATGAACTACCATTTAGTGCGTTTTATTTTACAGCATTTTTAAAAAGTAGAGATTATAATATAATTGTTGTTGACTGGTGGAAAATGCAATCAATTTGGGGCACAATTCCACTGGATTATTGGACGGTAGCTGGTTTTGTCGGACAAGTTGGTAGTTACGTGGCAACAATGATCAATTTCCTCGAAAATCAGGGAATGAACCTAGAAACCACCACTTTGATTGGACATTCCCTGGGCGCTCATGTAATGGGAGTTGCAGGTCATAACGCCAATAGCAAAGTCAATTACATCGTAGGTAGGCATGATCTACACTAAAACTCAAAATATTTTCCGTGAATGTTCGTTCGAATCCAGTAAAGCTAATAATAATTTTAAAAAATTACAGGATTGGATCCAGCATTTCCGGCATTTGAAAATAAAGGGCCAGGTGAATGTTTGTCAGTGGAAGATGCAGAAATAGTCGAGGTGATACACACAAACAGCGGTAATTGCGGTGTACCAAATGAAATAGGTCATTACGACTTTTACCCGAATGGCGGCTCGAAACAACTTGGCTGTGGTACCAACGTGTGTTCGCATTCGCGCGCCTACGAATACTACGCTGAGTCCATTTACAGTGAGACCGGCTTTTACGGTCGAAAATGCAATAGTTTAGAATCAGTTGAGAGTGGAGTTTGTGACGGTGACATTGTGATTATGGGTGGCCATAGCAAGAAGAAACAGTCACCTTTTGGAATTTATTATTTAAAAACTAACAAATCATCGCCGTATGCTTTAGGAATGAAATAATGATAATATTTTATTTTACGATTCGTATCAGTGTAACGTAATATTCGTAAATAATTTTACGAGTGTACCTGGCAATATTAATACTCCGTCGTTTTTATAAAGTGTCTATTTATGAAATGTACGAACATAATCGAATAAATTTTCTTTTAATTTGAATAGATTATACGTTAGCCTTAGTATTTGAATTTTTTAATTAGAAAAAGGTAAAAAATAAAAAAATTAATGGTTATTCTACTAATCTTATTTTTCAGTATATATCTGACTTATCTTGTTCGGTAGGCCTTGCCAGTGTTTGCCTGAATCAGAGGACCAGAGAATCAATTCTCAAAACGGTCGAAACTGTTGTAATATTCAGTTTTATTTATATAAAAAAAGGATTAATAGACTAGCCATTAATTTATTTTATTTTTCACCTTTTTTCGATCTATGATTAGAATATTTTTACAATTTTTTAATTAAGTATTGACAGTCACAGAACTTGAATATTAAAATATACATTATCAAGAATATATCTTAGAAATACCGTAATCAATATTATTACGATAGAATTAGACCACTTAAATACTATGATGTTTGACATGCAGCAACATATATTAAATACAATATCATCTGAAAACCGTATAAATAATCATATTCTTCGGAGAATGCGATCAATGTACGATATTTGCGAGTAATCACAAAAAGCCCGTATTAGATTCTTGTAAGTACTTGCCAATACCGTGAATTCACACTGTCTTAATCAATAGTAATAATAATAAAAATATTACTATCTCAATACTCTCCGTCTACCCATACTACATGATTAGTCTTACATTATCGTCCTAGCATCGATTAATAATATTTAATATGGAAATCGAATAAATATGTGGTTAATACGAAGAAAAAGTAAAAAATTATTCGTGCTTGGCATTTTCGTTTATTTTTAATATAAGTAATAACGTCTTCATATATTAAATATTAGTATGAGATTAAGATGATCACCCTGTAATAAACTAAGTCATGCGGATAGGCTCGAACATATCTAATTATAATATTGAATCGTTAAACTACATGAGTTTCATTTGATACTTTCTCTTATATAAACAGATTTCATTTTATATTCAGTTACTGATCATTATCTGATACTCTTAATTTCAATATGTATTTTTTCATCACTGCTATTTCAGTTTATCAAATATTATTTGGCTGCTATAAGAATTATATTTTATTTTGTCATGTATGTTGAAGTAGGTATGACATTTATCTTGTATAAATTAATTTTATAAAATAATAATTATCCACTTTGTTTGGTGAAAAATCATGTTATTGTGCTTTTCTAATCTCGAAAGGAAATTAAATTAAGTTATTAATGGAATAGATGATGTCCTGTTGAATCCAAAATTGAATTCGAATTTTATACACAAATGCATTCAAACAACAAAGAAATTACTTTTGAAGATGAACTAAGTTTAGAAGAAAGTAGCTTTGAATCAAATTTATCGACACTATACTCATAATTTTAATGAAAGTTGACGTATCACTACACTCATAAGTTTAATGAAAGAGGGGTTATGATAATACTTGTACGTATCCAATGAAAAATATATTTCTGAAACATTTAGAATTAAATTAATATAATGAATGACTTTTTGAAAAGTATAGTGTTTCATTTTATGATTTTATTTCATAATTTTTATCAAATTAACAATTCAATGTAATCATTATGGATAATTAGAATAAATATCAGTCGATTAATTATTTTAACGCAGTCAAGAAGACGAAGCCTTCTGCATTACATTTATTAGAAATTATGACCTTTTTAATTAAGCAGGTAGGGAATGCTACTTTAATGACACATGTCCTTAATTTATTTGGTACTCACATTATGGCATAGTCGACTACAATAGTAAACCTTCAATCAATCACATTGTCGATAAATAAAAAAATTTACATTTTCTATGTCTTACACCGTTACCACAGTAATACAAATCATTTTTCAAATTTTATAGACACTGATCTAGCAGAACTTAATTTTTTAAATAAGAAAGAAGCAGTTAGCCATCATGATTTCTACATAAATGGAAGAAGTAAAAAATCAGATTACAATAAAAATTCGTATTCACATGATAGAAGTAACAGTCATTATATAGAATCAATAGCAACATACTAATGTAAGTTTTCACACAAGACACTGTGACTTATAAAGTATTGCAAAAGATAAACAAGATTGCAAGGGAAATTGCTTTAATAGGTGAATAACGCGAAATTCTTCTTATCCAGATACTATACATAGCATCTTGAAACCACCGGTCAATCTGAAATAACCATTTGCAAAAGTTTATCTTTGAGATTAATTTACAAATATTCAATCAATTATCATAAATTAAAAATATTTATTCATTTTCAATATTTATATGAAGATCAAGAGTTAATTCATCAGAATTATCTGCATTGTAAATCATTAATTAAGTCTTAAATACTAAATGAGGCCATGTCATACATATGTATGATGCAGAAGTATTTAAGGAAATACCCTACCTAAATCAACAGATTTTGTTCAAATTTAAACCAACGTTATACTATTATGTCTCAAAACACTCATAAATATTTTGAGTGGCCTATGTAACTGATAACAGAAGAAATAATAATTAATTTTAATATGTATTCTTATGAGAATATGTAAAACATCATGTTTTTTCAACCTTTCTAATTTTGTTTGGCAGAAAAGCAATGATCATATTTTCAGGAAACTTCAAATACATATCGACATATTTTTTGTAAATCTACAATTTTATTTTTACGATAAAGAAGATTCAGTAACTACTATATATACTAAAGTACTTTAAATAAAACAAAGCGTGAATATGTAAAAAGAACAAAAAATCTTAAAGGTAATTGCACTCAACATTTCATATCAACAAGAAGATTATAGTAAATGAAAGCGGCATTAATGTATCAATCTTCTATGCTCACTCAACTATGCTGTAATAATAATAATAATTTTAATATAATAAGATTATTGGCCAGTTGGTCAAAACGTTGACATTCGTAAAAATGTATAATAGATGTATTGTCTTAAATGGTTATGAATTCGCAAATGCTATAACCAGTTAAAATGTAATATATTTCTTCATCATAAATCATTTTTCAAATTACTGTAGTTACTTCAAACATTTACACCATGTCAAATGTATGAGAGGACGCACGTGAAGTTCGATTTAAATTATATGTAGTCTGCGCTTTCGTATATTATCTTCCGCTCAGATAATACTTCGTTATCATCTCTCCTTCGATTTTCATTGATCAGAATAATCAATTTTCTTTTTAGCCTACATCATCATTCTAAAATTAGTAAAGTGAGTGTCGGATGGAGATAACAGATATGATTTTGAGTAAAATTCTACAAGAGTTTCCTCTTACAGTGGGCAGGAAAGGATAAGAAAAAGATACTACACTATGCGTAAAAAGTATGAGAGCGAGGACTACATATAATTTAAGTCGAACTTTGAATAAAGGACCTGATGAGGCTGGAAGACAAATCAGCGAAACGTTGTCAAAAATAAATTGAGTGGAAAGAGTTTTTATATATAGTATTTGGATGTCAATCTCTTATTTCTTTGCTCTATAATTTCGCAAGATTTAATATGATTGAGAGTAATAATATGATTAATTATACTTTATTCACTTTATCTAATTACGAAATGATTTCAATCATGTTATTATAAACTTCTTATTGTGGTATGAGGCATTGACATAAAATACCTAGCGGTGCTCCGGGCATACCTTGGAATCTATGTGATATATGTAAAAAAATAATTTACTTTCTCGTTGAAGCACAATTATTTATTCATTTTCAACGAATAAATGGTTTAAACTTTATAATATACCGTATATTATCAACATAACGTCTTTACTAATAATCTATTTTTATGAGTTGTACTCGCACTAAGTAACCTCCTTAAGAAGTAGAAAATTACCGTGGAAGAATTATTTAGATATCGCATATTTTTGGAAATAGAAAAATTAAGAATATTTTATCATAAATATATTTGATAGAATTTACATTAAAACTTTTTCTCTATACAATGAAGCTATTATAATTATATTAACACCATTGTTAATCAATT